>NW_016107834.1:907367-933703 GCF_001604975.1 Cebus imitator
CCAGCCTGGGTAACAAGAGCGAAACTCTGTCTCAAAAAAAAAAAAAAAAGCCAATCAGTGAATGAGTAAACCCCTCAGGAGTCTCAACAAAGAAGATTTACATACATGAAATTAGGATGAGACAGCTAAGTGCTACTCAGCCTAGAGTCTAAAAGCAAACATCTAGAGATGTACCATGAGCGACTGCGGAGAATTGCACCAAACAAGAAGGGCCTTCCCCCCACTCCCACCCCCCAGCCACAAGAAGAAACAAACTACAAAGACTACCCTGAGGCCAATTTGCCACAGGAGGATTACATGGCACAAAAGACCCAAAGAGGTTGTCAGTCATCTGATTCAGCAACACTTTTATTAATTTCCGTCTCCTCAGTCCAAGGGGTGAGGGAGGACGGAGGAGGTGATTGCACACCTTTGGATGTTAGCAGGACAGTGTCTGCAGAAGTAGACTCAGCATTACTCCAGGGGTCACTGGGGAGGACAGTTTCTGATTCTGGAAGAGAAAAAAGTTGGATAAAAGGCAGCTAAAAAATAACAGTATTATTTTGTTTGTAGTCAGTGGTGGGATTTGGGACTACCTTTTCAAAATTTTTTAATTAATTAATTTTTTAAACAGAGTCTCGCTCTATCACCCAGGCTGGAGTGCAGTGGCACTATCTCAGCTCACTGCAATCTCCACCGCCCACATTCAAGCGATTCTCCCGCCTCAGCCTCCGGAGTAGCTGGAATTACAGGCATGTGCTACCATGCCTGGCTAATTTTATATTTTTAGTAAAAGATGGGGTTTGACCACGTTGGCCAGGATGGTCTTAAACCCCTGACCTTAAGTGATCCACCTGCCTTGGTCTCCCAAAGTGCTGGGATTACAGGCATGAGCCACTGCACCTGGCCACTATTTTTTTCTAATGTATCTATTTTTTTAAAGACAGAGTCTCACCATGTTGCCCAGGCTGGAATTGACTTCTTGGGCTCAAGGGATCTTCTTTTCTCAACCTCCCAAGTAGCTGGGCTCACATCACCATGGTCCAGGCTATTTTTATATTTCAAGTTTTCTTCAAGGAGTGCAAGTGATTTTTAGAATTAAGAAATAGAAACTACAAATATTGTGTTTTACAGTAGTTATTTATTTTCAAGCCCAAAGGAATAAAAAATACGTACAAAAATTGATTGGTTCAGGGTTCATGGATTTTAGGTGACTATTCAGAGTATGATAGAATTATCCAATTCAATTTTATAAAGCTATTTGAATTATCCAGGACTTACTGAGGCAGCTGAAATGTCTAAGAAAGCCTTCAAGCTATCTCATGATTGCTTTCCCAATTCTTACTGCAGAATCAGAGGCCAACATATAGTGACAGCCTTGACAAGCCCCCCTAACCAATGGAGCGAGTCACTCAGTGAGAGGTACAAGTTGCAGGGTCGAGAATTTCAGGGGAAGAAAAAAAAAGAAACAAAGAAAAGAAACAAGGCTGGAACCAGGCACCGTCAGGGGACATTTTAGAGGCGACTGGAGGTCTTTCCTCAATCAATGGGTAATGCTCAGGCAGCAACTTAACCCCTGAAAGAATGGAACTGGAGTCTGACCAGAAGTGACCTTTCCTGGTTCTTTAATAAACATCTTTGCAAGACTCCTGAGAGGTCAATTGGAGAACCCAAAATGCTGACTTTTCAATAACACAAAGGAAAAGGCAGAAAAAAAGAGACACCATAAAAAAAAAGAAAAGGAACAGTTTAGTAAAAACATCTCCTTACACACACACACACACACACACACACACACACACACACACCTACTGTTAAGGAGTAAATTGTGTCCCCTCAAAATTCATACGTTGAAGTGCTAACCCTGCGTGCCTCAGATCCAAATGGACATTGAAATAGGGCATACAAAGAGCTAATTAAGGTAAAATGAGGGCATACCAATGGACCGTAATCCAATATGACTGGTATTCTTACCTGCAAGTCAAGGAGAGAGGACTTAGAAGAAATCAACCTTGCTGACACCTTGACGCTGGACTTGTAGAACCCGGAAGGTCGAGAAAATAAATTTCTGTTGTTTAAGCCACCCAGTCTGTGGTGTCTGTTTGATAGGCCTAGCAAACTAATACACGTGCTCGCGCGCACACACACACACACACACACACACACACACAGAGAAAGAGAGAGAGAGAGAGAGAGAGAGAGAAAGCAAGTCACTGGGCTGCATCATTCAGCGAGAGAACTCTAAGAAACCCAAGATACATATGCGTACCTGTAGTGAGGATGGGCCCTTCCTTAGAAGGCTCGGGAGTGAGACCTGTGGCCGCCTCTGGAAGGGTGCTTGGGCTTGGTGAAGGGCACGAGTCTGCTGTTGTGAGGACGGCGATGGTTGTCGTTGGAAGTGGTGTTCTGGTTGTGAGATCGGGTGTGGTCACGACTGTTGTTGGCAGTGCAGCTGTGGTGGTTGTCATTTGTGGGGTGGTGGGGCTCGTGGTGGTTGTTCTGCGTGTGGTTGTTGTTCTCCTCGTGGTTGTCGGGGCTGTAAACAACAACAGGCATGTCTGGCACCAAGCGGAGACGGAGGGAAAAGAAATAGTGCAAGTACATCTGGGACCCATCCATTTCTCTCCATTTCTGTGGTCTCACCTGGTCCGCTGGCCTGGACCATTGTAATGCCCAATAAGATTGTATTTCCTGCCCTGGCCCTGACCCCTTCCTTCCAATCTATTCTTCACACACTACCTAGAGTAATCATTTAAAATGGCGGCCAGGTGCGGGTGGCTCCTGCCTGTAATCCCAGCACTTTTGGAGGTCAAGGTGGGGAGATACTTGAGGTCACAACCAGCCTGGTCAACATGGTGAAACCCTGTACTAAATATACAAAAATTAACTGGGCATGGTGGTGAGCGCCTTTAATCTCTGCTACTCAGGAGGCTGAGGCAGGAGAATCGCTTGAACTCAGGAGGTTGCAGTGAGCTGAGATCATGCCATTGCACTCCAACCTAAGTGACAGAGTAAGACTCCATCTCAAAAAAAAAAAAAAGTCAAATGTCATTATGTCCATCTCCTGCCTAAATCTTTTCCCGGGTGCTCCTTGCCCTTAAGATAGAGAGCCCAGTCCTGCACCTCGGCCTGCAAGCTGCAAGCCTCCATTCCACCCAGTCCTGCCTTTCTTTCCAACCTCATGTCTCCACCCACCTGCTATCACTTCTTCCTACCCAACCGGCCCTTCTTTAGCTTTTTGAACACATCAGCAACCTGCCCACTGCACAAACCTTTGTACTTGCTGCTTCCTATTCTCATTCTTCACGAGGCTGACTCCTGCTTAACTCTCAGGTCTCAGCTAAAAGGTTACTTCTGCAAGGAGGCCACGTAGATTCCACAATAATGATTAGGCTTTTGTGTGATGTGCTCTCATACTTTACCTCCACAGCCTTTATTGCATTCCATAACTGCACATTTATTTTATTGCTATTGTTTAAAGTCTGTTTATCCCATTAAACTTTAAGCATCATGAGGAAAAAATCTGTCATTTATTTTGTTCTGTGCTACAAATCCAGTAATTATCACAGTGTCTGGCATATAGTAGATGCTCCAAAAACATTGCATGAATGCGTAAATGAGTGCATCAAAAGTGAGCTCAAAGTACGCAAACTAGGGTGAGAATGTAGTCTCTTTCAGACAGTAAAGATCAGTTCATACCAACACCACTCACCCCCTAAACATCTGATCTGAGCTTCATTAGCCACCGTTTATTCTACAAATCTCATCCTCTCTAGAATATGCCAAATTTTCACGGACTCTAATGGACCAGAAAGACACCATTTGTTCTAAGTGAACTTGGAAATGACCTCATAATATATTGTCAAGTATTCTATAAAATAATAGTTGGTTATACCCAATTTGAAAAGAGAAGATTTGAGTGGGAGTCATTTAACATCAATAAACCTCATTTCTCTTTTCTGCAAAATTGGAATCCCTTCTCTCTATCTCACAATGTTGCCTTAAGAGAAAGATATACTAATATGTATGTAAGTTCTTAAATTAGAGTCATCCATATCAGTTGGTCTCAAATTTTAGAGTGCATTAGAGTCACCTGAAAACTTAAGAATGTAGGCTGGGTGCGGTGGCTCACACTTGTAAGCCCAGCATTTTGAGAGGCCAAGGCAGGTGGATCACCTGAAGTCAGGAGTTTGAGACCAGCCTGGCCAACACGGTGAAATCCCATCTCTACTAAAAATACAAAATAAGCTGAGTGTGGTGGTGGGCACCTGTAATCCTAGCTACTTGGGAGGCTGAGGCAGGAGAATACCTTGAATCTGGAAAGTAGAAGTTGCAGTGAGCCAAGATCGTGCCACTGCACTCCAGCCTGGGCGACAAGAGCAAAACTGTCTCAAAAAATAAAATAAAATAAAATATAGATATCTAGATTCTTGTATTCAAAGGTGCCCATCCAGTTAGGAATAGAGTCCAAGGATCCTCTAGGTGACACTGATGCAGGCTGAATACAGAGCTCACTTTGGGAAGCTCCATGCCAGAAAACTACTAAAGATTATTATTATTAGCATTATTCAACCGTAGGCTCAATGCAGCTCAGATTTCTGGAGTCCCACCATATTCCAAATTTCATCAAAAGTGACCGATAGTAATGGAAGAAAGAGCACCTGAAAATGCTATGACTGTGTCCAAATCCTAGGCCCTTTCTCCTCTGCCAGAAGTGGCAAACCATTGGTTTACTGCCTGAAGCTGAACCATGAACACATTTTACTTAGTTCATGCAATTTTTGTATTATTTTAAATCTGCCAACATGCAAAAAATCAACAGAGTTTACATAAAAATGGATAGATCTAAAAACACTGGACCCAAATATCTGCAAGGTGGAAATCCCCGAGATACATAGCAGCTGCCTCTTCAAATTGACCCTGCAATTCGCTGGTTCCCTTTCCACCTTCCACTCATTTCTGTGGCTGCTTTTGTGTTTATTTCCCTACTTCATACCACGGCATCTCACTTCAAATCAATCTTCCCACACATTGTAAAAGCAATTCTAACCTCTTCACCCCCAGCCACCGATTCCATTATCCATTAAGCACTGAATCTCTCCCTCCACAGACCTGAGGCCCTTCATGTGCTTACCTCTGTGTAGCTGCAGGCGCCTGTGTAACTTCACATCGTTGAACCAGCCAGGCACCTCTATGCGGCAGCAGTACACACCGCTGTCACCTTCGCTGGGATTTAAGATGGTCAAGGAGACATTGCCTCTCTGGAGAGTCCCCCGAAGTCTGTATTTTGCTGACTTTCTTGAGGTCACCCGCGTTCCATCGGTGTGGATGAGCTCCTCGTTGCAACCGGAGTTGGGGCACTGGCCTTTCCCCCAGCACATGCTGTTGCTGTCCTGAGACCAGGTTGGGTACAGACAGGGCAAAGTCACAGGCTGGCCCAAAAACCCCATCACAACAATCTCTGATGTGGCCGGTGCTGCAACGAAAAATGTGAAAACTAGGTCGTGCAGTACTGAAATCTCTCAAATATGCTACACAGTTTTTGTCTAATAGATGCTTCCGGGAAGATGAAAAAAACTGTAGTCTATGTTTCTTTTCTTTTTCTTTTTTTTTCCTTTTTTTGATACAGGGTCTTGCTTTGTCACCCAGGCTGGAGTGCAGTGGTGCAATCACGGCTCACTGCAGCCTCGACCTCCCAGACTCAATCCATCCTCCCACCTCAGCCTTCTGAGTAGCTGGGATCACAGGTGTGTGGCACCACTCCCGGCTAATTTTTGTGTTTTTTGTACAGACAGGGTTTCCCAGGTTGCCCAGGCTGATGTGGTTCTTTAGCGTAAGTTTGGATGTGCTTCGCAGTGCTGCTGTGCTCCTTATTCCACCAAGTGCAGCCAAGTGGCCACTTGAATCTCTAAACTCATCTCCATGGCAAGACCTTTTTGCTGATTTAAATCCTCTGATTTTAGTTCTATTCGATGACCAATAAACTCTCACATGAAAAATCCTGACCTTGTCACCCAATTCCACTTATTCATATAATCAGGTGGGCTGTTTTCTACAAGTCGATATTGTGGGCTACAGACTGAAAAGCTTCAATGGGTCTCCCAAGCCAGGGAGTGCGATGATAGAAAGGTAGGCTGTAAACGTATGTATTCCGTTGCCTTCTCTCCTTTCAGTGGAAATTACTGGAATTGGAAATTACTTGCTTTGGACTAGTTGTTTGCTGTTAGATAATATGAAGTTAAGTGGAGCTCATGGCCTATTTATTTTTAATGGACAAATAATAATTGTGTATATTTATGGGGTACCATGTGATGTTTTGATATACATATACATTGTAGAAAAATTCAACCAAGCTAATTAACATGTGCAGCACCTTATCAACTTAACAAATTTTTGTGGTGAGAATATTAAAAATCTATTAGCAATTTTGAACTATTTAATACATTATTAATGACTGTAGTCATGGTGCAGTGCAATAGATCACTAAAACTTAGTCCCTCCCTCTAACTGAAACTTTGTACCTTTTAGTCAACATCTCCCCTTTCCCTAACCCAGCCACCCACCCCCCAGCCTCTGGCAACCACCTTTCTACGGTTGCTATGGGATTAACTTTCTTAGAGTCCACAGATAAGGGAGATCATACTGTATTTGTCTTTCTATGCATGGCTTATTTCACTTTGTATAATGTATTTTGTTAACATTAGCGCAAGAAGGAACCACAGAAATTATCTAAAATGACAGCTGTGATGTAAAAAAAAAAAAAATGCTGGAGGGTTAGGTTTAGTGCATCAGTTAGTTGAGATGGAATGTTTCACCTTTTCTAAAATGAAGTATGAGTGTGTCCCAACCTCTGCTACTCATTAGCATGACCTAAGGAGCTTGTTAAAAATACATAGTGTATTGCCCAAACCTGAGCCTGAATCCCTGAGACCAAGGCCCATGCATTTGTACTTGGATTAAGTTCTCCAGGTCACCCTGATGTAGTTGACTGGCTTATCCAGTGTTTGAGAACCATTAGACAAGCTCCTCTAAGATTACCTTCATCTCTGATAATCTGCAA
Organism: Cebus imitator; assembly: GCF_001604975.1. Taxonomy (NCBI): domain Eukaryota; kingdom Metazoa; phylum Chordata; class Mammalia; order Primates; family Cebidae; genus Cebus; species Cebus imitator. Next base: position 914,407 of record NW_016107834.1, read on the forward strand.
AACATTTTCACTGTTAAAAATGTTAAGCCCATTGGCTTAATTGTGCATCAGAGATTATGCTAAACCATTTCCCTCCCCAGAAATGCTATTGAAGTGAAAGCCAGGCAGGCTGTAGATCTCAGATTGTTGGGACCACACCCTGCTCCCCCTTGGGTACCTGGGTCCCTGTTCGTTATTTCCTCCGAGGCACCCTCCTGTGAGATTCTCTATTCACTGACTTCGCTGACTTAGTTGGCGAAGTTATAGAAGGCATGGCCAGCAGCGTCGTGTTCCTCCCTGACTCAGTTGACAGTAACATTCAGGCATTCCTCTCTCTAGGAGAAGGTGGGCATGAGTCTGAAGAGTCACCCAGATGGTAAGCAAGACCATGTGCTTCTGGGATTTTTCATAGTTGGCTTCCTTTTTTAAGACAGTCTTGGCCGGGGGAGGTGGCCCAAGCCTGTAATCCCAGCACTTTGAGAGGCCAAGGTGGGCAGATTACCTGAGGTCAGGAGTTCAAGGCCAGCCTGACTAACATGATGAAACCCTGTTTCTTCTAAAGATACAAAAAAATAGCTGGGCCTGGAGGTGCATGGCTATAATCCCAGCTACTCAGGAGGCTGAGGCAGGAAAATCGCTTGAACCTGAGAGGCAGAGGTTGCATTGAGCCGAAATTGGGCTACTGCACTCCAGCTTGGGCAACAAGAGTGAAACTCATTAAAAAAAAAAAAAAAAAAAAGATAGTTTCATTCTGTTGCCCAGGCTGAAGTGCACTGGTACAATCTTGGCTCACTTCAACCTCTGGGTGTTCTTATGATAAAAGGTCATTCCCAATTTGGACCAGACTGCAGCCTTCCCTGAATTTGGTCTCTTCACTTCGCCACATGGAAATGTTTCACAGATTATAAGTGCAGTGGGACGCTAGGCGCAGTGGCTCATGCCTCTAATCACAGCATTTTGGGAGGCCGAGGCGGGTGGATCACTTGAGGTCAGGAGTTCAAAACTAGCCTGGCCAACATGGTAAACCCTGTATCTACAAAAATACAAAAATTAGCCAGGCATGATGGCAGGTGCCTATAATCCCAGCTACCTAGGAGGCTGAGGAAAGAGAATCTCTGGAATCCGAGAGGCAGAGGCTGGAGTGAGCCAAGATTGTGCCATTGCACTCCAGCCTGGGTGACAGAGCAAGACTCCATCTCAAAAAAAATAAACAAATAAAAAATAAATAAATGCAGTGGGAAGTCCATTTTGCCTCCCATGAATCCAGGAGAAAAATAAGAAGTTCAATGTCATCACCCTCAGCTGTGTTAACAACATAGAACACATTCACCTAAAATTAATAACTACTAAAATATGAACTTAGCCAAGTGTGGTGGCACATGCCTATAGTCCCAGCTACTCAGGAGGCTGAGGCAGGAGGATGGTTGAAACCCAGGAGTTTGAGGTTGCAGTGAGCTGTGATTGTACCACTGGACTCCAGCCTGGGCAACAAAGCAAGACTGCCTCAAATTTAAGAAAGGAAAAAGAAAAAACATATGATCTTTTTCCTATGAATATTTGATAAATTAATAAAACATGTACAAGAAGTAGTCCACTGGAGAGTCAACATTTTATTTTCCCAAGTACTATAGTATGAAAGGAGGCATCATAATTGCTCACTAAGAAAAATCCAATAGAGAAACTAGCAGAGGACATAATGAACAATTCATAGATAAAAAAATAGGAGCAGCCAATTAATTTCACCCATTAGACTGGAAAAAACTTAGAACACTGAACATATTGAATATTGACCAAGGTGTGAGTAAACAGGGCTCCAAAATACTTGTGGGAAGGGACTTAGGAAAGGACTTAGCCTCCTGAGATAAATCAGAGTGAAATGGGGGCATGAACTGGTACAGCCGCACTCTGAGGAAATTTGGCACTTTCTATTAAATATTCACTATACATGAGTCCTAGATATGCCTTAGCAATTTCATGTTTGTTATCTACCCTAGAAAAACATATGTTCACAAAGATGCCTATTTGCAAATGTTGATTGCAGCCTCCATGTATATGTGAATGAAATGGACAATGAATGTATATATGCGGAATGGCTAAACTAGGGTGTATTTATTCCATGGAATTCTATGTAGATTAATAGCATTAGAGAGAGACCTACATGAACTGACAGGAAGACTCCAAGCCATTTAATGATGACGAGGACAAATTTCAAAACAAGACATAAAATATAAAACCCTTCTTGTAAAACAAATAAATAGAACAATTGTCTTTGTTTTTGTGGGCTCAGACATTTGAAATTAAATATATAGAAAACTGTCTGGTGCAGTAGACAACAAACTCATTGTGTCAGTTACCCCCAGGATCAGAGGAAAGGGACTGGAATTGGGGATAGTAGTCCGAAGGGCATTTGGCTTTATAACATTTTAATATTTTCACCAGGAGTATTTCTGTATTACTCATCTTATTAAAAATTCATATAAAAAAAAGGAAGCAGGCACTGGGTAGGGCAGGAAAAACATCCATTAAGCTCACATTGTAAACCCCACCCTGCCAGTTGCTTACTGCTTTTGTGTTGTTGGAGGAAAGCCATGGTAATCTTGACCTCATTATCATCACAAGACAAAGGTGATAATACTCACCTCACAAATGGTGCTAAGGTCCACGTAAGGAGGAGTATCAAATGCCATATGAAATTAACAAAGCATTAATACGCATAGCCAAGGACATTAGAATTTAGAAATAAGACAAAGAATGGTTCCTGTCTGTTGCAAAAGTATCCCTCAGTAAAGTAATTGCTGGTATCAAATCAGTTTCACTTCTGTGGAGCTACCTGGAATGGTGGATACAACCTAGGTCCCTATGCCAGCTTGTTCCTTCCCTAGCTGGTGACCTTGAGCAAGGCTGGCTCTTCCCCAGTCTGAGTGTCAAAATCACCATCTGCAGAGCGAAGGTCGTCTTTTAAGAGTACATCCAGCTCAGATCCTTGGTGATTCTGAGCAGTCACTCTCTTTTAAGTTGGTCATCTTAGAAAAGGCATGTATAGGCTGGGCACCGTGGGTCATGCCTGTAATCCCAGCACTTTGGGAGGCTAATACGGGTGGATCACCTGAGGTCAGGAGTTCAGGACCAGACTGGCCAAACATGGTGAAACTCTGTCTCTACTAAAGAATACAAAAAATTAGCCGGGTGTGGTGGTGGATGACTGTAATCCCAGCTACTCAGGAGGCTGAGGCAGCAGAATTGTTTGAGCCTGGGAGGCAGAGAAGTTGCAGTGAGCTAAGACTGCACCACTGCACTTCAGCCTGGGCATTGGAGTGAGACTCTGTCTCAGAAAAAAACAAAAAAANAAAAAAACAAAAAAAAAAAAAAATTGAAAAAAAAAGAAAAAAGAAAAGGCACATATGGAAAAAAATAAATAAAACAAAAAGCAGTTTACCAGTACTGCCTCCTTCAAGCAGGACTGGAGGCAGGAGAATCGCTTGAACCTGGAAGACAGAAGCCCCTCAATCAGTGTCCTACAGACCTCAGCAACTTTCAACCTGACAAAACCCTCCAAACCTCAAGTTTCCAGGATAAGACAAAGTCAGTAAAGAACATTGATGAAAAGGCAGATGGTAGTTCTCTTACATCTAAACAAAGAGGTGCTCATACCAAACCCAAAGCAGAAGTGTGAAAGTGACAGGGACTGCTTTCATTCTGTAGAATCTATCTTTCTTTTTCTTTCTTTCTTTCTCTTTCTTTCTTTCTTCCTTCCTTCCTTCCTTTCTTTTCTTTTTTCTTTCTTTCTTTCTTTCTTTCTTTCTTTTTCTTTCTTCTTTCTTTCTTTCTTTCTCTTTCTCTCTCTTTCTTTCTCTCTCTTTCTTTCTCTCTCTCTCTTTCTTCTCTGTCTTTCTTTCTTTCTCTTTTCGAGGAGCAGTCTTGTTCTGTCACCCAGGCTGGAATGCCTCGGTGCAATCTTGGCTCATTGCAACCTCTGTCTTCCAGGTTCAAGCGATTCTCCTTCCTCAGCCTCCCAAGTAGCTGGGATTACAGGCACACACCACCACACCCAGCTAATTATTGTGATTTTAGTAGAGGCAAGGTTTCCTTCATCATGTTGGCCAGGCTGGTTGCAAACTCCTGACCTAAGGTGGTCCATCCGCCTTGGCCTCCTGAAGTGCTGGGATTATAGGCGTGAGCCACCACACTTGGCCTGTAGTAGATTGTTTCTTGAGTGCCTATAATGTATTAAGCATGGAACTAGGTGCTGAAATATAACAAGCCACAAAGCAGACCCGGCCTGCCCTCCTGGGGCCTACAGAGTATCTGGGAAGAGAGGCAGGTAAGCAGGCATTTGCTAGAGTCACAAGTTTGCAGATGCAGGAGCTCCAAGGAGAATGAGAACTCATAGCAGAAATGCCTAACCTAGTCCAGAGGCTACGGGGTGGCTGGGAAAAGCCTGACTTAAGTAGGGACCTGAGGATACATGGTACTATTGAGGAAACAATGGCAGAGAGAATAGTATAATACGAGTTTGACAGGCAAGTAAATACATTTGTTTTCCTTAAAATGTGGGTGTTTTCTCATGCACCATGTTGGAGATACATACAAATAGCCAAGAGGTAGAAAAAAAATGTTTAACATCATTAATCATTGGGGAAATTCAAATCCAACCCACAATGAGGTATCACTTCATTCCTGTTAAAATGGCTACTATCAAAAAGACAAAAAATAACCATTGCTAATTAGGATGCAAAGAAAGAGGAACTCTCATACACTGTTGCTAAGAATGCAAATTACTACAGCCATTATAGGAAACAGTATGGTGATTCCTTAAAAAACTAAAAATAGAACTACCATAAGATCCAACAATCCCACTACTGGGGATGTATCCGAAAGAAAGGAAATCAATTAAAGAGCTTGCATTCCCATGTTTATCTATTCACAATAGCCAAGATATATCAACTTAAGTGTCCATCAATGGATGAATGGATAAAGAAAATGTGGTATATACACACAATAGAATATTATTCAGCCATGAAATGAAACTCTGTCATTTGCAGCAACATAGATGGAAACAGTTTATTAATATTATGTTAAGTTGAATAAGCTAGGCACAGAGAGACAAATATTGCATGGTCCCACTCCTACATGGGAGCTAAAAAAGTTGATCTCAAGAAAGTAGAGAGTAGAATAATAGTCACCAGAGTCTACAAAGAATAGGGCAGAAAAGGTATAAAGAAAAGTGGGTTAATGGGTACAAAAATACAGTTAGTTAGAACATGTGAAAAAAAAGAAAAAAATACAGTTAAATGGAAGGAATACATCCTAGTGTTTAATAGCACAGTAGTTATTAATAATTTCTTGTGTATTTCAAAATAACCAGAAGAGAATATTTGGAATGTTCTCAACACAAAGAATTCCAGCACTCTGGGAGACTGGGTGGGTAGATCACCAGAGGTCGGGAGTTCGAGACCAGCCTGGCCAACATGGTGAACCCTCATCTCTACTAAAGATACAAACAATTAGCTGGGCATGGTAGTGCACACCTGTAGTCCCAGTTACTCAGGAGGTTGAGGCAGGAGAATCATTTAAACCTGGGAGGCAGAGGTTGTGGTGAGCCGAGATCATGCCACTGCATTCCAGCCTGGGTGACAGAGTAACACTCCCGTCTCAAAAAAAAAAAAAAAAAGAAAAAAGAAATTTATTGTTTCAAGAAATGAATATCCCAATTACCCTGATTCGATCATTGTACGTTGTATGTATACATCAAAATAACACACAAGTAGTCCATAAATATGTATAGTTATTATGTATCGATTAAAAAAAATGGACTTATAAAACTTCAAGGACTATTCAATATTATCTTATCCTAGAAGCACAAATGTGACAACTGGTCATTTAAGAAGCCAGGGCTCTCATTCCAACTATGGGACAAATATGGGAGAGCCAGAGCAATTTAGATGTATTCCCAGTGTCAAGACTTAGGGCCCGAGATGCAGCTGCAACACAGGCCAGAACGCCTGGCCCTATACCACCAGGGTGCAAAGGATTTCACTGGCCAAAACTGAGTGTGCACCTCTGCATCATCCAAAACCCAAAAACAACGTGCAGAAAAGAAACCTCACCGTAAGGCCTCGCCCCAGCAAAACAAAACAAAAAGCAAACAAACACTTCTAAAAAACAGAGAAAAATGACAAGAATTATCACAACTCTCACCAGAACCAATTCTCCGGATTGATTATATGAATAACACCCATAGAGGAAATCTCTTTTCCCCAGTTTATCTGACCACTTATTTCCGTGTCTGTTCTTCAGTTGCCATTTCCAATATAAACCCAAATTACCCCAGCCTAAAATCTCCAGACCCGTCTCTGGATAAACCTCTGTGTAAGGAGGCAGGAGAGACTCTTCACAGAAGAAAGCCTGGAAGGGAGAGGGGAGGGATACAGAAATGAAGTGAGCCTGTTCTTTATGGAGGCCCAAACCAGTGCATGGAAGTCCATCACACAACAGCAAGTCCTCCAGGAACTTCTACATAGAAGGTTTCAGAACACTTACTCAGATAAAGCCCCCAACACTCAATCACCAGCCAGAGAAAGAGAGTTTCTTTGGACATTTTGACGGTTGACCGGAGCTAGGAGTCTGTCTATCTATCCAAAGCCCATTTCTTATACTGCAGTTAATGCTGACAGGGTGGGACTCTTGTTTCATTTCTCTTTTTCCCTCATAATCTTCCCGTTCCCCTGTCCTAAATGTCTTCCCGCAATTGGTGAAGCATGATGAAATGTGCTGAGCCCTTTTCTCCTGGTGACTAATGTGTGTGTGGAGGGATGCATGGGCTTACTTGTGCCTCTTGTCCACGTGTATAGTGGGTTTCCTATATGTGCATGAGCATCCATGCATGTGCTGGTGCAAATTTGCCTGTGTAACCCATGCATGTTCCACAGTCGTCCCAACTGCTGTGCAGCCTATCACAAAACGCAGTTGACTCTCCACACTGGCAAATGTTTACAGGTAGATTCCTCATGGGGCCAAAGCACAGTTAGACTAAAAGTTGGCTCCATTTCCATTCTAGGTTCTCCCTCACCCTCTCCCCTGGTCTCCTTGCCCTGATAATGGACAAAGAAAAGTGAAGACAGGCACAGCGGCTCACACCTGTAATCCTAGCACTTTGGAAGGCCGAGATGGGAGGATCACTTGAGGCCAGGACAGTCTGAGACCAGCCTGATCAACATAGCAAAACCCCCATCTCAATTTTTCATTTAAAAAAATGTTTAATAAAAAAATTAAATTAAAAAATTTGTAAAATTTTAGGAAGACACTGAAGCCCAGAACTTCCTGATTCCAAAGCTTATGGTAAATCACTACATTGTCCTCTGACCTGTGATCCTTTGGGTAATGTGTCCATATGACCAAGCCTACCTGTGTCTTGCTCCTACTTAGTACCAGAGAGGAAATATAAGAATGCACAAATGTTCCAGATTTTTTAAAATCCTCAATTGATTGTAACCAGCCAACAAACCTCAAACATTTCAACATTGCTTCTACTGAAGGTATTAGTGAAAAATCTCAATTATCAGTTGAGATTCTGGACTCAGGAAAGCCAACTAACATGGGCAGGGATGAAAATAAGGAGATTCAGAGTGAACCTTTCCCCTGAATACCCACAGAACCATGGGATCCTTTCCCTATTCTATCCCCAGGAAACTGGAGAATTTAATCTCTGGCTAAACTAAATGGTCCCAATAAAACATTTTCAGATATTTATATTTTTTTAGTGTTCCCCAACAAAATCACCCAACCCTCCTTCAATAAGTTCACCAGTTCATGAGCCTCAGCCATGCATGCAGAACTTTTAATTAGTTTTTAGTGTCACTTTCAGATAAGAACAGATAACCAGGGATCATCAGACATTTGAGGAACATATTTATCATAAAAAAGAGACAAAAACAACAGGGTGAGCTAAAGAGAACTTCAAAAAAAATTTTTTAAAGCTAATATTTTCTCAGAAAAAAAGATTTTACATCCGTGAAAAAGAACACAGATGTTATAAAAATGAAAAATCAGACATTAGAAAAGAACTCTTAGAAATTAAAAATATTATACCTACCCCTGAATTTTATGGAAGGTTTGAAAAATAAAGTTAAGAAAATTTGTTAGAAAATATAATTATCTACAAAGCCAAAGGGCTAGGATTTTTTCAAAACATTACAAAAGAAAATAGAGGAGAGGAAATTACTAAAGAAATAATAAAAGAAAGACTCTCATAACTAAAGGACATGACTCTCAGTATTGAGAGGGCCAGTCAAATGCTAAGCTCAATGAATGAAAATATCTTCACAAAGCAAGACATCATCATGTATTCTGAGAACATCAGACATAAAGAAAAGATACAAAAAGACTCCAGAACAACAGCATATTGCATTGATAGATTTGGAATTAGAATGGCATTGGTGTTCCAAACAACAAAGCTAGAAAATAATGCATGAATGCCTTCAAAATTCAGAGGAGAGGCTGAGTGTGTTGGCTCACACCTGCAATGCAGCACTTTGGGAGGCCAAGGTGGGTGGATCACTTGAGTCCAGAAGTTCCAAACTAGCCGGGGCAATATGGTGAAGACCTGTATCAGCTGGGTACGGCAGCTCATTCCTCTAATACCAGCACTTTGGGAGGCTAAGACAGGCAGATCATTTGAGGTCAGGAGTTCAAGACAAGCCCAGGCAACATGGTGAAACCTGGTTTCTACTAAAAATACAAAAATTAGCTGGGTGTGGTGGTGCACTCCTGTAATCCTAGCTACTTGGAAGGCTGGGGCAGAAGAATCACTTGAATGCAGAAGGCAGAGGTTGCAGTGAGCTGAGATTGCACTCCTGTACTCCAGCCTGGGTGACAGAGACTCTGTCTCAAAAAAAAAAAAAAGAAAAGAAAAGAAAGTCTGTATCTGCCAAAAATACAAAAAAATGGCCAGGTGTGGCAATGCATACCTGTGGTCCCAGCTACTCCAGAGGCTGAGGCAGGAGGATTGCTTGAGCCTGGGAGGTGCAGGTTGCAGTGAGCTGATATTACGGCACTGCACTCCAGCCTGGGAAACAGACAGAGACCCTGAGTCAAAAAAAAAAAAAAAAAATTCAGTGTAGAAATTTATTTTCAACCCAGAATCCTACTTCCAGGCAATCTATTTCTCAAATGTAAGAGCACGATAAAGACTTTTTTGGACACGGATTCAACATTTACTTACTATGCTTCCTTTCCTAGGAAGTAATAGAAGGGAAATCTATAGCAAAACAGGAGAAATAACCAGGAAACAGAAAGACATTGGATCCAGAAAACACAACATCTAACTCCAGGGAAGAAAAATTTCACGAAAAAAACTGCAGAACAGAGAGGGGAACTGTTTCACTGCATCATAAACCACCCCAAAACCTAGTGCCTGAACCAGGTACTTTTCATGATTCCCTGGAATGACAGTGTTCGTCTGGGTAGCACGCACTCAGTGACGGTGGCTAGAGCTGCAGCTATCTCAAGACTGGATTGGACTATTTGTCCAAGATAACTTTCTCACTCACATGACTGATCATCAAAAATGATATTTTTAGCTGGAATCATATGTCTAGCAAGTTAATAGAATGACTAGAAGAGGTAGGGACTAGGCTGACAACTCTCTCTCTCCACGTGGGCTTTCTACATGGCAACTTGGGCTTCCTTACAGTATGGTGGTCTCAGAGTAGTTGGATTTCTTATGTAGGATCTGGCTTTCTAAAACATGAGCATTCCAACATGTTCAGGAATAATCTATGAAGGTTCTTATGACTTAGGCTTAGGTGACATTCAGTATCATTTTTACAGTATTCTATTGGTCACAAGGCAAGTTATAAAGCTGTCCCAGAGAATTCAAGTGGACGGAGCAATACAAGGACGTGAATACAAGGAAGTGTGGTTCATTGGGGTGGCAGGGGAAGCATCTCTGGAGACTAGTTACTTTTATAACCAACTCAGGCTGGGGCAGAAGGGCAGAGGAATAAGCCTTGGGGTGTTGGTAGTGTCATGAATGAGCTCATGTACTTAGATATTTTGAAAACAAATTTGATAGGAGTTTGGCAGGTATGATGGAATATTTGGGATTTTTTTTTTTTTTTTGAGACAGGATCTTGCTTTGTTGTCCAGTCTGGAGTGAACTGGTATGAACATGTCTTAGTAAAGCCCCAATCTCCAGGCTCAAGCAATCCTCTTGCCTCAGCCTCCCAAGTAGCTGGAACCACAGGTGCGTGCCTCCATGCCCAGCTAGTTTGTTTAAATTTTTGTAGAGGCATGGTCTTGCCATGTTGCCCAGGCTGGTCTCAACCTCCCGGTCTCAAGTGATCCTCCCATCTTAGCCTCCAGGAGTGCTAGGATTACAGGCATGAGCCACTGCTCACAGTGATGGGATGAATATCTTATGGATACTTGAGAAATTAAGAAAAAAAGACAACAAAGGCCAAGTGTGGAGGCTTATGCTTGTAATCCCAGCACTTTGGGAGGCCAAGGTAGATAGATCACTTGAGGTCAGGAGTTCCAGACCAGCCTGGACATCATGGTGAAACTCCGTCTCTACTAAAAATACAAAAATTTGCCAAATGCAGTTGTGGGTGCCTGTAATCCCAGCTACTTGGGAGGCTGAGGCAGGAGAAACTCTTGATCCCAGGAGGTGGTGGCTACAGTGAGCCAAGATCGCGCCACTGCACTCCAGCCTGGCTGACAGAGGGAGACTCCGTCTCAAAAAAACAAGCAAACAAACAAAAACTGACGTAATTATTACAACCAGGAAAGATAAAATGTTATATTAGAAAAGAGATGTAATTATGTTGCATTTGCTAAATGTGAAAGTTATTAATATTTACATGATCATGATAATGTAAAATCTGGCTACTGGCTTGACACACACTTTTTTTTTTTTCTTTTTTGAGACAGAGCCTTCTGAGTAGCTGAGACTAGAGGCATGTGCCACCAGGCCCAGCTAACTTTTTGTATTTTTAGTAGAGATGGAGTTTCACCTTGTTAGCCAGGATGGCCTCGATCTCCTGACCTCGTGATCCTCCTGCCTCAGCCTCCTAAAGTGCTGGGATTACAGGCATGAGCCACTGCACCCGGCCTTTTTTTTTTTTTTTTTTTTTTTTTTGACATAGGGTCTTGCTCTGTCACCCAGGCTGGAGTGCAGTGGTGCAATCTTGGCTCATTGCAACCTCTGCCTCCAGGGTGCAAGCAATTCATCCTTCAGCCTCCCAAGTAGCTGGCATCACAGGCATGCACATGCCTGACTAATTTTTGTATTTTTAGTAGAGACAAGATTTCGCCATGTTGGCCAGGCTGGTCTCAAACTACTGGCCTCAAGTGGTCTGCCTGCATGAGCCACCATGCCACAACTTAACACCCAATTTTGATATGACTATACTGGAAAGATTGGTAGAGAGGAAGTGGAGTAGGGGTGTAAGAAAACCAAAGTCTATTCACCTTTATAAGAAATCAACAAATAGTGTCTCAAACTTACCTATCAGACAGTACCAGCATAACACACTATGAGTAATATGAAGGTAAGAACCAGAAGAACAAGCTCAAAAGAGTTTAAATTTAAAGCAAAGAAGTGGGGAAGAAATTTACCATTTTTTAAGTTATAAACCTTTTACATCTTAACTTTTAAAAATGTATATCTTGAGGCTGAGTGTGGTGGCTCATGCCTCTAATCCCAGCACTTTGGGAGGCCAAGGTGGGCAGATCACTTGAGGCCAGGAGTTCCAGACCAGCCTGGCCAACATGGCAAAATCCATCTCTACTAAAAATACAAAAATTAGCTGGTCATGGTGGTGCGAGCCTGTAATCCCAGCTACTCAGGAAGCTGAGGCGGGAGAATCTCTTGAACTCAGGAGGCGGAGGTTGCAGTGAGCTGAGATTGCACCACTGCACTCCAACTTGGGCAACAGAGGGAGACTGTTTCTAAATAAATAAATACATAAATAAATAAAATGGATATATTGAGCATACCTGGCACCCACATCTTAATTTCTACCTCTACCCTCCCATAAAAAGAACCAGAGCTTCTTGGAGAAATAGCTGATTCTAGTATTGAAGCAAAAAATATACAGAATGATCCTGGAGCATCCTGCAATGTCAGTAAGTAAAAGCAAGAAGGTGCTAAAACACAAAAGAACAAAATTTAAAAAAANAAAAAAAAAAAAAAAAAAAAAAAAAAAAAAAAAAAAAACAACTTTCCCTCATGATGGGATTATTTTAAAGGGCAAAGGAGATTATCAAAAGAGCTTCCAAAAAGCTTTGGCTCCACCTCAAAGCTGGAAAACCTGAGCAACGAAATAAATAAAAGAGTACCGGATTATAATTCAAAGTATAAAATAAATATCTGAGGCCATACTGAAAGAAGTAAAGTATTGAATCCATGAATAAGTAGAGGGGAACAGGCAAATCTTCCGCCCAGAAGTATTATATATAATTTATGTAGATACTCCCCACTCAAGGAGATAAAGCACAAATCCCCACTCTTTAAGTGTGGGCTTGACTTAGTGACTTCCTTCAAAACATAGAGTGGGGATTTGCTGGGCATTGGAGAAAACTAACGAATACCACCTAAGGCACACAATCAAGGTCAACATCAACCATAAGTTGAGTTGATAATATGTACCCTTGATATGATGCAATATAAGGGTCACTTTACCTCTGTGGACTTCCTCCTCAAAACCCAATGACATCGAATCATGAAGAAAACAAGCCAGGTGCAGTGGCTCACACCTATAATCCCAGCACTTTGGGAGGCTGAGGTGGGAAGATAACTTGAGTTCAGGAGTTCAAGACCAGCCAGGCCAACATAGTGAGTCCCTGTCTCTATTTTTAAAAGATTAAATAAATAAATAAATAAATAATGGAATGTAGTATATCAGATGGGATCTTGGAACAGATAAAGGCCATTACCTAAAAAGTAAGAGAATATAAATAAAGTATGGATTTTAGTTAATAATAATGTACTCATCTTGGTTCATTTATTTAATTTGTTATTATTATTTTTGAGACAGAGTCTCACTCTGCTGCCCAGGCTGGAGTGCAGTGGCATGATATCGGTTCACTGCAACCTCTGCCTCCTGGATTCAAGTGATTCTTCTGCCTCAGCCTCCCGAGTAGCTGGGATTACAGGCACCTGCCACCATACCTGGCTAATTGTATTTTTAGTAGAGATAGGGTTTCATCATGTTGGCTGGGCTGGTCTTGAACTCCTGACCTCAAGCAATCCACCCACCTCAGCCTCCCCAAGAGCTAGGATTACACGCATGAGCCACTGCACCCGGCTGTTTCGTTATTTTTAATAAATATGTCACACTAATATAAGCTGTTAATAATAGGGGAATCAAGTGTATGGGAACATGAGAACTCTCTTGTATTATCTTTGATGTTTTTGAAAATCTAAAACTGCTTTAAAATAAAATTTAGTTTTTTTAAATGCACACATTCCTTTGTTTTAGGAACGTAAATGTTCAAAGTAATCTAGTATCTGGAGGGGTCGAACACTGAAAAATGAGGCTAACTTTGGTAGTCTCTTCCTAAGTTAGAGTCCATTATCAGGCTTCAGGATATTCACAAACAGTGAATATTTGATGCTCAGTTCTTATTAAAGTGTATTTTCGAGAGACTCCTAAGCAGTGATGGGTATTTCATGTCTTTGCCACCTTCATTCTCTGCATTTGGAAGTTTGCCTCTGGGGAACCAGGCTTTCCTCAGTCAGAGCAGTTCAGGTGGCATTGATTTCATTCATGGGTGCAATTGGCTCAAGGATAAGCAAGTGACTCAAATGAAGTCAAGGATATAGGATCTTGAGATGTTTATTGTGACTTTTAAGAGATAGAGACCTTCTCTATTTTCCTCTGGTCTGAGCTGTGAAAAGATGAGCCAGAAGCTAATGGCAGCGGTCTTGCCACCAACGAGGAAAGCCTGCCTCATAAGAGAACAATCAAGCAGAAAGCAAGTGAGGAAATAAAGCAAGCCTAGGTCTATGACATGAGTGAAATCCCTAAACAAAGCACATCAATGAGGCAATAAATTCCCTTTAGGGCTTAAGTCAATTTGCATTGGGTTTTCAGTCATTTGGAATCTTAAGTCTACTAAAAAACCTCTACAAAGTAAGAATTTGGCTGGATGATTTTAAAGTCTTTCCAATTTTCAGAGTTTATATATATATATATACACACACACACGCATATGTACATATGTGTATATTTTTTAATTGCACTTTAGGTTCTGGGGTACATGTGCAGAACATGCAGGATTGTTGCATAGGTACCTACATGGCAATGTGGTTTGCTGCCTCCATCCCCCCATCACCTATATTTTGGCATTTCTCCCCATGTTACCCTCCCCAATTTTAAGTTTAGGGCTGAGAACAGTGGCTCATGCCTGTAATCCCAGCACTTTGGGAAGCTGAGGTGGGCGAATTGCTTGAGCTCATGAGTTTGAAACAAGCCTGGGCAAATGGCAAAACCTCCTTTCTACAAAAACTAGCCGGGCATGGTGGCATGCGCCTGTAGTCCAAGCTACTCAGGAGGCTGAGGCATGAAAATCACTTCAAACCGGGGAGTCAAAAGTTGCAGTGAGCCGAGATCACGCCACTGCACTCCAGCCTGGGCAACAGAGCAAGACCCTGTCTCAAAAAATAAATACATGAGTAAGTAATAAAAGAGTTTATACTATCATCTGGTTCAACCACCTGCTTCACCAAACACCTGATTCACCTCAAACTTGTAATCATTGAGCAAGTGATTGTCAACTATTATGCTTGGACGTGTGGGAATTCTGTTAGGCGCTGAGAATAAAGACAAATAAGGCATAGATTTTACCTTTACAGACCTGACAGTTCCAAATCTTTAAACAAAGGAGGGATTATCAGGCCTCGTTTTACAAATAAAGGCATGAGGCCGGAGAAGATAAAAGACATGTAATAGGATGAAAATAGAATCCAGGTTTTCTGATAATGAGTCCTTTATAGTAACCAGTACTCTCTTTCTGGTAAATGGCATTTTTAAATAAAATCCCATTCGTTCATTTTTATTCATTCATTTCTTCATCATCTACAGCAAGAATCAGCAAACTATGGCCCTTGGACCAAATATAGCCCAACATCCATTTTTGTAAAGAAACTTTTATTGCAACATGTCATGTCCATTTTTTAGCATATGGCTGCTTTCATGCCACAATAGAACTGAGTAATTGCAACAGATATCATATGGTCCACAAAGCCAACAATGTTTGCTATCTAGTCATAACAGAAAACCTTTGCCAACCCATTGAGTTCATGCTATGTGCAGGCACTGTGCTAAACCCTGAGACTGCTGTATCAGACAAGCCATTCTTGCCTTCATTAAGCTCACAACCTAGGCACTGGGGAAATAGAAAAGGAATTAACATTCATTCAGCTGTAGCTATGTGCTAAGCACTGTGCTGGGTCTTGTTCACATGTAATCCCAACAAAAATCCATAAAGGAGGTATTACATTTGGCATTATACATACAAGAAAAGAGGGATTGGAAGACATTGAAAACTTAACTCAAAATATAGCTTTTACTGCCTAGTTATTCGAGCTGATTTCAGGACAAGAATATTGAGATTCACTCAAATTGCCCCAAGGAGGTGGTTACTCATGACAAGGGCACACGCAGTCTGGAATCAGCACCTCATTAGAAAATGTCAAGGGGTTACTTCCTCTGCTCTTCTCTGGGGTATCTCTTTCTGTCCCTCTCTAAACCTCTCCCCGACCAGGTTTCTCATGATGTCAGCTTTCTCATGGTCATTATACACCCTAGCCCCAAATCCTCTAAGTGACCCTCAAGCCAGCTCTCTGAGTTCACTCATTCTTTCAATTCTAAATGCCAGATTCCTGAGGGAGAACTTGAGCCCCTCTGGTTCACATTTTCCAAGGTAGGCCTCAGATTGTTTTCCACTGGCTGCTCCCTGTGATTGGCTACCCTGAGATCAGCCTTGCCCTGGAGAAGAAAGATCCCACGGTGCAGAATGCCACCATTCCATTTGCAGTTTCAGCAATTGGGGTGTGGAAGGAGTACCGCT
Source organism: Cebus imitator (assembly GCF_001604975.1). Lineage (NCBI taxonomy): Eukaryota > Metazoa > Chordata > Mammalia > Primates > Cebidae > Cebus > Cebus imitator. The sequence continues at coordinate 930,460 of NW_016107834.1, forward strand.
ACTCAGAAGCGGCTGGGTTTGGTAGACAAATTAGCTGGGTATGGTGGTGCGCAAATCTGACTAACAAATATAATACAAATAGAAATTCTTCATGAGTCTGTGGCCAAAACAATCATTTAAGTCACTTAGGAATCCAGTCAACTGGAAGGAACAGAAAATCCAATTCACAGAAGCTTAAACAATAAGAGGTTTGTTTTTCCTCTCCTAACAAGAAGCCCGGATGTAGATAGCCCAGGGACTCAAAAATATCAAGGACCCAGACTTTTCTCTTTGTGTTCCTCTATGCTGGTTTGTCACACCCTGGTCACAGGAGGGCTGAGGTACTTCTGGACATCAAGTTCATGTTTGCGAAGGGGAAAGGGGAGACAGAAAAGCTTTCACATCGTTAGTCTGACTTTTGATTTGGGTAGAAAAGTCCTTCTTGGCAGACTTGACTTATCCAGAACTAGGCCACCAGCTTACCTTCAAATCTATTGTATGAGATCGATATGATTGGTTTATTTTTTTAATTTTTTATTTTTCCACAAGTTATTGGGGTACAGGTGGTATTTGGTTACATAAGTTCTTTAGTAGTGATCTGTGAGACGTTGGTGCACCCATCACCCATGGAGTATGCACTGCACCAGATTGGCAGTCTTTTTTGCCTTGCTCCTCTCCCACTCTTCCCCTCAAATCTCCAAAGTTTATTGTATCATTCTTATGCCTTTGTGTACTCAGAGCTCAGCTCCCACATATCAGTGAGAACATACAATGTTTGGCTTTCCATTCCTGAGTTACTTCACTTAGAATAATAGTCTCTAATCTCATCCAGGTCACTGCAAATGCTATTAATTCATTCTTTTTTATAGCTGAGTAGTATTCCATTGCATATCTATACCACCGTTTCTTTATCCACTCATTAATTGATGGGCACTTGGGGTGGTTCCACGATATTGCAATTGCTAAATGTGCTGCTATAAACATGTGTGTGCAAGTGTCTTTTTCAAGTAATGACTTCTTTTCCTCTGGGTAGATACTCAGCAGTGGGGTTGCTGGATCAAATGGTAGTTCTACTCTTAGTTCTTTAAGGGATCTGCACACTGTTTTCCATAATGGCTGTACTAGTTTACATTCTTGCCAGCAGTGTGGAAATGTTCTCTGTTTACTACATCCGTCCCAACATTTACTGTTCTTGGATTTTTTTTTTATTATGACCAGTCTTACAGGAGTAAGGTGATATCTCATTGTGGTTTTGATTTGCATTTACCTGATCACTAGTGATGCTGAGCCTGTTTTCATATGATTATTGTCCATTTGTATATCTTCTTTTGAAAACTGTCTATATGTGTCCTTAGTCCGCTTTTTGATGGGATTTTTTTTTTCTTACTGATTTGTTTAAGTTCATTGTAGATTCTGGATCCTGTCCTTTGTCAGATGTATAGACTGTGAAGATTTTCTCCCACTCTGTGGGTTGTCTGTTTACTCTGCTGACTGTTCCTTTTTGCCATGCAAAAGCTCTTTAGTTTAATTAGGTCCCAGCTCTTTATCTTTGTTTTTATTGCCTTTGCTTTTGGGTTCTTGGTATGACTAGTTTAGACCAATCAGGCCCATATGCCTTGAGCCTGGGATAGGGATCTAGGGTCCTTCAAATCGGAAGATAAAACATGCTGGTTCCCTGAAGAAAATCAGAGTTCTATTAGAAGAAAAGGCTGTTACTTGAGCAAGGGACAGCAGAGCACAAGACACCAAGTACATACGACCCTGCAGCTGAGTCAGTGCCAGCCTTCTAATAGATAGTAACTACCTGATGAGTGGATGAATGAGTAAACACTTTGACTCATTAAAGGGAGAAAATAATACAAAGTAGAAAGAAGGTAAGGGTAGCTGTGAGGAGATGTAAATATTTCAGAAACCTTTGTGAGACCCTGTCTCACCTCTGAATCTTATTTTCTGTATTTGTAAAAAAGGATTGAATCATGCCTTCACTATGGAGTCTATTTGGGAATTAAATGAGATTACTTATAGGCAAGGTCTTTGAAGTCATAAAGACATAGGGAAAAGTATCAATTTATAAGCAAAGGAAACAAAGATGGAAAGAAGCTGGCATAAGTCACTTGTCCTCATAAATCAACGTCACAAAGGGAGGGTCCTCAAATAAGAAAGGAGAAATGGAGCTTGGGTGGAGCATATTGTGGTTAGCTCAAAAAGTCGTTGTTACATTAGTTTTACTACCAGAAGAGGAAAGAGAGTTTCCATCTGAAGAAATACAGAAAGTATTGAAACCTTGGAAACCCAACTTTTACTCTCCTGGAAAGGCCAGATCTTTGTTAAGAAATCGAAAGTGGACCACACATGGTTTATGCCCATAATCCTAGCACTTATGGAGGCTGAGGTGGGAGGATTGCTTGAGCCTGGGAGGTTGAGGCTGCAGCGAACTATGATTATGCCACTGCTATCCAGCCTCAGCGACAGAGTAAGACCCATTCAAAAAAAGGAAAAGAGAGTGAGAGGAAAAGAGAAAGGAAGGAAGGAAGGAAGGAAGGAAGGAAGGAAGGAAGGACAGGAGTGAGAGAGGGAGGGAGGGAGGTAAGGAAGGGAGGAATGGAAGGAGGGAAAGAGGGAAGAAGAAAAGGAGGAAGGGGAGAGGAAGGGAGAAAAGAAGGAAGAAAGAAGGAAGGGAGGAAGGAAGGAAGGAATTGAGAGTAGAAGAATTGAATGTAAGAATGAAAAAGTACAGCATTAAACTCTCCTGGAAATATCTTGGTTGGCACAAATATAGTGAAATCACTTCTTCCAGGTGCCACAGTGTGGAACCTCAGATGAATATAAATGGCTGCCATTGGCAATTAAGTTTAATTTGATTTCATACAGCTTAGTAAGAGTTATTTTTACAAATATTCCAGTTATCTTCTAGGCACATGATGGAGTAACGTGCCCCATCACCATGATATTGAATATGGCCACAGGACTGGATTTGGCAAGTGCATGTAAGCAAAAGTGTCATGGGCCACTTGCAGATGGAAGCCTATAAGAATTGGTGTACAGTTCACTATGTTCCCTTTGCCTGGCATCAAAGAGTCAAAGACCCCAAGCCTGGGTCTCTGATTAAGAATGATGTTAAGTAGAACCCCACCCTCCATCCCCATGATCCTCAGTGGAAGCATGTAAAACTAAAAAGCAAACTTTGTTATCTTTTTTTTTAGACGGAGTCTTGCTCTGTCCCAGGCTGGAGTGCAGTAGTACAATCTCAGCTCACTGCAACCTC
>NW_016107834.1:934858-942519 GCF_001604975.1 Cebus imitator
TGAGCCACCTACTTCAGCCTCCCAAAGTGCTGGGATTACAGGAGTGAGCCACCATGCCCAGCCTTCATATCTATTTTCAAACCAGTGTGATTTCCTGGAACACAGGAACCGGACTGGAATCATCTCGTACCCCTAGCACTTAACATAGACCCTGCCATCATGTATCAAGGTATATACCCAATAAATACTTACTCATCTCAACAGAGAAAAGACCACTTGATTAAAAATTAAGAAACCATTGATGACCTTTGAGAAAGAGTAGAAGAAATGACCATTGTTGTATGTTGAGAAGTGAGTGAGAAAGTAAGTTTGGGAGACATTGTCCTGAACTGTGAACTAGAAAGGCAAAGGATTATGGTTCAGAGAATGTTTGAGATTAAAAACAGCAAGTTTTGTAGCATTGGAAAAGACATCATTAGAAAGGGAAGATGCATTTCGGCAGAAAAACAAGGTTATTTTAATCAGGATTCAAAACTGGGAGATGAAGGTGGAGAAAAGAGTACAGGTGTACCAAATGTCAAATATGGTTATTTCTATGTGGTAGGATTTGGGTGGCATGTTTTTTTCACTCCAGCAGGTGCTCACTAAGTATTTGTCAAATGAATAGATTTTCCTTGCATGAGTGAATGCATGTATTTTCTTCACAGGTGCAGAATTGAGTTCATCACACAGTTTAGGGCACAATGTCATTATAGGTCTGTTAAGCCTCCTCAAATTTTCCCTGACATCTCAATACGTACTTCAAATTTTTGCTAATGTGTTAAATCAATGTCATTAGATATGTAAGTATCCATGAAAGATGCACAGTATTGCTTTGTATGTTGTCAGATTACAAAATATTTTGCTATGGATCTCATTCTGCTTCCTTCTCTACCCGACCCTATGATCTTGAAATCTAAATGTGTCATTGTGCATAATATATAATACCATTATAGACATATCCCCTATTTTATTCACCCATTCTCTCTCTCTCTCTCTCTCTCTCTCTCTCTCTCTCTCTCTCTCTCTCTCTCTTTCTCTCTCTCTCTCTCTCGGGGCAGGGGGGGATGGAGTCTTGCTCTGTCCCCCAGGGTGGAGTGCAGTGGCACAATGTCGGCTCATTGCAACCTCCACCTCCTGGGTTCAAGCAATTCTCCTGCCTCAGCCTCCCAAGTAGCTGGGATTACTGCCACATGCTACCATGCCTGGCTAATTTTTGTATTTTTAGTGGAGATGGGATTTAACCATGTTGGTCAGGCTGGTCTCAAACTCCTGACCCAAAGCAATCTGCCCACCTCAGCCTCCCAAAGTGCTGGGATTACAGGCATGAGCCACTGCACCCTACCTATATTCATCCATTCTCTTAATGATGAATACACAAGTTACCTCCAACTTTCTACTGACACAAAAAATGTTTCATTGAATGACCTCATACGTGTCCCTACATGGACCTGAGAAAGAGTTTCTTAGAGCAGGCATCCAGAAAGGGAACTGTTAAATCATAGGCTAGTCACACTGAATTTCACTAGGTACTGTCGAATCTCTCTCCAGAGCAAATTGGCCAGCTTTACTCCGACCCCCTGCACATGAGAATTCTGTGAACTCTGGTACTGATTAGCACTAGTAGATCTCTTTGTAATTTTTTCCAAGCTTATGGATGTAATGTGTTACTTCATCATGTTACAGAGTTGTTCTCTTTTTTTATTATTACTATTTAGGGGGTTTAATGATTTAGTCACATATTTGTTAACTGTATATGTTAGTAAATTGACTTCTCACATTTTTGCTCATATTTCTATTTTTCTTCCTCTCCCCCTCCTCTTCTTCCTCCTTTTTTCCTTTTTCTTTTCCTTTCTCTCTCTTTCTGCATAGGTATGTGTATGCCATCTTCTCTAAACATTAAAAGTAATTTCTTCTACTCCATTATCCCTCTGCCAACTTTGCACATTGAATATGTCACTGAACTAAAATCCTTGATACTGACATATTAATATTAGAAATCATTCATCTTTATCCTATGGCTTCTGCTCTGGGGATCTTGTTTAAGAAATCTTGGCTGGGTGCAGTGGCTCACCCATGATGCCAGCACTTTGGAAGGTCAAGGTGGGAGGATCACTTGAGCCCAAAAGTTCAAGACCAGCCTGGGCAACATAATGAAACCCTCTCCCTACAAAATTTTTAAGAAATTTTAGCCAGGTGTGGTGGCAAGTACCTGTATTTCTAGCCACTCAGGAAACTGAGGTGGGAGGATTGCTTGAGTCCAGGAGGTCAAGGCTGCAGTGAGCCATGATCAGGCCACTGTACTCCAGCCTGGGCAACAGAGAAGAGCTTGTGTCTATTTTTTCAAAAAGGAAAAAAATTCTTTCCCACTGCAAGATTACCATAATATTTGCCTATAGTTTTTCTATTAGCTCCTTAGTTTTGCTTTCACAATTAGTCATTAATCCCTCTGGAGTTCATCTTTGTATGTAGTATGAGGTAGAAATTCAACTTTATTTTTTCTATATAATATAGTTTTTCCACTACTTTCTGCTAAAAATTCACCTTTTCTTTATTGATATATAATGCTATGCCAATCATATGGAATGAAGGATATTAGACGGGTAAATAAAGGTATGTGGCTGTATGTGAGTCCTATGCTATTTATCCTGTGGCATTGGAGTTTTGTTCTTGTGCCAGTATCTCATTATTTATGATGAAGTCTTTATAAAATCTTCAATATTAATAAAGGGTGAGTCCAACCTCTCCCACTGCATTTGGTCTTTTTAAACAATTTTTAAAGCCATTTTATAGATTATACTTCCATGAAAATTCCACAGTCAGTTGTTGAGTACCCCAAAATATCCTATTACATTTTCTTATTGGAATTTCCTTGACTGACCAGGCTGACCCAAGCAGAACTGACATCTTTACAAATGTTAAATCATGCCATCCATAAACTCAGCCATTCATATTTTCTTATGATCCTTAATAAAGTTTTGGATTTTTTGCCATAAAGGTTCTGTGCATTCTTGATAAGGTTAATTACTACATATTTTAGGCATTTTATTGCCAATGTGATTTGTATGTTATTTTTACATTTTCTAGAAAATCATTGCTGAGATAAAAAATACTATATATTAACTCTTAACTATTTTCTGCTTTGTATTTAATCAGCATGGATTGCTTTTCCAAAAAGATTTTATGAAACAAAAGGAAAAAAAAAACACAGATGAAAAGTTTGCCTTTGCAAAGAAACAAGGCTATTTCTTCCGCTAAAATAAGAAGGAATGAAATAAGAAAGGTTAAAGATACAGAAAAATGTAGTTGATTAAGTGGAGGAAGTTCACTCCTTACATTAAAGTAGTCCTGAGAGGTTTAAACCTCATCCCTTGAAGAGGAAAATTCTTTCCTGTTCAGTCATTATGGATCAGGGAGTTACTAGAGAAGCAACCCTTTTCAGAAATGATTACAAAGACCAGGTGCAGTGGCTCACACCTGTAATCCCAATATGCTGGGAGCATTACTTGAGCCCAGGAGTTCAAGACTAGCCTGGGCAACATAGTGAGACTCTGTCTCTACAAAAAATAAAATAAAATAAAAAATGGTTATATAAACCAGAATTGAAGAGCCAAGCCTTTACAGCAAAAAGAAAACAAAGATCAGAATGAAAGCAAACAATATAGCCTCCACCTACTTCCTCGTGTATAAAAAAGATGAGTCTGTACTAAATGATATTAAAACTTCCTTTTGTCTCAAATCTCTGAAAATAGTCTTTTTAGAAAATAAAAAAGAGGGGGGAATAATTTTGTGTGAATTAATCTCCACTATTGACTTTTCTATCATTTTCTTTGTCAAAAAGGCTTTGAGAACAATTCTTTTTTTCTTTCTTTCTTCTTTTTTTTTTTTTTTTTTTTTATATTTTTTTTTTTTTTTTTTTTTTTTTTTTTTTTTTTTTTTTTTTTTCAGATGGGTTTTGCTCTGTTGCGCAGCCTGGAGTGCAGTGGCATCATCACAGCTCACTGCAGCCTCACCCTCCCAGGCTCCAGTAATCTTCCCACCTCAGCCTTCCAAGAAGCTGGGACTACAGTCATATCAGGCCTACCTAATTTTTTAATTTTTTGTAGAGACAAGGTCTCACTATGCTTCCCAGGCTGATCTTGAACTCCTGGGCTCATGTGATCTGTCCACCTCAGCCTCCCAAAGTGCTAGGATTATAGGTATGAGCCACTGCACCTGGCCAAGAACAGTTACTCGTTAAGGGAACTTGAGGGAACTAAGTGTAGTCTACATAAGTGCACAGATACAATTCAGGAATGGAAATTTTTGGAGAGGAATTATTTTCACCATTGTCATTTTGGCTAACTACTGAACTGGCTCTTTCCCTGTCATCAGCTCTACCACCCCCCAACCCCCCACTCAAATACTGAAGCTCATTTCAACTAGGCCCATGTATTTTAAGTGTTTCCTAGTTTGGGAAGAGTAGAAAAAGAGGGAGAAATGAAACTTCTGGAGTTGCATTGCTAAAGGAAGCTCGTCCTTTCAGACACTTTTCTACCAAATTTTTACTCAAAGTTCCTCTTTTGAAGGCTAAGAGAGAGTTTTTTTATATTCAGATAAAAAATATATTTGAGACAACATGCAAAATCCAGCACCTGAGTATCTTGCAAAACAGATGTATTTCTTCACTTAGATGAAGCTCATTTCTCCATCTACACACCAAGTTCAATTTCTTCCCCAACATTTCTAGGATACCTCGGAAAGAAACCAGTGTTGTACTTTTAAAGAATAGTAGATCTTAAAATCAAATGATCATCTCAAAATGCAAAAACATGGATTAGAAGTAAGTGGAGGAACAATAAATTTCTTAAAAATGAATAAAAGACTACTGTTAATATCATAAAATTGCAAATAATCCAAGTCTCATGTGCCATCAGCATGAATCAAATAAGATTCTGAGTCATTGAATAAAGATTCATCAATCATTTAATATTGTATCACTGATTATTAGAGAAATGCAAGTCAAAGCTACAATGAGATACCATCTCACATCAGTCAGAATGGCTATTACTAAAACGACAAAAAATAAGAAGTGCTGATGAGGTTGCAGAGAAAACGGAACGCTTATACACTGTTGGTGGGAGTGTTTTCCACAACCATTGTGGAAAACTGTGTCACTATTCCTTGAAGACCTAAAAACAGAACCATCATTCAACTCAGCAATCCCATTACTGGGTATATACCCAAAGAAAAATAAATTGTTGTGTCATAAAGACAAATACACACATATGTTCATTGCAGCACTGTTCATAAAAACAAAGACATGGAATCAACCTAAAGGCCTATCAATGACAGATTGGATAAAGAAAATGTGGGCTGGGCATGGTGGTTCATGCCTGTAATCCCAGCACTTTGGAAAACTGAGGCAGGTGGATCACTTGAGGTCAGGAGTTCAAGACCAACCTGGCCAACATGGTGAAACCCCGTCTTTACTAAAAATACAAAAATTAGCTGAGCATGGTGGTGGGTGCCTGTAATCTCAGCCATTCAGGAGGTTGAGGCAGGAGAATCGCTTCAACCTAGGAGATGGAGGTTGCAGTGAGCCAAGGTTGCACCACTGCATTCCAGCCTGGGCAACAGAGAGAGACTCCATCTCAAAAAAAAAAAAAAAAAAAACAGAACAGAAAATGCTGTACATACACACCATGGAATACTTTGCAGCCATAAAAAAGAATGAGATCATGTCTTTGGCGGGAACGTGGATGGAGCTGAAGGCTATCATCCTTAGCAAACTAACACAGGAACAGAAACCCAAGTAACTCATGTTCTTACTTATAAGTGGAAGCTAAATTATGAGAATGCCTTGTGGACACATAAAGAGATCAATAGACACTGGGGCCTATCAGAGGGTGGTGAGTGGGGAGGAGGGAGGGAATCAAGAAAAATAATGGGTACTAGGCATAATACATGGGTGACAAAATCTGTTTAACAAACCCGCATGACACGTTTACCTATGCTATAAACCTGCACATGTACTCCTAACCTTAAAATAAAAGTTTAAAAAAAGTAATAAAAGGCCGAGGCGGGTGGATCACGAGGTCAAGAGATCGAGACCATCCTGGTCAACATGGTGAAACCCCGTCTCTACTAAAACTACAAAAAATCAGCTGGGCATGGTGGCGCGTGCCTGTAATCCCAGCTACTCAGGAGGCTGAGGCAGGAGAATCGCCTGAACCCAGGAGGCGGAGGTTGCGATGAGCCGAGATCGCGCCATTGCACTCCAGCCTGGGTAACAAGAGCGAAACTCCGTCTCAAAAAAAAAAAAGTAATAAAATACAGAATATCGTAGGTGCATATTTATTGATGTGAAAAGATCCCCAGGAGAGAAGTGAGGAAAACGATCTTCATCACTGAGTGTGACAATTAAAATACAAAAGATCATGCACAACTTTAACCCACTCTTGTAAGAAGACACACACACATACACAGACAAAAGCCTGAAAGTTCATATTTTTAAAGTTATTTTAACAATGTGCCTCTTCTGGACAAAGGAAACTGGTGATTTTTGCCTCTTTTTTCTTTTATATATCTATATCTTCTAATTTTGTATAACAGGTTTTTTTTTGAGACATGGTCTCATTCTGTCAACTAGGATGGAGTGCAGTGGCATGAATCCGGCTCATTGCAACCTCCACCTCCCAGGCTCAAGTGATCCTCCCGCCTCAGCCTCCCTAGTAGCTAGGATTACAGGTGCACACCACCATTCCTGGCTAATTTTTTGCATTTTTGGTAGAGATGTGGTTTTGCCATGTTGGTCAGGCTGGTCTCAAACTCCTGAGCTCAGGTAATTCACCTCCCTCGGCCTCCAAGTGCTGGGATTACAGGTGTGAGCCACCGCGCCCAGCCCTATATCTTGCGTGTGTTGGTAGTTATACAATTGTATATATTTGCCAATCTGAGGAACACCTAAAATGAGTGAGTTTTATTGTGTGTAAATCATACCCTAATATAGCTGTTTTTACAAAGCATGCAACAGAACTTAAGAAAAAACACTGTCAAAGTATGTGGAAATATAAGGTGAAAAGCTTTATAGAAATACAAAGAATTTTTCTTTAGTGCTTATCTTTTAAAACAAAACAAAGTACAAAGAAACAACCTTAGAATATATTCAGCTAATGACAAATTTCCTTTGATAAAAGGAGAAGTGGGTGTAGGCAAGGAGACAAAGAAATAATTGTTATCTGTTCCATTGATTTATTTTAGCTATGTTAAATGTTATAGAACAGTTCAGGGGGAAGCATATATCCTGTAGGTTGTTTTAATACTGTTCTCTGTCAAATACTTAGAAAATAGAGAAAAAAACTTCCTCATCTCCAGCACAAGACTCTGCCAATGGAAATCTTGCAAAACAGCCATCCAACGTTAAATATCTGAAAAATCTTCAAGTTCACATTTATGCTTCCAAAGACACTTTGTAAAAACTGAATCTAAGAGGATTTTTCTCTGTTTTTTTAAATTATTATTATTATTTATTATTTATTTTTAGAGTCAGAGTCTTGCTCTGTTGCCCAGACTGGAGTGTAGTAATATGATCATTGCCCACTGCAGCCTCAAACTCCTGGGCTCAAGTGATCCTCCCCACCAGCCACCTGAGTAGCTAGAACCACAGACATGCACCACCACTCCCGGCAATTTTTTTTTTT
>NW_016107834.1:943779-952382 GCF_001604975.1 Cebus imitator
GGTGCTATGTTCAATACGAGCGGTAAAAGTGAGCATCCTCACCTGGGCAACAGAGCAAGACTTTGTCTCAAAAAAGAAAAAAAAAAAAAAAGGCAGCCTTGTCTAATTCCACTTTTTAGAGAAAAGGTTTTCAGCTTTTCCCCATTTGCTATGATGTTAGTATGATAAGTTTGCATTATATGGCCTTGATTATGTTGAGGAATGTTTCTTCTATGTTCCTAGTTTGAGCGTTTATATCATGTAAGGATTTGAATTTTATCTAATGCTTTATCTTTGTATATGGAGATGATCATATGATTTTAGTCTTCATTCTATTGATGTGATGTAGTACATTTATTCATTTGCATATGTTGAACCATCTTTACATCTCTGGGCTAAATCTCATTTGATCATGGCATATTATCTATTTGATGTGTTGTTGGCTTCAGTTTGATAGTATTTTATTCAGAATTTTTGCATCTATGTTCATCAGAGATGTTGGCATGTAGGGTTTTTTGTGTGTGTGTCCTTGTCAGGTTTTGGTTTGAAGCGGGTATCACTCTGATACCAAAACCAATCAAAGACGGTGTAGTAAATAATATCACCAATATCCTTCATGCATATAAATACTAAAATCATTAATAAAATATTAGGACATAGAATTTGGCATTATATAAAAGAAATTATACAACATGACCCAGTGGTGTTTATTCCTGGCATGTAAATATGATTCAACATTCGAAAATCAGTCAGTGTAATCTACTATAGCAATAGACTGAGGAAGAAAAATCACAGGATTATATCAATGAAGGCAGAAAAATATTTCATAATATTTAAAACTCAATAAGTAAAATTCTCATAAAAATAAAAATAGAAGAGAACTTCCTCAAGAAAATAGAGCATACACATAAGAGCCTATAGCTAGCATCATACTAAAGGAGAAAACTGAATATTTTCCCCTTAAGATTGGTAAGGAGACCAAGATGTCCTTCTGCTCTCACCATCTTTATTCATGATGACACAAGCTGCACGTTCTTTTCAGGTCAATAAGACAAGAAAAAGAAATGAAAGACATACAAATCAGAAGGAAAAAACAAAACTATCCCCGTTTATATATAATATGACCGTCTATGTAGAAAACCTTAAGAAATCTTCAAAAAAAAACCCTCCTAGAATAAGTGAATTCAGTAAATATGCTAGATATAAGATAAATATGCAAAAATTAATTGTATTTCTATATAAATGCAATGAACATATAGACACTGAAATTAAAAATACAATACCATTTTAAATTGTTCAAAAAAAAAGAAAGAAGTGTAAGTCTAACAAAAATGTATGGGACTTGCATGCTGAAAATTACAAAATGCTGAAGAAAGTAACTTTAAAGAAGATCTAGGCTGAGCATGGTGGCTCACGCATGCAATCTCAGCACTTTGAGAGGCCATAGTGGGAGTATTGCTTGAGGCCAGAAGTTCAAGGCCAGCCTGGACAACATAGCAGGACTCTGCTCCTAAAAAAAAGAAAGAATAATAAGAAGAATAGCTAAACAAATTGAGATATACTGTGTTCATGGATTGCAAGATTTAATATAGTAAATTTATCAATTATCCACAAATTGATATACATGTTTAATACAATTCCTATCAAAATCTCAGCAAGATTTTATTAATATAGACAAAATTATTCTAAAATGTATGTGCAAAAGCAAAGGAACTAGACTAGCTGAAATAATTGTAAAAAAATAAAAAGGTAGAACAATTTAGGAGGAATCATTCTATCCAATTTCAATATTTACATGGCTATAGTCGTCAAGATTGTATAGTATTGGCTGAGGGATTGAGTTGTCAATCAATGGAAATGAAAAGAGAACCCAGAAATAGACCCACACAAATGCACACAATAAATTGTTTTTATTGATACAAAATTTTTGTGTGTATTTATGAGGTACCTATGATATTTTGTTACATGTAGTAATCAAGTCGGGGCATTTGCTATAAATTTGCACAAAGTTGCAAGCATAATTAAATGAAGGTAGCCTTTTCAACCAATGATGATGGAGCAATTGAATATATATTCACAAGGAAAAAATAAACCTCAGCCTAACCTCAGACCTCATATAATAATTAAACCTCAAATGTATCATGGACGTAAGTTTATATATAATGTAAAACTTTAACACATTTGGGAAAAAACATAGTAGAAAAATCTTCTGGATCTAGAACTCAGCAAGGAGTTTTTAGACACGAAAAGCATGATCTGTAAAAGGAAAAAATTGAGGTACATCAAAGTTAAAACTTTTCTCTGCAAGAGACTATTAAAATGATAGGACGGGTATGGTGGCTCACACCTGTAATCCCAGCACTTTGAGGAGCTGAGGTGGGCAGATCACCTGAGGTCGGGAGTTCGAGACCAGCCTGGCCAACATGGTGAAGCCTCATCTCTACTAAAAATACAAAAAAATTAGCTGGTCATGGTGGCTCACACCTGTAATCCTAGCTACTCAGGAGGGAGGCATGAGACTTGCTTGAACCCAGGAGGTGGAGGTTGCAGTGAGCCAAGATCCCACCACTGCACTGAACCCTGGGTGACACAGTGAGTCTCCAAGAAAGAAAGAAAGATGAAAGAAGGAAGGAAGGAAGGGGAAGGGGAAGGGGAAGGGGAAGGGGAAGGGGAAGGGAAGGGAAGGGAAGGGAAGGGAAGGGAAGGGAAGGGAAGGGAAGGGAGGAAGGAAGGAAAGAAAGAGAAAGAAAGAAAAGGAAGGAATGAAGGAGGAAGGGAGGGCAGGAGAGAAGGGCAGCGAGGGGAGGGGAGGGGAGGGAAGGAGGGAGGGAGGAAGGAGAAAAAGAAAGAAAGAAAGGCTACAAACTGGAAGAAAATATTTGTAAACTACATATCCATCAAAGAACTAAATCTACAGAGTACATAAAAGAACACATGTAGAATACATAAAGAACTCAAAACTCAACTGTTAAAAAAAATCTAGTTAGAAAAGACATAAATGGAAATTTCACTGCAGAGGATGTGCAGGTGGCAAATGAGCACATGGAAAAATACTTAAAAATACCATTGTTAGCCATTAGAAAAACGCAAGTTAAGGCTGGGAGCAGTGGTTCACACCTGTAATTCCAGCACCTTGGGGAGGCTGAGGTGGGCAGATTGCTTGAGCCCAGGAGTTCGAGACCAGCCTCGGCAACATGGCAAAACCTCATCTCTACAAAAACTACAAAAAAAATTAACCAGGTGTGGTGACATGGGCCTGTAGTCCCAGCTACTTGGGAGGCTGAGATGGGAGAATGACTTGAGCCCTGGAGGTGGAGGTTGCAGTGAGCTGAGATTGTGTCACTGTACTCCAGCCTGGATAGTATAGTGAGAACCTGTATCTACAAAAATAAAATAATATTAAAATAAGTATTTAAAAAATGCAAGTTAAAACTGCAATTAAGTAACACAACACATCCATCAGAGATTGGCAAAATTTAAAAATGGTAACAATATCAAATGCTGACAAGTGTCCAGAAACACTGTATCACCCGTACTTACTAATGGGAATGTAAATGGTGGCAACATTCTGGAAAATTGTTTGGTAGTTTCTTAAAAATCTAATGTACAAGTAGATCCAAACTCAATCATTAAGTAACAAAACAAGTTATAGAACAATATGCATAATTTGATCTTCTTTTAAGATTTTATTTCAATAGTGTTGGGGGAACTGGTAGTGTTTGGTCACATGGAAAATTTCTTCTGTGGTGATTTCTGAGATTCTGGTGCACTCATCACCTGAACATTATACACTGTACCCAGTGTATAGTCTTTTATTCCTCATCCTCCTTCCACTTCTCCTGCCCAAGTCCCCAGAGTCCATTATATCATTCTTATACCTTTGCATCTTCATAGCTTAGCTCCCACTTATAGGTGAGAACATATGATGTTTGGTTTTCCATTCCTGAATTACTTTGCTTAGAATAATAGTTGCTGTGAATACCATTATTTTATTCCTTTTTATGGCTGAGTAGTATTCCATGTGGTACATTCCAGTGTGGTATATATCCCATAAAGAAAATATATACCACATTTTCTTTATCTAACTTGTTGGTTGATGAGCATTTAGGCTAGTCTGCAATTGTGAATAGTGCTGCTACAAACATGCATCATTTTCCTCTGGGTAGATACCCAGTAGTGGGATTGCTGGATGAAATGGTAGTTCTACTTTTAGTTCTTTACGAAACCTCCACACTGTTTTCCATAATGGTTACACTAGTTTACATTCCCACCAGCAGTGTAGGCCTGTGCTCTTTTCACCACATCCACATCACCGTCTGTTATTTTTTATTTTTTAATTATGACCATTTTTGCAGAAGTAAGGTTGACCTTATTTTTTATTTTTTTGCTTTTTCTATAAGATGGAGCCTTACTCTGTTGCCAGGCTGGAATGCAGTGGCATGATCTCTGCTCACTGCAATCTCCACCTCCTGGATTCAAGCAATTTTCCTGTCTCAGCCTCATGAGTAGCTGAGACTACAGGCATGCGCCACCACATCCAGCTAATTTTTGTATTTTTAGTAGAGACAGGGTTTCACCATGTTGGCCAGGATGGTCTCGATCTCTTAACCTTGTCGTCTGCCTGCGTCAGCCTCCCAAGGTTCTGGGATTACAGGAGTGATGATCTTATTTTTAAAAGCGCAACACAAAACAAAAGGTATATGGGTATTTATATTTGTATTTGCTTAGAAAAAGTTGTGGAGGCAACCATGAATAGCAGTAATCTCTTCACTATGGAATAAGAAAGGAGATTGAGGAAAACACATTTTCCAGATGTGATCAGACGTAGTCTCTATAGCAGCACTATACAATAAAACATTTTGTGCTGCAAAATTAGAAAAAACTATTTCAAAATTCATATAGAACCAAAAAGGAGTCCATGTAGTCAAGACAATCCTAAGCAAAAAGAACAAAGCTGGAGGTATCACCCAACCAAATTTCAAACTATACTGTAAAGCTACAATAATCAAAACAGCATTGTACTCATACAAAAACAGACACATAGACCAATGGTACAGAGTAAAGAACTCAGAAATAAGATCACACATCTACAACCATCTGATCTTCAACAAACCTGACAAAAACAAGCAATAAGGAAATAATTCCCTATCTGTGGTATATATTTTCTTTACAGAATATATAACACACTGGAATATACCACATGGAATACTACTCAGCCATAAAATGGAACAAAATAATGGCATTCACAGCAACTATTAGAATAGCAATTCACAGCAATTATTCTAAGTGAAGTAACTCAGGATGGTGCTGGGAGAACTGGCTATTTATTAGCAGATAACTGAACTGGCTATTTATTAGCAGATAACTGAAACTGGACCCTTTCCTCACACATTCTATAAAAAATTAACTCAAGATGATTAAAGACTTAAATGTAAAACCCAAAATTGTAAAAACCCTAGAAGAACATCTAGGCAATACCACTCAGGACATAGTCACAGGCAAAGATTTCATGATAAAATTGCTAAAAGCAATTGCAACAAACGAAAAAATTGACAAATGGGAACTAATTAAACTAAAGAGCTTCTGCACAGCAAAAGAAACGATCATCAAAGTGAATAGGCAACCTACAGAGTGGGAGAAAATTTTTGCAATCCATTCATCTGACAAAGAACTAATATCTAGAATCTACAAAGAACTTAAACAAATAATAATAAAAAAAAAAAACTATAAAAAAAAAAAAAAAAAAAAATGGAGTAAAAAAAGAGAAAAAAAAAAAAAAAAAAGAAAACAATTTTGGGTTTCTGAGCTTTTTAGATTTCAGAATTGTGGATGAGGGATCGTAGACCTCCAAGAACACTTGTCTTGGGGGGTGTTGTAAATATTCAGTGAAGTCATGCCTTCAATGCAAATTCGGGTACAGGGCCAGGCACTGGGACTCATGGGCGGACACTGGAATAGAGGAGACAGATCCTCTTCCAAAACAAGAATAATTGCAACGTAAGGAAATTTTGTGTAAGGAAAGGAAGGGGAAAATGTGTATGAGGAAACAGTAAGCCAGGCGCAGTGGCTCACTCCTGTAATCCCAGCACTTTGGGAGACCAAGGTGGGCAGATATACCTATGGGACATGGACTTGCTCTACTCCAGTGCAGGTATGCAGGTACCGAAAGTCACACGGCAAAACGGTGTGGCGGGAGGTGGTAAAAAGCTGGGAGAAACGGTCCACGTACCACAAATACGCATTTGCTGCAAAAAGCCCTGTTGTCAAGACAGTCATCAGATTCAGTAGAAGGACTCGAAATTATGATTCATTACAGCAAAAGGACAAAGAGCAAAACCAGCAAAGGATAAAAGGCACATAGAGGCTGAGGCAGGAAAATGGCTTGAACCCGGGAGGCGGAGGTTGCAGTGAGCCGAGATCACACCACCGCACTCCAGCCTGGGAGACAGAGCGAGATTTTGTCTTAAACTCCTGACCTTGTGATCCACCTGCCTCGGCCTCCCAAAGTGCTGGGATTACAGGTGTAAGCCACCAGCGCCCGGCCTTGCTCCCAGCTTCTTACCACCTCCCACCACACCCTTTTGCCATGTGACTTTGGGTACCTGGATACCTGCACTGGAGTAGACCAAGTCCATGTCCCTGCCCACTCAATGCTGCATGGCCAGTGGGTATCAGCAGAGGTCATGCAAGAGGAGACCTAATGCAAGACACCACCACCCCAGAAAAGCATGCCCTTCGTAGCTACCGATCCCAGAATGGGTTGGCGGAGAGGACCCGAGCCCTGCCCACAGATGAAGCTGCTGAGGCCTGCGGAGTCTGCCTGGCCCTGCTGTTTTCAGACACATCTGCACCCCTTTCTACGGCTCACTGTGACCAGCCATTCTGAAACGGCCCATTAAAAACACCGAGTTCTCTCCTGCCTCAGGACTTTGCAAGGCTGCTCCAGTGCCCGGGGCTGCCAGGGGGTATGGCTCACAGATGGGCACTGTGGCAGGAACTGGATGTGGGCGTCAAGGTGGTCACAGAACAGACGGTTGGGACAGCTCCCTAGAGAGAAGCCCCGAGCTTCTCTCAGAGAAGTCCCATGCCCCACACTTCAGAGGCAGGGCTGCCATGCCTGCCTCCTGGATCACCTCTTGGTGTCCCATGGCCCCTGTGGGGCTCCTTTCTGGCACAACCCTCACCTCCAGGCTCCCCAAGCTCCAACTTAGCAGGGAGGTAGGAGGTTGACAGGCGCAGACAGGGCACGGGAGGGCTCAGCAGGGGTATGAGGGTGAGCAGATCCCCCCACGTGACTCACCCTTTCTCTTCCCCTCCTCCTCTGGGCACCTTCTTTGACTCCCACAGGCTCCTGGCTCAGATCCCACCATCTTCCTGACTTTCCTTCAGGGAGGTCAGGAAAGACAGAGACCGCTGGATAAAGACCAAAAGAGGCCGGGCGCAGTGGCCCACGCCTGTAATCCCAGCGCTTTCAGAGGCGGATCAAGAGGTCAGGAGTTCAAGACCAGCCTGACCAACATGGTGAAACCGCATCTCTACTGAAAATACAAAAAATCAGCTGGGTGTGGTGGTGGGCGCCTGTATTCCCAGCTACTCGGGAGGCTGAGGCAGGAGAATCACTTGAATCTGGGAGGTGGAGGTTGCAGTGAGCTGAGATTGTGCCACTGCACTCCAGCCTGGGTGACAGGGTGACTCCATCTCAACAACAACAAAAACCTCCTAGGCAGAGGGCCTGGCAAGTGCAGAGCCCCAGGACCTGTTAGGGGCCTAATCAAGCACCTTGGGGGAGTCCAGAGTGGCTGAAGTGGAACAAGCAGGGGAGGGACTGGAGCGGCCATGGGAGGGACCAGGACAGACTGAGCCCCAAACATCCCCATCACCCGGCCCAGCCCATAGACGCTGGGTGACAAGAGCAGGCCAGCCTCCAGGAGGAGCAGGGTTCTTACCCCACACGGGGGTCCCGGCTCAGGGCCGCAGCCTTCCCCCCAGCTCCCCCGCCCCGGGACCTTGGGAAATCATCCTGCTCTTTGTCCTGTCCTGAGCCAACACATTTGCCTTGGAGAGCGCTTAGAACGGAAAAGTGTAGGGAGCAGCTGGCAGCCACCTCGGAAGGCGAGACGAGGAAAGAAAATTCCAGAACCCATTGAAGCGTCCGGGACTCCCGAGGTCACCGTGGGCTACTGGCAGGCTCGGGAGCACAGCGGGTAGAGAAGGGTGTCTGCAGTCCCGCGAGGAGGCGTGGGGGCTGTGCGGCCCCGCGCGCGGCAGGACGCTGCTCTCCCGCCGGCGGAAACGGGGGCGCAGGGGGAGAGCCAGGGCGCGGGCGTGGAGGAGCGGCAGGCGCGGGACCCTCGGGTGGGCGCCGCCCCATCGGCGCCTGTGCAGGAAGAACCCGGGACACGCGCCCAGAACCTTCTCGTGACCCAGTGACGAAAGCTGGAATCTTACGGGATCAGTACTCAGTTCCCGGTCGGCTCAGGGCGGGTCCGGGACCTGGCGGGGGGCGCGCCCTAGTCCGCCACGGGTGTCCACGAGGAGGCGGTGTGGACCCGCGGGCCCCGGACCAGGCCACGGGCAGGACGCGAGCGCGACCGCCCCGCCCCTCCCCGCCCCGCAACCCGCGT
>NW_016107834.1:952406-972288 GCF_001604975.1 Cebus imitator
AGATGGAGTCTCACTCTGTCACCCAGGCTGGAGTGCAATGGCACGATCTCAGCTTACTGCAACCTCCATCTCTCAGGTTCAAGTGATTCTCCTGCCTCAGCCTCTTGGGTAGCTGGGATTACAGGCACCTGCCATCATGCCCAGCTAATTTTTGTATTTTTGTAGAGACAAGGTTTCATCATGTTGGCCAGGATGATCTCAAACTTCTGAACTCAAGTGATCCACCCACACCAGCCTCCCAAAGTGCTGGGATTACAGACATGAGCCACCGTACCCAGCCGAAAATCTCTGCAATTTATCCATCTGACAGAGGACTAATACCCAGAATCTATAAGGAACTCAAATGAATTTACAAGAAAAAAAAACAACCCCATTAAAAAGCAGACAAAGGACATGAACAGGCACTTCTCAAAAGAAGACATTCATGCAGCCAACAAACATATGAAAAAAAAGCTCAACATCACTGATCATTAGAGAAGTGCAAATCAAACCAAATGAGATACCATCTCATGCCAGTCAGAATGGCCATTATTAAAAAGTCAAGAAACAACAGATGCTGGTGAGGTTGCAGAGAAGTAGGAATGCTCTTACACTGTTGGTGGGAATAAATTAGTTAAACCATTGTGGAAGATGGTTTGAAAGAATGATCAGGCAGAATAAAAATTAAGAACACCTGTTTAAAGAAAAAAAACATTTTGTGATGATGGAAAAGTTCAACACTGCTGTTCAACAGGGCAGCTCCTAGCCATCTACAGTCATTGAGCACTTGAAAAGCGGCTAGCACAACTGAGGACTGAATTTTTAATTTACTTCCATTTTAATTAGTTTTAATTTTTAAATGTCGTATATGGCTAGTGGCTGGCTTAATGAACAGCACAGCTCTAGAATCAAAATGAATGTAACCACAGCCTATTTCCACCACTTTCAAATTATTTAAACATGAGTATATTTCTGACTGCCTCAATTTCTTCACCTATGGAATCTGAATGGTAGGAATTTTTTACTAATAAGGTTGTTGTGTAATCTCCTCAGAACTATACTTATATATTGATATAATTATTTCACCTTTAATACTTTGTGTACTTTCTAAATTTTGTACCATAAATGTGTATTTCCTTTGTAATTTTTATAAAATATATTTTTGAAAGCTGAAACTTCACTGGTTTTGTACAGTCTTTCTTCCATGAATAGAAAAAAATTCAATTTGAGCCACACTTTTCCCTCTACCCAGTTACAAGTAAGGCTGACACTATTAAATGGGCAATGGTATAAAGTCAGAAATGGCTGACCTGTGGGTTCCTAAGAAGCCTGAGACTGAGACTTCTCTGGCTTAAGCTCACATTTTTGCAATGAGGCACTACTGGATACCTTCCTGGGCCTCTAAGGCTCCTTAATTCCTTGAGCTATTTTCCTTCCCCTCTCACAGACCTGAGTTGTTCTACCCTTTAGAACTATCACAACCTGCTGTCCTCATGGAGCTTAGCATCTAGAGGGGGATAAAGAGAAAAAAAGTAATCAATTAAATTTTGTAACAGATGCTGTGAATAAAAGAAACAAAACTGCAGATTATAAAAAGGTAGGCAGAAATAATGATCAGAGAAGGTCTTTCTGAGAAAATAACTATGATGGTTAATTTTGTGTATCAGCTTGACTTGGTCACAGGATGCCTACATAGCTAAACATTATTTCTAGGTCTATCTGTAAGGATCTTTCTGGACAAGATTAGCATTTGAATTGCTGGACTGAGTAAAGCAGATGGCCCTCCCCAGTATGAGTGGGCACTCTCCAGTCTGTGAGGACCTGAACATAACAAAAAGGGCAGAGGAAGGGTAAATTAACTCTGCCTGACTACCTGAACTGGAATATCAATCTTCTCTGTCCTCAGTGACTCTGGTTTGCAGGCCCTTAGACCCAGACTATAATCTACACCATCAGCCCTCTGTCTCTCAGGCCTTTGAACTACACCACCAGTTTTTCTATGTCTTCGGCTTGCAGACAGCATACCAAAGGACTCCTCAGCCTCCATAATTGGATGAGCCAATAATATATAATAAATCCCTTCCTTTGTAGGTAGAGAGAGACAGATGCCATGATGTGAGCCAAAGGGATGGCCTTGCAGATAGAGGAATCAGAATGTGCAAAGACACTAAGTTCAGAAATAACTTGGAATTTACTAGATAGATAAAGAAAGCCAATATGACCCAAGAGCAGTGAGTGAGAAAAAGATGGTTTGGACCATATTTGAATAACTACCAGAAAAGAGCCATATGACACAGGCCAAAGGAAGAACTGGGGTTTATTCTAAGGACTATGTCTAGATGGATTATGTAATATAATTCACAGTTTAAGGATTTGCTTTGTGACAAATGGAAGAATGCTGGCTGTATAGTCCATCAAGCCCTCCTCTTGTTGGCTATTGTTAAAAATGGCATCAGTGAGGTTGGGCGTGGTAGTTCACACCTATAATCCCAACACTTTGGCAGGCTGGAAGTTTGAGACCAGCCTGGGCAACATGCAAGACTTTGTCTCTACAAAAAAAAAAGTTTATAAAATAAATTTTTTAAATGGCATAAGAGCTCTTTTCACTTAAGGGGTCATTCCAGTTACCTATTGCTACATGCAAAACACATCAAAACTTAGTAGCTTAAAACCACAGTATATTATTATCTCTCATGGTTCTGGAGTGTTCTCACTTGGAGTCAATTGTGCAGTTGCCATCAGATGGTGGCTGGGGCTGCAATCATCTGAAGGCTTGACTGGGCTGGACATCCAAGATGGCTCCCTCCCAGGGCTGGCAGTTGATACTGGCTTTTGGCAGAAAACTCAGCTGGGCTGTCAACTAGCATATCTACCCAGTCTCTTCATCTGGCTTGGGCTGCCTTCATTATGACAGCTGAGTTCCTAATAAGAGCATCAAAATGGAACATCTTAAGAACAAGTGTTCCAAGTGGCCCAAGTGAAAGCTGCAAGCCTTCTTTTTTTTTTTTTTTTTTTTTTTTTTTTGACAGAGTTTCGTTCTTGTTGTCCAGGCTAGAGTGCAGTGGCATGGATCTTGGCTCACTGCAACCTCCTGGGTTCAAGTGATTATCCTGCTTCAGTCTTCCAAGTAGCTGGGATTACAAGTGCATGCCACAACACCTGACTCGTTTTTGTATTTTTAGCAGAGTCAGGGTTTCACCATGTTGGCCAGGGTGGTCTTGAACTTCTCACCTCAGGTTATCTTCCTGCTTTGGCCACCCAAAGTGCTGGGATTACACGCATGAGCCACTGCACCTGGCCTGAAAGCTGCAGGCTTATGATCTAACTTGAAAACATCTTATGATCTAAATTTGTAACATCACCTCTGCCACATTCTGTAGGTCAAAGATCACAAAGGCTAACCCGGATTCAAGGTGAGGAATTATACTTCACCTGTCAATGACAGGACACTGTATTAGCTACCTATTACTGGAAACACACACACACACACACACACACACACACACACACACCTATCCTGTCTTTAAACCACATATATTTATTATCTCATAGCTTCCATGGGTCAAGAATCCGGGTCTCCTATGAGCAAGCAACCAAGGTATCTGCCAGGGCTGGGGTTTTATCTGGAGGCTCAACTGAGAAAGGATACACTGTTCATCTGAATGGCTATTGGCAGATTTTAGTTCCGTGTGAGCTGTTGGACTGAGAGCCTCATCTTCTTGCTAGCTGTCAAACAAAAGCTTCCCTAAGTTCCTTGCCATGGAGGTCTCTCCATTTGATGATGCCTTACTTCATTAAGGCCAGAAAGGAAGAGAGCCGTTAGAGAAACTGGTAGCAAAACGAAAGTTACAATCTCATTTGCTTCATTCTGCTGGTTAGCTGCAATTCACTAGGCTGGTCCACACTCATGAGTAGGGGATTTCACAAAGATGTAAATATCAGGAGTGTGAATCTTTAAAAACGCTTTGAAAGTCTGCCCACCACAAGTACAAAAGAATGCAGGCCTGTGTTTAATCTACCACAGGAGTTTGCTGCTAAAGACTAAAAGGAGACTGACAAATATTTATACATTCAACAATATTTACTGAGTGCCAGCTATGTGCCATCAAGGCATCAGAGCAGGACCAAGAAATATGGGGATGAATAAAACATCACAACTGCCCCCAAGGAGGTCACAGGCCAAAAGGAGAGAAAGACCTTTAAGGAAATTGCAGTGTAATAAATGCAAGAATAAAAACACATGCAATGGGGCTGGGCACAGAGGCTCACACCTGTAATCTCAGCACTGTGGGAGGCCAAGGCAGGATCACCTGAGCCTGGGAGTTCAAGACCAGCCTGGGCAACATAGCAAGATGCAGTCTCCATAAATATAAAAATAAAAAAACGCATGCAACGTATAGAATGGCAAAGAGGATGATACACAGAAGTCTGTCAGGAAAAGATGAAGCCTAACCAGGGTATTGAGAGGTGAATGTGAGTTTACGAGTTAAACAAAGTTACGCTAAGCAGTAGAACTAGCATTACAATAGAGCAAAGTGAGAAACAGGATTGTGTATTTATAGAATGAAACTTTTGGCCTGCCTGGAGAATGAAGTGAAAGAAACAGGAAGAACCAAGAGGGGACAGTGACTCAAGAAAAGGTGTAGTACTGGGGGCCTCATTAAGGTGCATCAATTCTGTAGGTCATGAGGTAAAAGACAGAGTCCTCAGCAGGAGAGAAATATGACACATACGTACTTGAAGCTCATCTCTGCAGGGGTTCCGTGGAGAACTAGCTGAAGGGAAGCAAAGGAAGAGGGAGAGTTGACCGTGGGGGCCACTGCAGTAATCTAGCGCAAGTTAAACAGATTAGAACTAAAAGCACAGCTGTGGGGAATGAAATGGTAATTATGGATTAAAGGCAGTCATGAGATATAATCAATAGGCTGCAGAAGAGCTTTGGGAAAGAATGAAGCAAGACGGAAGAATCCAGGCTACAGCTGGTTTTGGGACTCAAAGCTGATTTGTGGAAGAAGGACTAAAAGAGGCTAAGCTCAGGTCTGGGTACAGAAGGCTGCAGCTGACTGTGAAATACCCAGGTGGAAATGTAAAGCTAGCAGTTTACAACTGAATCTGAAACTCAGGAGAGATATCTGACCGCAACAGATATTCACCGGACTCTCCAGTGAGTAGGGATAAGATGCCTAAAAAGAAGCAGACAGTAGATTGAGTCCTAAGGGACATAAACACGAAAGGACATAGAAAAAGAGGATCCAGCCACTGTTGCTAAGAACAAACGTAGAGGATGTGTTTGTTTTGTGTTGCTACAAAGGAATACTTGAGACTGGGTAATTTTTAAAGAAAAAATGTTTATTTTGGCTCACCATTCTGCAGGCTGTACAAGCATAGCACCAGCATCTTCTCCACTCCTGGTGAGGCATCAGGAAGGAAGATTTTGCTCATGGCACAAGGCACAAGGAGAGCAGGCATGTCACATGGAGAGAGAAGGAACAAGAGTGCTTCCAGGCTGTTTTAAACAATCAGCTCTTGCATTTACTATTAGAGCAATAATTTACTTATTACCACAGGGAGGGCACCAAGCCATTCAATGTGGGATCTGCCCCCATAATCCAAATACTTCCCACAAGGACCCACATCAGGGTCATGACCTGCAGGGGTCTGTCCTACAGACTCTGACTCAGGAGAGTTGAATAAATTCACTCAGACACAGATTTACATTGTAAAAGTGGGCTGGGTGGGGCCACTTTCAGGCTCTCAAGGAGAGTGCTGTAAAGAGATGGCAGCTGCTGGCCCTGACTAGCCAGTGAGGCTTGCATTTATTCAGTAAAGTTTAATTGACAAAGACTTGAGTCAACACCACTAAAGGGTAATTGACATTGAGGACTTCCCAAGTAGAAAGCAATTAAGCACCCATGGTAAATCAAAGGTCACTTTTAGAATCACATAAGTAAACAAGCTAGCTAGATAAACAATTCGACATTCCTTTGTATCTGGGTCCTAATCTCTCTGGCTTCTGCAAAGAGACTCTGGCTGCCTTTAGCCAGATTTATTACCAGAGCTTATGCAAACCCCCCAGGCCTTCCAAGAGTGTTTGTGGCTACTATAACTAAAATTTTTCTCACCAGCCTGAGTGAATCCCCACAGACCCGCTTCCAACATTGGGGATCACATTTCAACATGAGATTTGGAGAGGACAAAAATCAGAATGATGTCATTCTGCCCTAGCCCCCCAAATGTCATGTCCTTCTCACATTGTAAAATATAATCATACCTTCCTAATATTCCCCCAAAGTCTTAATACAGCATTAACTCAAAAGCCCCAAGTCCAAAGTCCAAAGACTCATCTAAGACTCAAGGCAAGTTCCTTCCACCTATAAGCCTGTAAGATCAAAAACAAGTTATTTACTTCCAAGATACAATGTGGAACAGGCATTGGGTAAATTCTCCCTTTCCAAAAGAGAGAATTGGCCAAAAGAAAGGGCAACAGGCCCCATGCAAGATGAGATCTCCCCATGCAGCCCAGGCTGGCCTCAAACTCCTGTGCTCAAGCAATCCTCCCACTTCAGCTTTCCAAAGTGCTAGGATTACAAGCATGAGCCACTGTGCCTGGCAAGCATTCTTTATATATTTGGGATAATAAACTCCTATCAGATATATGATTTGCAAGTATTTTGTCCCATTATTTGGGTTGTCTTTTCACTTTCATGATGATGTCCTTTGATGCACAAAATGTTTACATATGATGAATCCTAAATTTAGCTGATTAAAAAATAATTTAAAAATAGGCTGAGCATGTTGGCTCAGGCCCGTAATCCTAGCACTTTGGGAGGCCAAGGCAGGAGAATCCCTTGAGCCCAGGAGTTCAAGAACAGCCCGTACAACATAAGAAGACACTGTCTCTAAAAAGAAAATAATAATAATTTTTAATTTTTAAAAAGGTTTATATTTTGATAAAGTAAACTTATCTATTTTTTCTTTGGTTGCTCATTCTTTGGCGTCATAGCTAAGAAACATTTCCTAATCCAAGGTATTGAAAATTTACGCTTATGTTTTCTTCTATATAAAGTCTTGCAAACGCCTTGCATGGCAAGTGCATAATAAAGACTTGTTAAATTTTGAATGAAATATCAATAAAGGGAGGTGGTGGTGGTTAAAAAAACTAATGTGGGCTGGGCACAGTGGCTCACACCTATAATCCTATCACTTTGGGAGGCCAAGTCAGGCAAATCACCTGAGGTCAGGGGTTCAAGACCAACCTGGCCAACATAGTGAAACTCTGCCTCTACTAAAAGTACAAAAATTAGCGGGGTGTGATGGTGGGCACCTGCAATCCCAGTTACTCAGGAGGCTGAGGCAAGAGAATCACTTGAACCTGGGAGGCAAGGTTGCAGTAATCCAAGATGACACAACTGCACTCCAACCTGGGTGACAGAGCAAGACTCTGTCTAAAAAAAAAAAAAAGAAGAAGAAAAAGAAAAAGAAAGAAAGAAAAGAAAAAAGAAAAATTAATGTTATTTTCTTTCTTAAAATGTTTGTGGGTGGAAGCAGTGGCTCAAGCCTGCAATCCCAGAACTTTGGGAGGTCAAGGCAGGCAGATCATCTGAGGTCAGTAGTTCAAGACCAACCTGGCCAACATGTTGAAATTCCATCTCTACTAAAAATACAAAAATTAGCCAGATGTGGTGGTGGGCACCTGTAATCCCAGTGACTCCAGAGGCTGAGACAGGAGAATCACTGGAACCCAGGAGGTGAAGGTTGCAGTGAGCCAAGATCACGCCATTGCATTCCTATGTGGGTGACAAGTGTGAAACTACATCTTGGGGAAAAAAAGTTTGAAGCTGAGTGTGGTGGCTCATGCCTGCAATCCCAGCACTTTGGGAGGCTGAGATGAACAGATCACTTGAGCCCAGCAATTCAAGATTGCCTGGGCATCATGATGAAACCCCGTCTCTATAAAAAAAAAAAATGCAATAATGAGCCTGGTGTGGTGGTGCACACCTGTAGGTCCAGCTGGGACTACAGCTGGGAGGCTGAAGTGAGAGGATCGCTTGAGTCTGGTAGATGGATGCCACAGTGAGCTGCGATCATGCCACTGCATTCCAGCCTGGGCAACAGAGCAAGACCCAGTCTCAAAAAAAAAAAAAAAAAAAAGTTTGAATCTATGGAAAACTAAACAAAGCAAAAAAGTGTGAATCTGGCTGGGTGCAGCAGCACTTTGGGAGGCTGAGGTGGGTGGATTGCTTGAGGCCAGGAGTTCAAGAAAACCTGGCCAACATAGCAACCCCCCCGCCACTAAAATACAAAAAAAACCTGAGTGTGGTGGCTTGTGCCTGTAATACCAGCTACTCAAGAAGCTGAGGCAGGAGAATCACTTGAAACCAGTAAGCAGGGGTTGCACTGAGCCAAGATCATACCACTGCGCTCCAGTCTGGGTGACAGGGCAAGACTTTGTCTCAAAAAACAAAAACAAAAAAAAACTCTTTTAAAAAAAAGTGTGATTCTGTAGAGGGGAACATTTTTATCTTGATTTCCTTTTTTGTGGGGGAGGGGCTAAGCTTCCTTAAATCATAGTATCATCTTGATTCTTTTTTTTTTTTTTTTTTTATTGATTTTTTTTTTTTTTTTTTTTTTGAGATAGAGTCTCACTCCATTGCCCAGGCTGGAGCGCAGTGGCACAATCTTGGCTTACTGCAACCTCCACCTCATGGATTCAAGCAATTATCCTGCCTTATCCTCCATAGTAGCTGGGATTATAGGCATGTGCCACTACACCCAGCTAATTTTTGTGTTTTGACTTTTTAAATCTGCAAAAGACCTGCAACTAATACCAAATGGAATGGTAAAAAACTGGATGCTTTTTCACTAAGATCAGGAAGAAGGCAAGGATATTCCCTCTCATTACTTTTTTTCCGTATCATACTGAAAGGCCTAGCTAATACAATAAGACAAGGAAAGCAAGTAAAATGTATACAGATTACAAAGGAAGCAATAAAGCTCTTTGTTAACATGTGACATGATTGTCTATAGAAAACCTCAAAGAACTGACAAAAGAAAAAACTCCTGGAATCAATAAGCAATAATATCAAGGTTCAGGATATTAGGTTAATATCTAAAGCCTATTGCTTTCCTATATGCCAGAAATTAAAAACTGGATTTTAAAATTAAAAACATAACACATTAACACCAAAAGAATAAAATAGGTACAAATCTAACAAAATATATGCAAGAGCTGTATGAAGAAAACTTTTAAAAACTGATGAAATAAATTGAAGAACTAAATAAAAAGGTATACCATGTTCATGGATAGGAAAAGTCAATATTGCTGTCAGTTCTGCACAACTTGATATATAGATTCCAATCCAAGTCCTAGCAAGTTGCTTTTGTGAAAATTGACAAATCAATTCTACAGCATATATGGCAAACCAAAAGACTCAGAGAAGCCAATACAATATTGGAAGATTAGAACAAAATCAGAGGACTGACACTACCCAACTTTAAGTCTTACCATAATTGAGCTACAATAACTTTGAGCTACAGGAATCAGTGTGTTATTGGTGAAATAATAGACAAAGAGATAAGTGTAACAGAATAGAGAACCCAGAAACAGACTTATACATATATAGTCATCTCATCTTTGACAAAGAAGTAAAAGTAATACAACAGAGCAAATGGAGTCTTATCAGATGGTGCTGAAACAATTGGATGTCCACACATTTAAAAAGTATACCTAGACACAAGCTTTATTCCCTTCACAAATTTAAGTCAAAATGGATCATAGCCTTAAATGTAAAATGCCAAACTACAAAATTCATACAAGATAACAGAAGAATATCTAGATAAGTTTTGGCAATGACATTTTAGATACAACACTAAAGATGTGAAAGAAAAAAAGTGACAAGTTGGAATTTATTAAAATCAAAAACTTCTGCTTTGCAAAAGACACCATCAGTAAAAAGACAAGTTATGGACTGGGAGAAAGTATTTGCAAAGGACATATTTGATAAAACATTCAAAGAACTCTTCAAACTCAACAGTAAGATAATGAACCAACTGATTAAAACCTGGCCAAAAATCTTAATAAACATTTTTCCAAGATATACAGCTGGCAAATAAGCATAGGAAATATGTCTAACATCTTATGTTATTAAGGAATGCAAATTAAAGCAACAATGACATACCACTACATTTCAATTAGAATGGCTAACATCCAGCACTAAATGCTGGCAAGGATGTGGGGCAATAGGAACTCTCAATCATTGCTGGTCGGAATGCAAAATGGCTAAGCCACTTTGAAAAACAGTTTGGCTGGCTGGGCATGGTGGCTCACACCTGTAATCCCAGCACTTTGGGAGGCCAAGGCAGGCAGATCACAAGGTCAGAAGTTCGAAACCAGCCTGGCCAATATGGTGAAACCCATCTCTACTGAAAATGCAAAAATTAGCCAGGTGTGGTGGCACACACCTGTAATCCCCGCTACTCAGTAGACTGATGGAGGAGAATTGCTTGGATCTGGGAGGCAGAGCTTGTAGTGAGCCAAGATCATGCCACTGCACTCCAGCTTGGGCAACAGAGCAAGACTCCATTCAAAAAAAAAAAAAAAGAAAAGGAAAGAAAAACAGTTTGGCAGTTTCTTACAAAACTAAACATTCTCTTATCAGACAATGCAATAGTTGTGTTCCTTGATATTTATCTAAATCAATTGAAAACTTTTGTCTATACAAAAACCTGTGTGCACACGAACGTTTATGGCAGTTTTATTCATAATTTCCAAAACTGGGAAGCAACGAAAGCAAATGAATAAACAAAAACCAGTTGTGATACGTCCAAACAATGGAGTATTATTTAGCAATAAGAAGAAATGAGGTGTGTAGCTACAAAAAGAAATGAAGGAATCTTAAATGCATGTTGTTAATAGAAAGAAATCAATCTGAAAATGTTGCATACTGTATGACCCCAACTATATGACATTCTGAAAAAGATAGAACCACGGAGACAGTGAAAAGATCAGACCAGTAACTTCCAGAGATTTGGGGAGAGGGAGGGATGACTATCTGGAGCTACAGGATTTTTAGGGCAGCAAAACCATTTTGTACGATACTAAACATCATACATTTATCAAAACCCACAGAATGCACAACACAAAACATGAACCCTAATGTAAACTATGAACTTCAATTGATAATGTGTCAATGTTGATTCATCATTTGTGAAAAATGTGCCACCCTGGGGGGGGGTGGGATATTGACAATGGGGCAACATCACATGTGTGTATCCTGTGAGGAAGGTGACTATGTGGGAATTCTACTTTCTGTTCAACTTTGCTGTTAGTCTAAAACTTTTCTAACAATTAAAGTCTATTAAGTTGTTATACTGGACCGAGCATAGAAAATTAACACCAAGACCAAAGTATGCCAAATTGCAGGGTCTTTATTATGCTGGCGACCACAGAGTACTCACGTCTCTCCAACCTGTGGCGTCGAACTCAGGGAGAACAGAGTTTTTAAGCTGAAAAACCACATCCTGATTTTAGGACCCAGAGGGTGAGGAGCAGGGATGGGGATGAAGGGCTTCAGACATTCCGAGGGCTAGTGGAGTCTGTAAATCACCTCCTAGGAAGAGACGAGGGTGAAGGGGGGCTCCTGACATTCCAAGGGCCAGGGGACTTTTGTCACTCCGATTGTTACTTAAGTGGTTTACAGAAGTCAAGATAAACGTTAGTTTACACATTATCTGGGTAGGGTGAAAATTACATATCTTAGTTACTTATTACAAGTTGCAGGGGCCAAGATGGCATTAGCTTGGGCTGCTTATTCTGGTACTGATAAGAAAAGGTAATCAGCTTTACATAGTGGGCAGTCTGCAGAGCAAACTAGCAGTGTTATTTACCGAAGCCAAGGCCAGCAGTTATTGTGAGGAGAATGGGGCAGCCGTTACAACTTATTTTAAAAAACAGCTTTTTCTTTTATAAAATGATGTTGTTCAGGCTCTAACTCTAGGCCAGCTACAGCACAATATCACACATAGGTCATCATCAAAGTATTTTTTAGAGCTGGCCATGGTGATGCTCACCTCTAGTGCCAGCTACTCCAGCAGCTGAGGCAAGAGGATCGCTTGAGGCCAGGAGGCTGCAGTGCACTAAGATCCTGCCTGTGAATAGCCACTGCAATCCAGCCTGGGCAATATTGCAAGACCTCGTCCCTAATTTTTTTAAAAAAAATATTTTTAGACTCAAGCAGGTGCAGGGACTTACGGGCAGAGCAAGCCCCATCTCAGCTGTCCACAGCACAAAATAGAGGTTACCCTAGAGCATGTCCTCACAGTCCAAAGGGGACTTTCTTCTTTGTTTATTTTTACCAGTTTGTAGGGGAAACATTTAGTTCCTAGGAGGCCGAGAGACAAAGTCAGCTGAATAGCTGTGAGCCAGCTTCCTAGGAAACTTTCCAAAAGCATGGCAGCATTCAGCCTTCTTGTTCCCAGGAGTGCTACCAATATCATGCTATTGTCATGGGTGCTAGACATAAGACACACCTGTGGTCATCAGCCTCTTGCTATTTTTTCTACTTGGTTTTTCACCTGCTCTAGCCTATTGTGAACATTTTCCTGCTTAATTTTGTGTCTTTTAGTCCTTCCAGAGCACTTGACACACACAACATGAAAACATGTTGTCATCTACCCTTCTCAAGTCTCTCAAGGTCAGTGGCTCTCAGTCTCACCTACACTCTGCAACCTGGGAAGGCTGGTTGCAGGGTCACGCCTGGTATCCCAACACTTCAGGAGGCTGAGATGGGAGAATCTCTTGAGCCCAGGAGTTCAAGAACAGCCTGAGCAACATAACGAGACCAGTCTCTACAAATAAAAAAGCAAAAAAAGTACTCAGGCATGGTGGTATGCCTGTAGTCCTAGCTACTCAGAGGCAGAGACAGGAGGATCACTTGATCCCAGTAGTTTGGGGCTATAGTGAGCCTTGATCACACCACTGCCCTCCAGCCTGGAGAACACAGTGAGAAACTGTCTCCAAAAAAAAAAAAAAAAAAAAAAAATCTTGGGAGACTGAAAAAATTAAATACCTGTGACCCACCTCCTGAAATTCTGATTTAATTGATCTAAGCATGGGTAATTTCCCAACCTTCCTAGATGATTCTAATATGCAGCTAATGTTGCAAATTACTGATCTCAGAGTGATTGAGATTCCCACCGACTCTAGTCAGTAACATAAATAGACTTGAAAAGAGTTTTAAAGACACTCTTTCCTGCTCTATCCCATGCCTAGAGTACATAGGAAGGTTCTAAGAAAGATTCTTCTATCAATTTATTTTATTTTATTTTTTTTCGAGACAAGAGTCTCACTCTGTTGCCCAAGCTGTAGTGCACTGGCACAATCTCAGCTCACTGCAACCTCAGCCTGCTGGGTTCAAGTGATTCTTCTGCCTCAGCCTTCCAGGACTAGCTGGGATTACAGGTGTGTACCACCACACCTGGCTAATTTTTGTATTTTTAGTAGAGATGGGGCTTCACCATGTTGGTCACGCTGGTCTTGAACTCCTGACCTCAGGTGATCTGCCCACCTCAGCCTCCCAAAGTGCTGGGATTATAGGGGCGAGCCACCATGCCTGGCCCTATGAATTTATTCGCTAACTTTAATAGACAGATATGAGCACCTATTAAGTATAAGCTAGGTGCTGAGAAAATACAGACACTTCCCTCAAAGTGTTGAGTAAAAAAAAAACACCAGCAACCTAAATATCTCTAATAAAAGGGACAAAGTTATAGGATCACCATTTATGGTTTTAGTTTGCACAGCACAAAAATCCTACGTCACACTCCTTTTGATAAGCTCTGTCCTGACTCAGGGCTGTGTCCGCCAGAAAGAAGAGGGAGGCCTCTTTGTAATTCATCCTAACATGCCCCACAGGCTACGAGGAACACTGGCCTCATGGAGGATAATCTCAGCTAAGTACTAGCACCGTGCCTAGAATGTGGGAGGTACTCTATTTTCCCATGTTTATTGAGTGACTAAAAAGGGTTGCCCAGAATCACTCAGCGGGGATTAATTCTGTCCAGGAGGATCAGGACCAGAAGGGCTGAAGCAGTGAGGCTAGAGCAGAACTTTGAGGAATGACATGCCTGATGAAGAAACAGGGGAAAAGCATTCCTGGCAGGCGGAATGAGCCATGGAGCAGAGGGTGGGTATCTGAGGCATTTGTAGCCTTTGGAGCACAGAAGGAAGGGACTCCGTGAGCAGGCCAAGTGAGTTGGGGACAGGCAGCGGAGGGCTGGCTGGTGTTGAGAATTTTACCAAATGGGAGAGGTTGTGGGATTTCCATCTTTGTGGAAAGCTAAGATCTTGGTTCTGAGCTTATGCTGGTGGCCCTACAGAGGAGGGACTCAGGAGTGACTGGGGTAAGGGACAAGTAGCCACCTGAGGCTCCAAGTAAGAGTTGGAAAGGTCCTTAGTGTCCATGAGGATCCCCAAGGGAACATTGCAAGTAGAGTCCCAGGAGTTCTGAGATACAGCCTGTTTCTCCCTCAGCCCATGTGCCCCCTGCTCACATTCTGCATCGAGGCTACCAAGGGAACCCTCTTGTCTTCTGGTTGGCTATCATTACTTTTGCAGTGGGTAGAGCAATAGCCTTTGTGTATATATCCTCAGAAAATCCAATGTGATCAACAGTCAAAGAAGAAATGAAGTTTTGATAGAGCACAGGGAGACTGCATCTCTACAAAAAAATACAAAAATAGCCACCCATGGTGGCACATGCCTGTAGTCCCAGCTACCCAGGAGGGTGAGGTAGGAGGACCGCTTGAGCTCAAGAGTTTGAGGCTGAGGTTAGGGTTAGCCATGATCACACCACTGCACTCCAGCCTGACAACATGGTGAGACTTCATCTCTACTTAAAATAAAATAAAATAAAATAAAATAAAATAAAAAATAAAACAAAATAAAATAATTAGGCATGGTGGCTTTAAGCGGATATGACTCCTGAGATCCTCCAAAACTGTTTACAATTAAGGAAAAGGGCCAGGTGCAGTGGCTCATGCCTGCAATCCTAGCACTTTGGGAGGCTGAGGTGGGCAGATTGCTTGAGCCCAGGAGTTTGAGACCAGCCTGGGCAACATGGTGAAACTATGTCTCTACAAAAATCACAAAAATTAGCTGGGCAAGGTGGCGCAGACCTGTGGTCCTAGCTACTAAGGAGGCTGAGGCGGGAAGATCGCTTGAGCCCCGGAGTTCAAGGCTGCAGTGAGCCGTGATCGCACCATTGCACTCCAGCCTGGGTGACAGAGCAAGACCCTGTCTCAAAGAAAACGAAAAAACGGAAATCAATGACAAAGGAAAACCTTAATCAGCGGGAGATCAAATGACTAATTGTTGTTCCTTTCCTTCTAGGCATCACTACAAACCTGTAAGAAACATTTCTCTACAAACTAGACCGT
The DNA here is from genome assembly GCF_001604975.1 of Cebus imitator. Lineage (NCBI taxonomy): Eukaryota > Metazoa > Chordata > Mammalia > Primates > Cebidae > Cebus > Cebus imitator. The sequence goes on from NW_016107834.1 coordinate 967,821, forward strand.
GAAAACCGAAGTGTAAATAAGCTTACCCTACATTTTTTGAGTCTTTCTATATTGTGGAGACTCCAAGTAAAATTTTTTTTTTTTGAGATGGAGTTTCCCTCTTGTTGCCTAAGCTGGGATGCAATGGCGTGATCTCAGCTAACTGCAAACTCTGCCCTCGGGTTCGAGCAATTCTCCTGCCTCAGCCTCTTGAGTAGCTGGGATTACAGGAATGCACCATCTTGCCCGGCTAATTTTTGTGATTTTTGTAGAGACCAGATTTCTCCATGTTGGTCAGACTGGTCTCGAACTGCCGACCTCGGGTGATCCGCCCCTCTTGGCCTCCCAAAGTGGGATTACAGGCATGAGCCACCACGCCTGGCCAGATTCCAAGTAGTTTTATTTAGCCTCAGAAGTGGCAGTTCAAGGCCAGGTGCAGAGGCACTCACCTGTAACCAGCACTTTGGGAGGGCAAGGCAGGTGGGTCACCTGAGGTCAGGAGTTCAAGATTAGCCTGGTCAACATGGTGAAATCCCATCTCTACTAAAAATACCAAAATTAGCCAAGCATGGTGGTGGGTGCCTATAATCCCAGCTACTTGGGAGGCTGAGGCAGGAGAATGGTTTGAACCCAGGAGATGGAGGTTGTGGTGAATCAACATTGCGCCATTGCACTCCAGCCTGGGCAACAAGAGCAAAACTCTGTCTCAAAAAATAAATAAATCAATAAAAGTGGCAGTGCAATACCCGAAGTTTCCTGCAAGAAAGATTTTGCGTTCGTTTCCTGAGAGTTACATCTTAAATAAGTAAAAGTGAAGGACGGTATGCTCTTATTTCCACATGTTCTTTCTTGAAGTCTAAATGCTTTTATTGAAATGTAAAATATTTTATAGTACTTGTCTTCTGTCATTTAAACAAAAGTTCTCAGATCCCATCTGACTTGCTAAACCAGAATGTCTAGAGGTAGGGCCCAGAAGTGTGTATTTTAACAAGCTCCCAACTGATTTCATCTATTGACTCTCCGACTTCAAGCATCTATACAACCTTTGCCATATTCACATTGCTTTTTTGCTATTATTCACTCAAATTATTTATATTAATTAACATTACTCATCCTAATCAATACCCATTAAATCACAAGTTTGATACATTTTTAAAAATACATATCAAAATACTATTTTAAAAATTCATTTGTGGACTGAATAGTCAGCTCCTGTACCACCCCACTCCTGTCTCCCAAAGCAGCAAGTTTGGACCCAAATCAATTAGAGTCAAACGTTGGTGCCCTTTCCCTCTTTTTCCCCAACCCCTCTTGCTAGGCCTGGGGGTGTCTCACAGCCACCTGGAAAGCCCCTTGCTGCCGAGAGGGTCCCTTCTCCCACCTCCTTCCTCCGGCTATATCCTTCTATCATCCCTACAAAGCTGACTCTTGAGCTATACCTGACTTAGAATAGTGTCACTGAAACATGTTAATGAATATTAACATATAATTTGGTGATAGGTAGCAGGTTTAGCTTTTAATATGCAAAAATGGTTTTCTAAGACTGGGACTCTTTTTCAAACAGACATGTTCATAGACCCCCCTTTTTTTTCTTTTTTAAATTTTTAATAGAGATGGAGACTCACTGTGTTGCCCAGGCTGGCCTCGAAATCCTGGGTTTAAGCGATCCCCCGGCCTTCCTCCTAAAGTACCAGGATTACAGGTGTGAGCCACTATGCCTGGCCCATAGATTCCTTTTCATCCAGCAGCTGGCCAGACACCTTGCCCAACTCTTCGGCCTTGCTTCTCTTCATCCCTCCCCACGCACTAGTTTTTTAATCCTTGAAACATGACTTCCTCTCTTTTAACACACAAGCTTCCTGCTGCCCCACAGCCTTTGCATTTGGTTTCCTTCCACCAGATTTGCATGTGGCTGCTACCTACACATTTCTCTTGGTTTCAACTTAAATGTCACCTCTTTCCTAGAAACAGCCACTGACCAACCAGCTAAAGCTACACCACTTCCTACCCACCCCCCAAGCACCCTCTACCACACTGGTTCTCAACCAGGGGTGATATTACAAAGGGGGCATTGTCAGTCATCACCGCTGGAAGATGTGACAGGCATCTGGTGGGTGGAGGCCAGGGATGACGCTAAATACCTTCCAATGCACAGGACAGCCTCCCACAACAGAGAGTTCTGTCCAAGTGCCACAGTCGAAAAGCCAGTCTGTATCACGAGATTCTTTCTCTTAGTAATAATCAGTACCAGAAGTGATGGGTTTTGTATTTCTTCCCTACTAAGCTCCTTAGAACCTGAAATTCAGAGTTGTTTCCTGAAGAGCACCTGACATTTACATGACTTGCCACAGATTTGACCCACTTTGACTGGAGCTCCCAGCAAGTCGAAGATGCCTGACCCAAACTAAATGATGAGCTAGATAAAATGCTGGGTCGGTTTTCAAATTTGTTCCATAGTTGTTTTGTTTTCAAGAAACAAATGAAACTTTTGTTAATGAATATGCCTACAAATAAACCTAGATGACCACCAAGAGTCCCTCACAGTTTCATGTATTCACAGAATTATTTCATCTTTAAAGCCATCAGTGAATGATTAGTTCTACTACTTGTTAAAGATGTGCAAAATTTCTCAATTTAAACATACAGTCTTAATTATACCAGTGTTCCAGCATCCCAAGACTGATTGTAGGTAATGGAATCTCAACACTATCTTAAAGAAAAAAAAACAAAACTCAATAAGATCTACAAGATTAATGCACTTAAAGGAAAATAATTCATACTCACTAAATTCTTCCCCTTTGTTCCTTCTTACCTACTTTCTCTCTCAGCTGGCAATTTTTTTCTGCAGTATATGATGATAGCCAAATTACCCAGTATCAACTGTTTCAAAAAAGAAATGTTACTTTAAAAGATACCATACAGCAAGAGACTTATAAATGTAACACCATTGGCTGGACAAAGTGGCTCATGCCTGTAATCCCAGCACTTTGGGAGGCTGAGGTGGGTGGATCACAAGGTTTGAGACCAGCCTGACCAACATGGTGAAACGCCGTCTCTACTAAAACTACAAAAAAATTATCTGGGTGTGGTGGTACACGTCTATAATCCCAGCTACTTGTGAGGCTGAGGCAGGAGAATCGCTTGAAACCTGCGAGGCAGAGGTTGCAGTGAGCCAAGATCTTGCCACTGCACTCCAGCCTGGGCAACAGAGCAAGACTCTGTCTGGAAAAAAAAAAAGAAAAGAAAAGAAAGAAAATATTCACTAAGTCCTGGCCAGGCATGGTGGCTCACACCTGTAATTCCAATACTTTAGGAGGCCGAGGCAGGCAGATCACTTGAGGTCAGGAATTCGAGATCATCCTGGCCAATATGCTGGAACCCTGGCTCTACTAAAAATGCAAAAATTAAGCCGGGGTGTTAGCTATCCCAGCTACTCTAGAGGCTGAGGCAGGAGAATCACTTGAGCAAGGAGGCAGGGGTTGCAGTGAGCCAAGGTTGTGACACTACACTCCAGCCTGGATGACAGAGCTAGACTCTGTCACAAAAGAAAAAATATACATTTGCTAAACTACGTTTGTGTAGTGTTTTTTAACTCTCCAAACTGCTTCAGTATCTGTAGTGTTTTGTACACTTCAAAGACTTCTGACATGTAACATTTCATTGGAATGACCACTGTACACCATAGCTGATATGGAAATGATTACCGCTAACAGATGAAGAAAATGTAGATGTCGTGAAGAACCATTTGCTCTAATGTTATCCAGTGTAACTACTAAGAGTCAGGATTAGGCTCAAGTCCTGTGCCTAATTCTGGATATTACCCTAAACTCCTAAGCCCCTATGCATTGTGCTTCACAGAATGCTACTAGTCACTGTACTCATACATTCAAACAAGTTTTGGAAATGTTGTCTTAAGCAAAGCTAATCAGATTCCCAGAGTCTTCATCATGCATCATACATGCCCAGGAAGGATCCAGAGAATAGAGCAGGTACGATAAACTTAAAAGCCCCACAGGTGCCAGGCAGGTAACAAAAGTGAGCATGAAGGCAACTAAGGACTTGGGAATTAGAGGATGCAGCCCCATCTAGTGGCGTCCTGGTCAAATAGCAATGCAGTCCAATCTTGCCAGGTCTTTCCAGGGAAGCTACAAATCTTGGCTTTAATTTCAAATCTCCGGTTTTGTGCATGTTGCCTCAAGTTAAAAAAAAAAAGACATTATAGTTTTTTAAAAAAATATTTTTTTACCAGATTAGGCCAGCCACATTTGGGGAAACTGAAATACCTTGTTTCACAATCTTATTTGCCCACAGAATTTTCCTTCAAAGGACCTATAAACTTCCTAGAATTCTAAAAAGTGTCAAAAATGTTGTCCCTGGCCAAGCACAGTGGCTCATACCTGTAATCCCAGCACTTTTGGGAGGCCAAGGCAGGTGGCTCACCTGAAGTCAGGAGTTCAAGACCAGCCTGGCCAATATGATGAAACCCTGT
>NW_016107834.1:972329-984319 GCF_001604975.1 Cebus imitator
AATCCCAGCTACTCAAGAAGCTCAGGCAGGAAAATCACTTGAACCCGGGAGGTGGAGGTTGCAGCGAGCTAAGATTGTACCATTGCCTGGGTGACAAGAGAAAACCTCTGTTTCAAAAAAAAAAAAAAAAAGCAGAAAAAGCATTTCCTTTGAAAGCAAGCATCCTGTTGTCCTAGACTACTGTGGTATGAGTAGCTCTGAACCCCAAGCATGAATTATTTCAGAGTTTACTCAAACTGAAATTGAAATTAATACCAGCCCTAACTGTTCATGTTGAAATGTTCCTTTTCTGATAAATCTAGCCCTGGCAAATCTATACTTTTTACTGGTGACTGAAGATAGCCTTACAATAAGCTTAATTGAATTATTAAAAAAATACAGGAGGGAGAGAGATCCAAGATGGCCAACTAGCAGCAGCTCAGGGTTGCAGCTCCCAGTGAAGGTGTAGGGAGTGAGTGGACGCCAGACTTCCAGACGAATTTTTGTTGCCTACGGACCAGGAGATTCCCAGTGGAGGAGCCCCACAGGTCGCTAGCGTGACTGTTTTGGCCGGCGTGGCTGTTTCACCAGCATCCCAGCGCTGCGGTTCTCAGTGCAGAGTATGCAGGACTGGGTGCCCTTTTGGTTAGCGTTTGGAGCTCTGGGATGGCATGGTCGCCCATTCAGCTGATTGAAAAGGGGACTGAAGCTGGGAGCCAGGCCAGGACATTCCCGGGCAGAAAAAGCCCCACGAATCTCAGTGTGGCTGTTCGGCCGGCGCCATCGCGGCAGGGGAAATTGCATACATCCCAGCGCCTTTTCGGTGGGCAACTGGGGCACCTGGGAGAGAATCGACCATTCAGTTAGGAAAAGAAAAACAGAGGGCTCCGAGGCGGGGAGCCAGGTGATCGGGCTCAGCCGGCCCCACCCCAACAAAAAGCAGCAGTTGGAAACACTAACGGTTGAGAGTTTCACAGCAAGCACAGCTGAACCCGGGAAGGTCCAGCTCTGTGAGGGAGGGGCATCCGCTGAAGGAAAACAAAGAAACAGAAATAACATCATCACCAACAAGCTGTGCGTCCACTCAGAGACCCAATCTGAATGTCAGCAAATACAAAGACGACAGGTGGATAAATCCACAAACATGAGAAGAAACCAGCACAAAAAGGCTGAAAACATCCGAAATCAGAATGCCTCTCCTTCTTCAGGGGATAGCGGCTCCTCATCAGCAAGGGAACAAGGCCTGATGGAGAATGAGTGTGATGAATTGTCAGAATCAGGCTTCAGAAGGTGGATAATTAAGAAACTTCTGTGAGCTAAAAGAATATGTTCTAACCCAATGTAAAGAAACTAAGAACCTTGAAAACAGGTTTGACGAAATGCTAACGAGAATAGACAATTTAGAGAGGACTATAAGTGAATTAATGGAACTGAAAAACACAATATGAGAACTTTGCGAAATATGCACAAGTTTTAGCAGTCGAATTGATCAAGCAGAAGAAAGGATATCAGAGGTCGAAGACCAACTCAATGAAATAAAACGAGAAGACAAGATCAAAGAAAAAGGGTAAAAAGGAATGAGCAAAGTCTCCAAGAAATATGGGACTATGTGAAAAGACCTAATCTACGTTTGATAGGTGTACCTCAATGTGATGAAGAGAATGAATCCAAGCTGGAAGATATTCTTCAGGATATTATTCAGGAAAGTTTTCCCAACCTAGCAAGGCAGGAAAATATTCAACTCCAGGTAATACAGAGAACACCACAAAGATATTCCTCAAGAAGAGCAACCCCAAGGCACATAATCGTCAGATTCACCGGGGTTGAAATGAAGGAGAAAATACTAAGGGCAGCCAGAGATAAAGGTCGGGTCACCCACAAAGGGAAGCCTATCAGACTCACAGCAGATCTCTCAGCAGAAACCCTATAAGCCAGAAGAGAGTGGGGGGCTAATATTCAACATCCTTAAAGAAAAGAACTTTCAACCCAGAATTTCATATCCAGCCAAACTAAGCTTCATAAGTGAAGGAAAAATAAAATCTTTTGTGAACAAGCAAGTACTCAGAGATTTCATCACCACCAGGCCTGCTTTACAAGAGCTTCTGAAAGACGCACTACACATAGAAAGGAACAACCAGTATCAGCCATTCCAAAAATATACCAAAAGGTAAAGAGTATCAACATAATGAAGAATCTACATCAACTAATGAGCAAAACAGCCAGCTAGCATCAAATGGCAGTATTAAACTCACATATATTATTATTAATCCTAAATTTAAATCGACTAAATGCCCCAATCCAAAGACACAGACAGGCAAATTGGATAAAAAGCCAAAACCCATCGGTATGCTGCATCCAGACCCATCTCACATGCAAGGATACACAAAGACTCAAAACAAAGGGATGGAGGAAGATTTACCAACCAAATGGAGAGCAAAATAAATAAATAAATAAATAAAAAGGAATTGCAATTCTCACCTCTGATAAAATAGACTTTAAAGCAACAAAGATCAAAAGAGGCAAAGAAGGACATTACATAATGGTAAAAGGATTCAGGCAAAAAGAAGAGCTAACAATCCTAAAAATATACACACCCAATACAGGAGCACCCAGATACATAAGGCAAGTTCTTAATGACTTATAAAGAGACTTAGACTCCCACACAATAATAGTGGGAGACTTTATCATCCCATTGTCAATATTAGACAGATCAACCAGACAGAAAATTAACAAGGATATCCAGGACTTGAACTCAGACCTGGAACAAGTAAACTTAATAAACATTTACAGAACTCTCCACCCCAAATCCACAAAACATACATTCTTCTCAGTACCACATCACACCTACTCTAAAAGTGACTACACAATTGGAAGTAAATCACTCCTCAGTAATTGCATAGCATTTCACAGGTTTAAATGAAATATTGGTTGGCTGCCTGTTTTTTCCTCCCTTATTCCTTCCTGTCTCCATTGTTAAGCACAATTATTGACATAAAAGAGGTTTTCAATGCCCATTTTTAGACTGCATTCTAGCCTGGGCAATAAAGCAAGACTCCCATTCTCTCTCCCTCTTTCTCTTCCTCTTTCTCTCTTTCTTTCTTCTTTTTCTTTTTTTCTCCTAAAAAAAATACAGGAATTGATTATATAGGAGAAAATGCTTTCTCTTTCCAAAACAATTTTATTTTTTATTTCTAAATTTTTTTCTTAATACAGATGGGCTCTTGCCATGTTGCCCAGGCTGGTCTCAAACTTCTGGGCTCAAGCTATCTGCCCACCTTGGCTCCCCAAAGCGCTGGGATTGCAGGCATGAGCCATGTCCCTAGCCTCCAGAACAATTTTAAATGTAAAAGTGGCCTGGAGACAATTTAGAATTTGGGTCAAAACTAATGAGTTTCAAACGTTATTATATCTGTAATATAACTTCTAAGGCAGAAAAGGCAGCCTTTTCCCTACTCCCACCTTTTTTTGCTTTTATTGCTGACCTTCTTGGTTCTAAAAAATTTGTTCAGAAAGCCTGATAGCTGTTTAAACGCTTAGCACCATAACACAGACATGGTGGAAAATTGCATAAATGGGCAGGGCATGGTGGCTCATGCCTGTAATCCCAGCATTTTGGGAGGCCAAGGCCAGTGGATCACCTGAGGTCAGGAGTTCAAGATCAGCTTGGCTAACATGGTAAAACCCCATCTCAACTTAAAAAAAAAAAAAAAAATACAAAAAATTAGCCAGGTGTGGTGGTGGGTGCCTGTAATCCCAGGTACTTGTGAGGCTGAGGCAGAAGAATTGCTTGAAACCCGGGAGGTGGAAATTGCATGAGCTGAGATGGTGCCATTGCACTCCAGCCTGGGCAACAAGAGCGAAACTCCATCTTAAAAAAAAAAGCATAAGTGTGTTGAATCACCTGGAAAATTATTTTCTTCCCTAGGGTCTACACGTTCCACACTATTATAGCCTCTTTTAACTGGTAAAATAGATACCCCAATTCAGAGATCCAGTCCTTAATGCATCACATTTCCAGAGCCATGAGAAAACAGCTATACCTGGTATAGTGAATTAGACTCACTTTATTTCCCCATGGAGGAAATAAAACCCCATAATTTGAAACCTTTGGAAAACATAGGCAATGCAATTTTTGGAACTGTAATATAGAAACAAGAGACAATCATACAATGCTTCCAAATGAAGTCTCACATTGAATTTGCTGATTTGTAAGATAGATTTCCCTCTTCTGGACAGCTTTGATGGCCAGGATAGAGGTTCATTTGCTTTTGTTTCCAGTAACTATTCTCTTTGATGGATACAGGATTTATGGGGTCTAAGGAGAACATACAATTCTAAAGTGTTCATGTTTGAGAGAGAATTCCACAATGATCAGAAGGATTGAGACAGTTTTAGCATAAAAATTAGAACTACATTAATGAGGAGGTCGGCTATACCCAGTTTGGAGCTAGATAGTTACACTACCCAGTCCTGACATGTTGGAATGCCAGATAAAATTGATACAGAAACATTGTCTTGGAGTCTAAAAGACAGCTGATATGCTGTTACCATCTTGGAGTCTAAAAGATGTCTGATATGCTGATATCTGTTGTCTTCTGTCATGGATGCAAACTCTTGAAGAGCACCACTGGGTCTTAGTTCGTGCCATAAAGATTATTCTCAGTGTAGATATTGTCTTCTGCTTGGACTTCCTTTTTAGCTGCATTTTGCAAAGCTTTAATTTGAAGGCTGCTAAAAGAAATACTGCAGAAAGAGTTGTTGAAGAATAACATGAATAAGGAAAAAGGCAGACCACTTCTCACATATGAGCAGCACTCTTGTTTATGATCAAGCAATATCAGGTCCTTGAGACTCTGGAACCACGTTCAGACAAAGTACAAAATGAATAGTGCATTCCAGAGTTGTGAAAGGTATGGCTCTTAGTATTAACTAAGTTGAAGAAAAGTCTGTTTAATAAGCATGTAGATAGACAATCTAAAAAGTATTCAAAAACTCAGCTGGTCTCTCAGAAACTCACATAATAGAATACAAAAACAGAAAATCTGAAAATACAGAGCTCTGACATTAAACTAAGTTGCTAAATCAAGATGCACATTTTCAAATATGGCTAAGAACTGGATGACTGGTGTTCTTCCAGCTGTGGCTTGTGATCCTTTCAAGAGCGTTGTTAAATCTACTTATCAATCTACATCCTATATTCAAGATAAACACAGAATAGAAAAGCATTGAATGTACTTAAATAGTACTGTTTCCGAAGTGTACACTGGATCATGGTGTTAAAAGTCTTCCTGTGCTGGATGCAGTGGCTCATGCCTCTCATCCCAGCACTTTGGGAGGCCATGGCAGGAGGATCACTTGAGGCCAGGAGTTTGAGACCAGAATAAGCAAAATAGTGAGGCCCCGTTTCTACATTTTTTTTTTTTTTTAGTTAGCCAGGTGTGGTGGCTTGTGCCTATAATCCTGGCTACTCCACTGAACCTGGGAGGTGGAGGTTGCAATGAGCTGAGATCACACCACTGCACTCCAGCCTAGGCCAGAGTGAGACTCTGTTTCAAAAAAAGAAATCAGTAGAAAGAGTGGAAATACAAGTGAGGGAAGAAAGTGGACTTAATTTTAACTCGTGTAGCATTTTGATGTAACTGGATATTTTTATGTAAGATATGTGTATATAGTGACTATTTGTTACCAAAGCCTGCCCCCAGAATATGGAACTTGTCTTCATTCAGCTGCAGATGAAAAACATGTCCACACATTTAAAGAACCGTGAGAAACAAAACTCTTTTATGGTTCCTAAACAGGTCAGTCAGACATGTGTGAAGACACTTAATTTTAAGTGTCAGTGAGCTCAAATGACTCAGTGTGACGTAACTGCCAAAAAGATAAAGTCATGAGGAAGTTCCCATAATTTGTTAGTGTGGCTTTTTTGGCTTTTTTTTTTATACTTTACACATTTCTCTTTCATTCCAGAAATATTTTTGAGCATGGATCCCTGAGATTGAGTCCTTTATATGCTATGGGATGTGACCTTAGATGTCACTCAACATTTCTGAAACTGTTTTCCAATCTGTAAAATGAGAATAGTACCTCTCTCACAGTTGATTGCTGTAAAGGGCTTGATTGCAATAATAAAAGTCAAGGTGTATTGAGCACTTACAATGTGCTAGGCACTGTTCAGACAGGTTCTCTGGATTGGCTCAGTTAATTAACTCAGACTCAGGAAAGCCTGTGTACAAGCATCCGATGAAGGAGAACTAGGCTTAATAGACAGTAGCCTAAGTAAGAGGGATGGATTCTGAATCAGATAAAGTCCTTGCTTAAAACTCAACCTGAACTAAACGAAGCAGGCTGGTTGGCTTTAGAACTAGGTAGTTGTCTCCTACCAGTACAGGCGATGGGGTAGATGGCCTTGGGACATCGATACAGTAAAGGGGATTTAAATTGAAACTGAGGCCGGGCGAATGGGTTCATTCCTGTAATCCCAGCACTTATGGAGGCCGAGGTGGACGGATTACCTGAGGTCAGGAGTTCGAGACCAGCCTGACCAACATGGCAAAACCCCATCTCTACTAAAAATACAAAAATTAGCCAGGTGTGATGGCAGGTGCCTATAATCCCAGCTACTTGAGAGGCTGAGGCTGGAGAATTGCTTGAACCCAGGAGGCAGAGGTCACAGTGAGGCAGGAGATCACACTATTGCACTCTAGCCTGGGTGACAAGAGTGAAACTCCGTCTCAAAAAACGAACAAACAAACAAAAAATGTAACTGGGCAGCAGAAAAGACTGAAAAGTCTTTAAAGGCAAATTCCAAGTGTCTTCAAGTCTAGACAGCTAATATAGACCCGTGGAGCAAGCCAGGCAGGGGGCAGCAGGGAATGATGGGAGCTGTGAAAAACTGGAGGCACCTGCCCCACCTCAGTGCCTTTGCACTCCCTGCCCCTCCAGCCAGGAGTTATCTTCCTCCAAGTTTCCTACTTTCTTGGCATTCACTCAAACAGACCCTTATCTTGTTCTATAGTCCCATAGTGTTTGTAAGCATGTAAAAGAACTGTGTTTATTTGCTTACATGGTTTCTGTCTGTTTTATTCATCTCCTTGGAATATAATACTCAATAAACACTCAGTAAGACAAAGCATTGGGTGAAATAAAGGAACACACTAAAGGAACTCATTCAATGTTTAGTTCCATCGAGCAAATCTTGCAATTTAGTTATCTTGCCTGATGGGGTTTGGTTAGGACTGAAGTGCTCCCTCTGTACCAGCTCTGCTACAACTCCAGGGAGATACGCAAAGCTACAAATACCACTGGAAGGTGTAAATAATAGAAGCGCTCATTCAAGCAGACTGTCGGGATCCAATGTATACAATGGAGAGTTTAGGAGAGAGGCAGAAATCTATTTTTATTTTACCAGAGTGGGAACCTCAAGATGTATTGATAGAAATACTTTCAAGCTTACCTTAGTTCTGCAGTCTTGTTTCTGAAGAAATATTCTAAATTGGAGGGGTGGGAGAGAGGAATTGAAGAGAAAATTAAACATCTCAGCAACAGTTCATAATATCCTCTTTCAATCAAGTATATTATTTCTGTTATTACTTGGATTTTTCCCTGGTCCCTTCAGGCATCTCCTTCCCTTTTGAGTCTGTAGGACCCAAACAAGCCATTTACTGTTCAGTATCTCAATTTCATTAATGGTTTGGTGTATTCATCCCCATGTCCTCTCTAACTGTAATGCAATTCTTAAATTATCCTTCATTTTAAAAAAAAATGAGTAAGTCCAAGATCCTTCAGATAGGCTGCTGAGCAATAAGCATGAACCAAGATTTGTTTTAGGTCAACTGGGACACAAGGCCATAGACTAAGAGCCACCTCTACGAAAGGATACATTTGCAGGAGCTTATACTACCAGTTGTCTCTCTTAGAGAAGGAAAGAATGAGTTGTTTTTGCTTAAGGGGAAAAGCATATTTTGAGGTTCTTAGGACTCAGAAAACAATGCCCTCAAATAGGCTGCTTTGGACTTCAAATTGAGAGCACCTGGGGAGGAGCACATGCAGGGAAGGGCCGTCTCTGAAGCTCCCCTATCTAGCTAAAGGCCAGATCCTCCAGAAGACATTCTGTTGTCGTGAATCTCTCCCCCAGATATCTCATCAATGGCAGGGAAATTGATGCACAACCCAGGAATAAGACTAGAGCTGATAACACATCCAGAGTCCAGAGGAACTTCGTTCCTGCCCTCTGTTCTTTGGGCCCATTCATCTTCCCTAAAAATCATTTACTCTTCCTCTAAAATTGCCTACATTCATCACTTTTCTCTCCCCTAAGAAAAGGGTATCTAAGGCCAGGCACAGTGGCTCACAGCTCTAATCCCAGCACTTTGGGAGGCTCTGTATTTAATTTTTCTTGACCTGGCACCGTAGCACACTCCTGTAATCCTAGCACTTTGGAAGGCTGAGGTGGGTGGATCACCTGAGGTCAGAGTTCAAGACCAGCCTGGTCAACACGGTGAAATCCCATCTCTACTAAAAATACAAAAATTAGCTGGGTGTGGTGATGCACGCCTGTAATCCTAGCTACTAGGGAGGCTGAGGCAGGAGAATCGCTTAAACTCAGGTGGCGGAGGTTGCAGTGAGCCAAGACTGTGCCATTGCACTCCAACCTGTGAGACAAGAGAGAAACTCTGTCTCAAAAAGTTCTTATAGGATTAAATTTTTTCCCATAGGGGAATAATAATTGAAAAATAACAAGTTTAAAAAATAATGGTTTAAAGTGAAAACTCCACTAGAATGTAAGCTCCATGAGGTTTATGAAGATTTATGGCAAAAGGATCTTTCTAAGTACAGTTACAGTTTAAGATTGCTGTGCACTTGTCACGTGAACCAGTCTCAGTGCTTTTTCTTTTTGTTCTTTTCCTTTTATTTTAGAGACAATGTCTCACTATGTTGCCCAGGCTGGTTTTGAACTCCTGGGCTCAAACAATCCTCCTGTCTCAGCCTCCCAAAGTGCTGGGATTCCAGGCATGAGCCACTGCTCCTGACTGGTTTTTAACAAAAAAATTTTTTGGAGACGGAGTTTCACTCTGTCGCCCAAGCTGAATCGCGGTGGCACAATCTCGGCTCACTGCAACCTCTGCCCCCTGGGTTCAAGTGATTCTCCTGCCTCAGCCTCCTGAGTAGCTGGGAACACAGGCACATGCCATCATGCCCAGCTAATTTTGGTATTTTTTTTTTTTTAGTAGAGATGGGATTTCAACTCCTGATCTCGTGATCCGCCCACCTTGGCCTCCCAAAATGCTGGGATTACAGGCATGAGCCACGGCACCTGGCCTAAATTTTTTTTTTAAGAGATGGGGTTCCCACCATGTTGCCCAGGCTAGTCTTGAACTCTTGAGCTCAAGCAATCCTCCTGCCTCCTTCAGCCTCCCAAGTAGCTAGGATTACAGGCACGAGCCCCCACACCCAGCTCCCATTCTCAGTGCTTTGTAGGTACTAATGCATTCAAACTTCATTTTCCCTGCCCCCTTGACGTAGATGTTATTACCAGGTTCCTTTTACAAATGAGGAGTTGGGGGATAAAGGGAAGTCTGTGAGATCAAAATCACGTGACTTAAGAAACTATTGAACCCAGGCAATTTGGCCATACATTTCTTGTTCCAGTCCCTTAGGAACAAACTCGAAATGACTTACTTTTGGCAATGATGGCACCTAAAAGAGCAAGAAGCACCAAGACAGAAATGCAGAGTCCAGCATAAAGTTCCTTAGTGGTGGTGGCCATCTGTGGACTATATACTTGGGTCAGTTGCTAAGGAAACAATAACAGATTGAAACAGCATCTTGTTAAAAAGTTATGAAGAGAAAACATTTCCCAGAATCACTTACCAGCCACATTCACCTGTATTGGTGCCTGGGTACTTCTGGAACGTAAGGGTGAGACCAAATGATATGAGTTTTTAACATATGGTGAAAATCTAAGACAAACTGAAATTCAAAACATATTTTACAATGATAAAGGTGTTTTCTATCTTGCTTGAGGTCATATTTACATAGGTGTACACATTTGTCAAAACTAAAACTGTATGCTTAAAACAGGTTTATATGTAAATTTTTAAATTTACTGTTTTAAAAGTCAAGAGGCTATTTCCATAAATACATCCTCTTGTGATATTTGAAAAGAGAAAGGTCAGGTGTGGTAGCTCACGCCTGTAAATCCCAGCACTTTGGGAGCCCAAGCAGGCAGATCAACTGAGGTCAGGAGTATGAGACCAGCCTGGACAACATGGTGAAACCCCGTCTCCACTAAAAACATAATGGCTGAGTGTGGTGGTGCGCGCCTAATATCCCAGCTACTCAGGAGGCTGAGGCAGGAAAAACTGCTTGAATCCAGGAGTTGGAGGTTGCAGTGAGCCAAAATTGCACCACTGCACTCCAGCCTAGGAGACGGAGTGAGACTTTATCTCAAAAAAAGAAAAAAAATGTGTTCATATAAATAGACTTGGTGTTATCTTAATGTGCTCAGTTTTTGAATTTTGTCCTTGATGGCAATCCTTACTTGTCTTTTTACCTGTAATTGACTATTCTGTCTCTATCTATGTAAACAGATTAGAGAGTAGCAGCACACAGATATGTCCATGATTAACAATTCTATGCAATCATGCAGAAATACAGAATTATTTGTCTTCTGGTGCCTATCACAAGAGATCATCACCTCCTGGAATAAGCCTGAAATGTGCCAGGCGTCATGCTAGTCCCCCTTTCACGGCTTAGTTGTAATTCTAAAGCAATCTCCCTGGGTAGGTATTTTAATAGAAGGAAAAGGGAGAATCTGAGTGAAGTCCAAGTCTTCCCATCTGTAAAAGCTTCATCTCTGGAGTCAGGATCCCACGTCTTGTACTTAGTCACTTCGTGACCATCGACAAGCTGTTTAACCTCTCTGAACCTATTTCTATGTCTAGCAACAACAGATTCAATAGCGTCTTTGCAAGGGTACTTTTAGGTCCTTCCTGATAAACACTATGAATACAGTGGAGTAACAGCAATTGAGCCATGCTTGCTTAGAAGTGGCATAGCCAGGCTGAGCGTGGTGGCTTACGCCTGTAATCCCAACACTTTGGGAGACCAAGACAGGAGGATCACAAGGTCAGGAGATCAAGACAATCCTGGCCAACATGGTGAAACCCTGTCTCTACTAAAATACAAAAAATTAGCCAGGTGTGGTGGTGCATGCCTGTAGTCCCAGCTGCTCAGTAGTCTGAGGCAGTGGAATCACTTGAAAGCAAAGGCAGAGATTGCAGTGAGCTGAGATCACACCACTGCACTCCAACCTGGCGACAGAGCAAGACTTCATCTCAAAAAAAAAAAAAAAAAAAAAAACTGGCATAGCCAGTGTCTGGGAGTGCACAACTGTGTTGTTACTACCTTACCTATAGGGTGGGAGGGAAGTGTAATGTGGGTAGATGGAGAATGGGATTTCAGGAGACAGGCTTTGCTTTCATTTGTTAATTACATTACACAAATACTGCATGCTCATTTTACAATGTGCAACTAAGCATAAAAAAGAAAACGAAAAAAAAGCGTAACCAGGTCAGGGATAGTGGCTCACACCCATATTCCCAGAGCTTTGGGAGGCTAAGGCAGAAGGATAGCCTGAGCCCAGGAGTTGGAGACCAGTTTGGTGAGAGCCTGAGACCAGTTTGGTGAGAGCCTGTCTCCAGAAAAAAATAAAATTAGCCAGGCATGGTGACATGTGCCTCTGGTCCCAGCTACTTAGGAGGCTTGGGGTGGGAAGATCACTGGAGCCTGGGAGGATGAGGCTGCAGGGAGCTGTGATCGTGCCACTGCACTCCAGCCTGGGCAATGGAGTGAGACCCTGTCTCAGATAAATAAATAAACCATAACTTTCACATCCAGAAACGAGCACTTTTGCCATTTTGCTTTATATACTTTCTAGAATTTTATCCTTCTAGGATTTTTCCTTCACAGAAATAATTACTATATATATATATATATATATATATATATAT
>NW_016107834.1:984334-1009737 GCF_001604975.1 Cebus imitator
TTTTGAGACGGAGCTTCGCTCTTGTTACCCAGACTGGAGTGCAATGGTGCGATCTCGGCTCACCGCAACCTCCACCTCCTGGGTTCAGGCAATTCTCCTGCCTCAGCCTCCTGAGTAGCTGCGATTATAGGCACACGCCACCAAGCCCAGCTAATTTTTTGTATTTTTAGTAGAGACGGGGTTTCACCATGTTGACCAGGATGGTCTCGATCTCTTGACCTCATGATATAATTACTATATTCTATATGAACTATAGTATATCATAATTGTGTGCCATTTTAAAAGCTGCTTCTTTCACTTAATAATGTATTATAACCAACATATGATAACATGCTATAACCTATGTCATAAATGCACTGCAATGACTACATTCTTTACGGCAGTATGTGCACATGCTTAACTAAGTAATGCCTTACAATTAAACATTTAGGTTGTTTATAACATTTTCATGATTATAAATATTAACAATAAACATCCTTTTCATACATTTTTATTTATTAGTTCAATTTTTTCCTTAGGATAGAGCCCAGGAGGGTGACCTACTGAGTCAAATGTATTCTGCATGCTTTCAAGATACCTGGGAGAAGACACCTTGACATCTTCAGTCAAGGCACAGAAAGCCAAGTTTCTGCTACTGCCAACCTTGAACCTGCTTCTAAATTGTTTTCCCTTATTTCTAAACATACCCATTCTGTAGGTAACAGAGCAAGAATGACCTCACTATTCTGAGGGTTGTTTTTTTGTTTTTTGTTTTTTGTTTTTCCTGAGATGGAGTCCCACTCTGTCACCCAGGCTGGAGTGCGACGGCTTAGTCTCGGCTCACTGCAACCTCTGCCTCCCGGGTTCAAAGGATTCTCCTGCCTCAACCTCCAGAATAGCTGGGACTACAGGCATGTGCCACCACAGCCGACTAATTTTTGTATTTTTAGTAGAGACAAGGTTTCACTATGTTGGCCAGGCTGGTTTCAAAGCTCCTGACCTCATGATTGGACTGCCTTGGCCTTCCAAAGTGCTGGGACTACAGGCATGAGCCACTGAGCCTGGCCAGGGTTTTGTTGTTGTTTTTTTTTTAATCCAGCATAAGTCTGGCCATATGTCAACACACTAAACATGTATATAGTGGCAGTTCTGATATTTAGCCAGTATGTCAGATCAATCACTGCATGCCGTACAAGTTGTTACATTTTTAAATGTTATTCTTATGTAGTGGCATTCTTAATGTCACTAAGGTATATAGCATAAGGCTATTTGGCTCTACACTAAATAACCTCACTTTGTCTGATCATTTTGAATTTTTTTATACAATGGCCATGTTGTCATTTCTTACAACTATCAGAAAAATTATTCTGATAATAATGTGGTGGCTCATGCCTATAATCCCAGCACTTTGGGAGGTCAAGGCAGGCAGATCACTTGAGGTCAGGAGTTCTGGACCAGCCTGGCCAACATGGTGAAATTCCATCTCTCCTAAAAATACAAAAATTAGCCAGGCATAGTACTACACACCTGTAATAGCAGCTACTAGGGAGGCTGAGGCGTAAGAATCACTTGAACCCTGGAGGTGAAGGTTGCAGCAAGCTGAGATTGTGCCACTGCACTCCAGGCTGGGCAATGGGAGTGAAACTCTGTCTCAAAAAATAAAAAAATAAATTTAAAAAAGAAAAACAGAAGGATTATTCTCATAACCTCAGACTATTTTTGTTTGTTGCTTCAAAAAGTTACTTGCGGATACTAAAAGACAGGTTGTTTCTTACAGGAGCCAAAAGAAAATGTCTTATAAATAAATGTATCTAACCTACATGGAAGTAGAAGACTTTGATGAGCCTCATAAGACTAGGTCCCTTAGACTTTTTCCCAAGTTCACTGAGAAAAAAGTTATGGGAACATTTTACAGAATCAAAGTTATTATCTAGGACTTACTTATCTTAAAAAGTCATCCTGGGCCAGGCATGGTGACTCGCGCCTGTAATCCCAGTACTTTGAAAGGCTGAGATGGGCAGATCAACCAAGGTCAGGAGTTCAAGACCAGCCTGGTCAACATGGCAAAACCCCATTTCTACTAAAAATCAAAAATTAGCCAGGTATGGTGGTGCGCACCTGTAATTGCAGCTACTCAGAAAGCTGAGGCAGGAGAATCGCTTGAACCCAAGAGGAGGAGGTTGCAGTGAGCTGGGATCACATCACTATACTCCAGCCTGGGTGACAAAGCAAGACAATCACTCAAAAAAAAAAAAAAGAAGAAAAGTCATCCCATGGAGAGGTTTATGTACAGAGAAAAATCAACAGTAGTCTTAAAAATTTCTATATAAAATGATCATTAGGTGGGGGAAATATATTAGGAAATAAACATATTACGTTAGTTTCACTTACATTATACTTTTGTTTGGGATGGCCTCTACTCCACCTGTCAAAGCATGCTGTTTTCCTAATGATAATTGAATTCCTCCTTGATGTGTTATCTTAACTTTCTCTCCTTAAATTAGCTCATTCTTTTTTCCCCCAATTTTCGCCCAGCGGAAAGTCTGTGTACTGTGTATCTAAGTGTGCTATTCAGTAACACATTGTTCTTTGGGTTTCCCTAACAAACGAGGTCACCTAAATAAACTTTTCAAATTAAAGCATCCTATTTGAGAGTCAAATTATTGTCTTCAACTTTTTTTAAGAATAAAAAAAAAAAAAATCTGCAGGCTAGTCTTACAGAAATAGGCTTTAAATGTAACTTGCTTCCAGGGAGATATTCAAGTGAATCTGGCTCATCAAATAGGGAGGAATATGCTTACAGTTTGATTGTTATTCCAAAGGCCATCTGAAGACTCTGTCACGGTGTCATTCCCATCTGCTTAACAAGAAGGAAATTTAATTAGAATTACAAAAAATATTGAATTCACGTTGCCTTCTGGTGATGAAAAGTTGAAAGATAATATGATCAAATGCTGCAGGCGTTGCAATAGTCATACCAACTTATTAATGCTGTATTAATTCCTCCTGTAAAGTTGTATTTCTTAACCTTTTTGTCACAGGTTCTTTGAAAATGAACTCCTTTTTTTTTTCTTTATTAAGAAAATAATGCATGTGCACACAAAGTTTTATCTACTATTTTAGGGTAACCACAAAAGCCCATTCATGGAGTCAGGTTAAGAATGCCATTTAGGCCGGGAGCGGTGGCTCACGCCTGTAATCCCAGCACTTTGGGAGGCCGAGGCGGGTGGATCACGAGGTCAAGAGATCGAGACCATCCTGGTCAACATGGTGAAACCCCGTCTCTAATAAATATACAAAAAAATAGCTGGGCATGGTGGTGCGTGCCTGTAATCCCAGCTACTCAGGAGGCTGAGGCAGGAGAATTGCCTGAACCCAGGAGGCGGAGGTTGCGGTGAGCCGAGATCACGCCATTGCACTCCAGCCTGGGTAACAAGAGCGAAACTCCGTCTCAAAAAAAAAAAAAAAAAAAAGAATGCCATTTAAAGGCAATCAATACTTTTATGCTATCTAAAAAGCTGTATATGAATGCCCAGAGGCATTACATCCAAAAACCAGAGCCACCCTCTTTAGAATGGACATCACATTGGTTTTATGTTCAGAATGAGTAAAATATACTATAATATGGAAAACAGGTGGCATATAACTCCTGTGTTGTTGCCAGTGTGCTTACACTTTGATCTAGAAGTACTTTAGAAAATTTATCAACCACCAGATCAATGTCTATTGTACCATATAAAGATTAAGATTTTATGTAATATATAAGATACATTTCTCTTAGAGTTGAACATTTAAAAATTTCAATGTGTTTTGAAGTATCTATTTTGTGGTAAGCAGTATATTCTCAGCCGGGTGTGGTGGCTCAGGCTTGTAATCCCAGCACTTTGGAGTCCAAGCAGGTGGATCACTTGAGGTCAGGAGTTCAAGACCAGCCTGGCCAACATGGTAAGACCCCGTCTCCACCCAAAAATACAAAAAATTAGCTGGGCATGCTGGAACATGCCTGTGGACCCAGCTACTCGGGAGGCTGAGGTAGGAGAATCGATTGAACCTCAGAGGCAAAGGCTTCAGTGAGCTGAGATAGCAGCACTACACTCCAGGCTGGACAACAGAGTGAGACCCTGTCCCCCCAAAAAATAAGAGTATATTCTGTTGGCTTTCCTAGACAACTATAGGTGAAACACAGAACTGTCTTCTTACTGAGCATCTACCACATAGTGAGCACTTTACCTTCTAACAACCAATTCCTTAATCTCATTTTTACGGATGAAGAAACACACAGGAAATGGTTGGATGATGATTTCTAATTAACCGACAAGAGACTCTGCTGATAACCTGCACACACATTGCACTTCCATCAAATGGAAATACTTAGGTCTGTGAAGTTCTCTAACTGATGACAGTGCTATAGGCTCAACATGAATAAACTTGGACTAATATCTCCCCAAAACTTACATTATTGTATTTACATTTTACTGCTTCTGAGGCTTCCTAGAAAGCCAAAGGCAAGGTTGGGCACGGTGGCTCATGCCTGTAATGCCAGTGCTTAGCGAAGCTGATGCAGGCAGATCACTTGAGGTCAGGAGTTCAAGAGCAGCCTGGCCAACATGGTGAAACCCCATCTCTACTAAAAATATAAAAAATTAGCCAGGTATGATGGTACACATCTGTAATTCCAGTACTAGGGAGACTGAGACTCAAGAATTGATTGAACCCAGGAGGCAGAGATTGCAGTGAGCAAAGATCGTGCCACTGCACTCCAGCCTGGGCAACAGAGTGACACTGTTTAAAAATAATAACAATAGAAAAAGAAAGCCAAAAGCAATATGTAGGTTTATGTAATATAAAGAATCTCGGCTCTGCTTGTGACAGGTATTAAGACCTTAAGTAACAGTTTCAGGAAGAGAATGGGGTGATGCAGAAAAATAGCATGGCCTGGAGTCAGATAAAATTTGAGTTCAATGCTGACAATGTCTGTTAGTAATGTAACTTTGATACTCAAGGTCCTTTTCATACACAGAGGTATATATGTATGTAGGGGTATATAAAGGTTTGTGTGTGTGTGTGTGTGTGTACAGTAGTGCCCCCTTATCCACAGGGGATATGTTCCAAGATCCTCAGTAGATGCATGAAACCAAGGATAATACCAAACCCTATACAGACCATGTTTTTTCCTATATATATATACCTACGATAAATTTATAAATTAGGCACAGAAAGAGATTAACAACAATAAATCATATAATAGAACAATTATAAAAATAAACTGCAATAAAAGCTATGGGAATTTAAAAGATATCTCAAGATATCTTAGTATTTCAGAACCACAGTTGACTGCTACAGAAAAGCAAAACTGCAGATAAGGGGGGAACTATATATTTCTAGCTAAAGAACCGAATGAACTACAACCTATTAATAGTACACAGCCCATCAAGTTGTTACAATTAAATTAGATGATGCATGTAAAGTGGTTGGCACTAAGCTATTATTATTATATAATGGAAAGAGGACTGGGGAGGAGGGAAGGATAGATACGATGCAATGCACTTTCCAAATATCATATACTCCAATCATCCAGAGAGGAATGTTCAACAATTTGCCTGCGGGCACACAACTAGTAACTCATAGCTGAAATGGGAGTTGTGTGTCTCCAGAGCAGATTTATAGGGCCTCCTCAATCTGGCAATACCATTAAATATGGCCTGTCTTGAAAGAATTAAACAAGATAATATATGCACTTCCTGGCACATATGTCTGTCAAAGGTGGGTAGTGGGCCATATGATAACCTAAATCCTTTCCAGACCTAATATTCCTTGCTTCCATGAGGCTTTAGGCAACTGAGGGCCAACCAGGCTCAGTGAGAACTTGGCCCAAGAGCCTTGGATCCACCGCCAAAATGGCAGCAGCCTCAAGAGTCCTGGGGATACAGCTGCTCCACTGTCTGTTCCGCCCTGGAAAACTCTACCGTGACCAGGTTCCACTGACATGGTATTTCAGAGAATGATTCCCCACTCCTATTTTCTTCCTCCTTACACCATCAAAGAGGGGGGTGCAGCTGCTCCTATTGCTGTTACCTTGTGTTTTTATCTATTTCCATTTTGCTTTTGTGCCTAGAAACAGTTTGCGCCAAGGATTACACTTTCAAAACCAAATGTCACCATTATCTAATCCCAATTGAATGAGTCCCTCTGTGAATCACACTGCAGGTCCATTTTAAATTAACCAGCTACCAGGAATTATTGGCAAAAACTGTAGGCCATGTGGGCTGGGAAGCAGCTGCCTACAGATTGGCAGCTCCTGAGTACAATGAGTCATACACACAAGGAGTCCTGCAAGGCATGACCTTGCTTAGACGCCACACAAGCACACATAACCAGCTCAGCATCACAGAGGAGCTCAGCATAGGGCACTCCCGAGAGCTTTCCACTAAGGGGAACCAGGAGAGTTGGCTGGGAAAAATGACAGGTTTCAGCATCACCCTCCTCCGTCACAAGGAAAGACAGGTCAATTTTCCATTTCCAAGGAGCCTCTAAGAGGCCTGCTCCGGCTTGGGAGAATATTATAGATTGTTTGGATTAGAGTAGCAGGATCTCAGAGGGGTATGCCTCTTTGATGCTGGTGTGGGTGTCCTCAACCCATCTGTTTTAGTCTGTTCAGGCTGCTATGATAAGATAGCTTAGAATGGGTAATTTAAACAGAAATTTATTGCTCACAGTTCTGGAGGCTGGGTAGTCCAAGATCAAGGCACAGGCTCATTACTCAATACAGTGAGGGTCCTCCTCCCTGTAGATGATGTCTTCTATTTGTTTTCATATGGGGGAAAGGGCAAACAAACTCCCTTGGGCCTCCTTTTCTCTAACTAATTAATTTGTTTTTTCTTTCCCATTCAGAAAATGGTACTTTGGGCCTTTTTTTTTTCTTTAAAATCTGTTTTATTAACATTCAATTAATGAATAATTTCTTTTTATCATACAGTTCATTTTCTTAGAAAGGTGTGGTGGCTCATGCCTGTAATCCCAGCACTTTGGAAGGCTGAGGCAGGCGGATCACAAGGTCAAGAGATGGAGACCATCCTGGCTGACATGGTGAAACCCAGCCTCTATTAAAAATACAAAAATTAGCTGGGTGTGGTGGCATGAGCCTGTAATCCCAGCTACTTGGGAGGCTGAAGCAAAAGAATAGCTTGAACCCAGGAGACGGAGGTTGCAGTGAGCCAAGATCACACCACTGCAGTCCAGCCTGGTGACAGAGTAAGACTCTGTCTCAAAAAAAAAAAAAAAAGCTCTGGATATTTGGGCCTTTTATATAAGCATTGATTCCATCATGAAGTCGGGGCTTTCATGATCTAATCATGCCCCAAAGGCCCCAGCTCTTAATATTTGCACTGGGGATTAGCTACCAACATGAATTTGGGGGTGTGGTGTTATGAGATTACGTGTACATATATAGAGAGACAGATGTCTGTGCATGGTTCCTGGCTCATAATTCCCATAGCCCCAGTTACGGTCTTCTGTTATGATGATAAATATATTTGACCTCAGAAAAGAATCTTTGACCTTCTCCTACTCTCCTTTCACCTACAAAGGCAGAGATTTAATTTCCCCTTCCTTTCTGATTGTTGGTCAGAAGACTCTTCCCAGAGTGCATCTTTCCCTGTGCCCCTGGGGGATGGAATGTTGATGTCTTCAAGTTTCCATAAAAACCCAAGAAGGGCCGGGTGCCGTGGTTCATGCCTATAATTTCAGCACTTTTGAGAGGCCGAGGTGGGCGGATCACCTGAGGTCAGGAGTTCGAGAACAGCCTGGACAACATGGTAAAAACCCATCTCTACTAAAAATGCAGAATTAGCCAGGCGTGGTGGTGTGTGCCTGTAATCCCAGCTACTCGGGAGGCTGAGGCAGGACAGTCACTTGAACTTGGGAGTGGAGGATCGAGTGAGCCGAGATCATGCCACTGCACTCCAGCCTCGTGACAGAGCAAGACTCTGTCTCCAAAAAACCCCAAGAAGACTAGGTTTGGAGAGCTTCCAGATAGCTGAACACTTGGAGGTTCCTGGAAGGTAGAGTTCCCAAGGAAGGGCATGGAACCTCTGCATCCCTTCCCCTACACCTCATCCTGTACATCTCATCATCTGTATCCTTTGCAATATCCTTTATAGTAAACGGTAAACATAAGTGTTCCCCTGAGTTCTGGAAGCCACTCCAGGAAATTAATAGAACCCAAAGAGAGGGTTGTGGGAAACCTAACTTGAAACTGGTGGGCAGAAGTTCCAGAGACCTGGACTTGTAACTGCTGTGTGTGGTGGGGGTGGGAAGGGCAGTCTTGGGGACTGAGCCCCCAACCTGTGACCCTGCATGACCTTGCTTGGATGCCACACAAGGACCCACAGCCAGCTCAGCATCAAAGAGGAGCTCAGCATAGGGCACTCCCAGAGCTGGCCACTAAGGGGAGCAAGGAGAGATAGCTGGGAAAGACGGGATCTTTCCTGTGAAATCTGACCCTCTCTCCAGGTAGATAGTGTGAGAATTGAAATGGACACACAGCTGGTGTCCACTGCTTGATGCGTGAAGAAAAAACTCCTCCACACATTCAGCCACAGAAGTCTTGGTCTGAGGTGACGCTTGTTGTCGAGGTGGTGTGAGAACAGAGAGAAAACCCAGTTTGGGAGTTTTCCCTAAATAGCCAGAAAATAAGCACTCAAACCGCAGCACCATCTGAGAATGCTCATGTAAATACAAACTTGATGAGGCAGTGGAAGCCTTCTGGTACTGTTTAGGGTCTGGGATTTATCAGAAGCGTGGGGTCTGGTGTTTGATCTAAACACCAGAGGGCTGGATTTAATTGTTTTTAAGGCCCCGGCCCAAGGAATCAAGTCAAAATAATACGTTTGGATTCAAGACTGGTTGACTTGATTTCTAAAAACAAAGTAACATGCATGTGGATGTTTCCAAATCACATAAGCCACCTGGGCCGATCAGGCATTTGGATTCTTGATGTTCTAAGAAATAGTGATAATAGCTACCATTATATTTATCACTTACGTCCTGTAACTATGTCCCAACTCTTTCATCCCGTTTGATTCTCACAAGCATTCTACAAGATCATGGTATTACATCCTTTTTATAAATGACAAAACAACGCGCTGCAGTGGCTCATGCCTGTAATCCCAGCACTTCGGGAGGACAAGGCAGGTGGGTTTCTTGAGCTCCGGAGTTTGAGACCAGCCTGGCCAACATGGTGAAACCCCCTCTCTACTAAAACTACAAAATTACCCAGGTGTGGTGGCACATGCCCGTAATCCCAGCTACTCAGGAGGTTGAGGCAGGAGAATCAGTCTCAAAACACACAGACACACACACACACACACACACATACACACACACGACAAAACATTCAGAAAGGGTAGCTATTTGTACAAGTCAAATGACAAATCTGAGTGGCTGGTGTTTGGCACTTCAAGTCAGATCTGTCATATTCCAGAGCATGTGCCCTCAACAAAGTCAATGGTTCTCAAGGTTTGAATGATCCCAGGTGTTCAGGAAAGAGAATTCGGTCACCTGTTGTGTAAGAGGACAACGGTGAGCTGGTGGGTTGTGTCCTTGTCACTTCCTCCAGTGTTGTAGTTTCTGCTGGCAGAGGAATGAAAAGAATGGAAGAATTTTTCCATTTGTGGAGGAAAATTTGCATGCCAAGAAAAATAAAGAACAAAACTAGAATCAGGAATTACCATCAACTTTTTACGGGGCCTTTCCCCAGCCTTCCACAGTGGGCGTGCAGGGCTCTCACCCACCCACTTCCGAACCTTTCAGCTCCTCTTAGAAATATATTCTAAGATGGCCTTCGGGCATTGCCCTGCTTATTTCATGTATTTATTTATTTCATTATTGCCCTAGCTATTTCATTAACACAAGGAAATGTGATCTAGATAATGTTCTAGATAGTCTTATCAATATATAAGATTATTCCATACTTTCTATACTCCCAGGTTCCTTCTAAACACACAAAGCCAACAACAGGGCATTTTATGTCAAACACCCAATTAAGCTTTTTCATGCAAGTGATATTTCGCTTTCAGAAAACAGGGGCTGGGAATTTGCACGAACATGCCCTACCTGCTTCACAACAGCCCCACTCTGGATTTCCCAGCCTCACGCAAGTTCGATTATCCACACATCCAGTAACTAACAGAATAGACACAATATTAATTCCCTGAAGTCTCTTAAAGCTGACAATATCGCCCAGTGTTAGCCTTGGTAATGATTTGCAACCCTAAAGGTAAGGTTCCTGGCAGACCCTCACCCCAGCTCCTTCCACATCAGGATTCTCGTCATTCCTTAGGGGTGATTGCCTGTGTTTCCTGACTCATCTTCCACTTCTCACTGTAGAGCTTCCATTAGGAATTCTCCAGCTCAGGGCCACATTTCCCTTTATTTCCCATCAGATATCTCACTTTATTTGCAAAGTGGATCACTTGCCTCTTTACAAAGCCTTTACATGATTCCCTGATCTTAGAGCACCACAGAAATATAGTCAATTAGTGATGGTGACTAGCTGAGAATTCCCAAAGCTGGATTTTCTTTATTGCCTTGCACTGGTGTGTTTTTCCTTCCCCACCACAGTCTCCATAACTTCGCTTTTCAACATCGCTCTTTTTCCAGTTCTCAACTGTTTTCCTGTCTTCCTCTAGCACTCAAACCTGTAAGAGGATGTGGCTCTTCCAGGACAAAAAACAGAACAACCCAAGAGAGTCATGTGACCAGTCTGTACCCAATTTAGTTCTGTCCAAAGACCTCTTGAGCTTAACTGCTGCTCCTACAACCATACATACAGTTGTTCCCGGGATGTTTTAGGCTGCAAGCCGGTACCAGAGGCACTGAGCAGGGAGGTTTGTAAGCAATGATAAATGTCCCTGCATTCAATTTGCTCCAGGGTTCTCTCATTCTTGGGCTGTAATGTTCAACTCTAAACTCAAACTCTTTAGAAAACTATCCAGATAAGAATAAGCCTCAATCGATATCATCCCTCAGGTTATAGACTATAAGCCCACTCTTAGGAGAAAGGCAACTTTCTCCCAAATCTCAGCTTTAAATGAAGTCAGTGGCTTAGGCACGTCCTCCAAAACAAGTCGACTAATCCATCCACTTAGCAGACACAAGCTAAGCATTAAAAACAAAAGTACTGAGAAAGTCTAACAGACTCTTTAGTGTGTACTGCTGCATGGCAGAAAACGGTTTTTCTTACAAACTTTTATGGCTCTAAAATCCAAGGTGTGACCTAACTAACACGCTCTCTTCCAAATGGAGCTGCTAGCCCAATCCTTCAGATGCTCCTGGTTAAATACACAGTTCAATGAGAATCAAGGGAAATCAATAGGTTCCATCAGATTTTTCTGGCTAAGAGGTTGTGATATTTGATACTTCTCAGAATCCAGAGCCACCCTAAGGGGTCAATGGGTTTTGAGGGCTTTGAGAATCTCCACTGAAAGTTATCTTTTAAATCCCCGAAAGGCAAGATTTGAACCTAAACTTGCCCTCAGAATGACAAGCGATTTCCCCACCTATAAGTCAAGTTATCCTCCATTTGTATTAAATCTAATGTCTTCTTTACAGGGAATTTGAAGTACCAACTATATGGCCTGAATTGAAAAAAATAAACATGTACATTCTAAATCCCTAAAGCCCTTAAATCCAATGTTACTTTTTCCTAAGTATAAATCGCACCTTTTGCAATTGCCACTGTACATACATAAGTTAAAGCACCTTTGAAGCAAAAATATGCAAGTCATTGACTGCCCCAAAGACAGTGTGGTTGTTTAAGGGTTTTTTCAGTGAAAAATGTTAGATCAGGGCAAATTCATCTAAACATAAAACTCAGTGCTCATGATAGGAGGCATGACCCAGTAGTTAAAAGTACGGTAGTTAAAATTCATACCCAGTAGTATGAATTTTCTTGAAAGTTGCAGGAAAAAAAAAAGCTGACACAGTTACAGTATCTGCAGCATGGCCGAACTGTCATTTCCTTCCCTTTTTAAAATCTCAAATCAGCAGTTCATGACTTTTTTACTTTCATCTTTCGAAGCAGTAAAAGCCAGGCTCCCTCCCGAGGAGCTCTGGGTTGCTGTGGTGGGGCCTGTCCCTTCTTCAGCTCTGGTACCATCCCCATCCCGTCTGTAGGTGGCGTCCCATTCCAGGGTGGATTAAAAGTTCTGAACGTTCTAGATGATTATAAGGAAGTGGCATCCTTGGGGGAATGGCCGAGCAGCTTGCAAGCTCACAGTGATCGTGCCTTGCCCCATCCTGTCGTCCATACCAGTGGCCAGCAAGTTAACCAGGAAACCGGCTTTTTTTCTTTTTTGAGATGTGGTCTCATTGTATTGCCCAGGCTGGTCTAGAACTCCTGGATTCAATCCACCCTCCCACCTCGGCCTCCCAGAGTCCTGGGATTAGTGGCATGAGCCACTGCACCCAGCAGAAACACTCCTACACACCAGTAGCCTCCCGCCCAGGGCCTGACTCCTAGGCTGCTGCCATGGGAATGACTTTCAGGGAATTCCTCTGGTGCAGACTCAAGGTTCCTCTGTGCTGGCAAATGTCTGCTTTTGCAGGTGTTTTGATTTGGGGAAATGGTCAGAATACTCAGAGCTGAGTTTGAAGGTTAGGAGAGAGATACTTTCTGGCAGGTGTGTAAATTGGTTCTGAGGGCCCATCTGTCCCATGGCTTACTGCTTCTGGGGGTGGCCGCCATCCTGCAGGGAAGAGCAGACAGTGAAAGGGTGTCTGCGGTGGCAGCCCCTGAGGTCAGTGTGGCTGACCCCTCTCTCTGCAGTTCATTTCCACAGACCCCCCTCCCTCGGGGCCACAGCTCGTGACACCTCCACCTGGGGATGACATCAACTCCGATGACTCCGACGATATCATTATCACCCTGTCTCTGCCCACGAAGAAGAACTTTCCAGTCTAGGTCTCCGTCATTGCCTCCATGCCGTGATGGCAATGCAGCAGAGGACACAGGAACTACAAGTGGAAAGATAATTTATCGTGTTAGGAGAAGAAGGATGATACCTACTTAACACCTCAATATCTGCGTCGCTTCTCTTTCTCTTTGTGCTTTTGTTTGTTGAAGGAATCCCAAATGCTTTTGCTTCATTCTCTGGGAAGGGCCAGTGGCTCGCATCTCCTCATCTCCAGCTGCAGCTCAGATGGTGGTTTTTCAGTGCCAACAGACACGTCTTCCGTGAACTCGGGGCCACCAGGGAGCCTGTTCTCCAACAGCACCTTGCAGCCTGCCCACAACCTTGACCTGTGAGGAGCTGCTATCAGCAGCCAGCGCCAACACCACCCCACTCTTCCTGGTGACACCCTCGACAACCAGGATTTGCCCCCGATCTCGGCCCAGTAGGACAGGCAGACGTGCCCCACTATGCCTTAGGAAGGTGTGAGACCAGCTTCCCCCATCCCCACGGAAAAACACGGCCCGTCTCAAGCCAGTGAGGAGCTAAAGACACCCAGGTCCCCACATGAGCTTACTCCACGCCCCAGCCCCTCACACCATCCTTTCCCCTGTCACCCTCTCTGCCCCCTGGAGAACTGCCCTCCAGAGCTGCCCTTCCCAGGAAGGAGTCTGGTGGATTCTGTCACTGCGTAGATGAAGACTTTTTAAATCCCAAATTATAATCACAAAAGCTGCATCACATGTACTTTTGAGAACAGCAGGGCGACGTCTGTTACCAAGCCCAGCAGGTGGCTTGGCCTCTGTGGGGTCACCCAGGGGAAGAGGAGAGGAGAGTGAGGAGGCAGGCCCGCCATTCAAGGGAGAGCACAGGCTCGGATGGGGCACGTCGCATCTGCTGCCTGGGACAGTCCCCATCACCCCATGTGTGTGGCCTCTGCACTCACAGCTCCACAGCTGGGCTTGGTGTGCGGAGCCCTGGGAGGCAGCAGCTGCAGAGGCCTAAGAGGGAGGTCCTGGGGTAAGCACACAGTGTCCATGCCCATCTCTTGCTTGTGTGTGAGATTAGCCCTTGCTAGGGCATCAAGAGGAAGAGCCTTAGACCTGGGTGGGCCTTCAGGGGCATGTAGACCCCTGCACAGCCCAGGCCTGGTGTCCAGATCTCCACAGCACCCTTGTCAGGACCCCTGCCAGGGCTGGCCTCAGTCTCAGGAGAGACCAGCATTAGAAAGCCCCTCCTTACACAGCAGATGCCTTCTCCCAAGGCTTCTGTTCATGGAAACAGTCTAATCCCTGGGTGCCTCTTCTGCAGCATGGCAGCCTTCTGAGTCACCCCTGGGAGCCCAGCCTGAGCCTGGGGCCTCCTCCACGTCGGTCAGAAGGCTGATGGCCCCAACACAGTGTCTTGCGGAAGGGAGAGAGGAGCTTCGAAAGTCCACCTGCCCTGTGGGAGGAGGACATAGGTGTGCCCAGCCCAACCCATCCTCTCCCAGTCACTCAGCGATGGGGCCACCATCAAAGTGGAGGACGAGCTCCACCCTGCAGTTTGCTGCCTGGCCCGTCTCCACTTAGGCTCTGTTTCTACAGTGGGTGGAAATGAGTCAGCCAAGGGTCTAGCTTGTGCACGTGTTTTCCTCATTTGGACTGTGAGTTGCCAAAACCATTTTTTTTTCCACTGAACTGGCTGATAACTTGACGGACTGTGTAACTGACACAGGCCCTCTATAGACCCCTGCCCTCATCACTCTACCCGCCCAGGTCCACTCCCTGAGGCGCCGTCCCAGACCTCCCTGCCTGACGGCTCAAAGCTGCAGGTCCTAGGAACCAGTCCACCCTCGAAAGCCCTCAGATGGTGAGGTACCTGCATGTTCGCTGGGGGAGATCCTCCGTTCTGTGGCAGCTGCTCCCTCTCATTAAACCAAGGTATTTCTGCAGGACATGCTCACTCTTGGGAACCAGTGGCCTAGCGCTTTGGGTTATGGGTATGGAGAGGGCATCCCTGTCTCGGGGTTGATGGAGAATAGTCCGTAGGTAAACGGCCGTGTCCTCCTTTGGTGCAGCAGGGCTGCTCTGTTAAAAGCCAGCGTCCGTCTTGAAGCTCCCTGGGTAAAACAATGCATTCTGAAGCCTGTGACCAGCTGATGCCCTGTCCAGTGCTGGTCACCAGGCCCCTTTTCTGGGGACAGCCCATCGGGCTATTCTGTGATTCTGGAACCCTGCAGTGTAGTTCTGTGCCATGGAGACAGCACCAGGCAGACAGGCCTCCTTGCCTGCTGCCCCAGGTCCTGGGGGCCAGGGATTCTGGCCCTGAGGGGCCTTAGGAGGGGAAGAGGAGCCCATGGAGTCGGGGAGCAGCCTGAAAGCCTTGAACTCTTCCTTCCTGGGGTGGGGTACTCCTAAAGACAAACCTCTGGTTCCTGTCCCTGGTCGTGTAGCTGCCGTCGCGACGGCTGCCCAGGCTGCCGAGCCGTGGGCGGGGCCTAGCCATGGGGGAGGGAGCTGGGGCGGGGCCTAGCCATGGGAGGAGTGCTGGGGGCGGGGCTGAGCCTTGAGAGGTACGAAGTGTGGGCGGGGCCTAGCCGTGGGAGGGATAAGCCGTGGGTGGGCTGAGCCTTGGGAGGCGTGGGGGTCATGGGCGGGATGAACTATGGGTGGGGCTGAGCCATGGGCGGGGCCAGGCTGCTGAAGCCAATGGTGGAGTGGGGTGGGCAGAGGTGCTCGTGGAGCTGCTGGCAGGGCCTAGGAAGGCAGGTGAGAGGATAACTACCGGGGAGACTGGAAGTGGAGGGTGAGTCCCCAAGAAAGGGACCTTTGCCCCAGCGTTAAGTGCCAAAGCAGGCCCAGGTGTGAGCACTTCGGGGTAGACTTTGGTGGCACATGTTGCTCATGGTGTCCTGATTGTCACTGCAACACCTCCACATCACCTTGAACTTAAAGAACAGCAGCAAAGCTGTATCTGCTATCAGAGGCTGTTGGGTAGTCCAGCTTTAAAAGAACATAGTCTTTCTCCATCCCATGTCCTTTAAACAAGCAACCACAGAAGATGTCACAGTCTCCAGGGCCTGGCCCTGCTGTGTTGACAGCAGCCACACCTGTTGAGCAGACACTGCTGAGGCTGAAGCTGGCCCCGGTGTAGGGGGCTGGTGAGCTGCAGGCGCAGCTGACCCGAAGTGCACCCTCCCCTTAGAGGCCTGTCCCCAACTCCTCCCCTAGAGTCCTGTTCCTGCCACTTAGGGACCTCAGCAGAGGCATCAGCTGGAGAGCTCCAGGGACATCCCTGGAGATACGGGAGGCTCTCCTGACACAGGGCCCAGCTCTTACAAGGCCTTTGTAGGACCTTGTCTCCCCAGCATGTCCTGCTCATCCAGGAGAGGGAGAACAAGGAGGAGGGCCCAGGCTCAGAAGCCAGGGATAGACTGCTGACGATTACCAAACAGTCCAGGCATTGCCACGATCCTCAGTGTCCCTTGGTTCATATCACCCACCAGGCACAGCTGCAGAGAGAGTGCGGGGAGGGGCTGGGACCAAACAGTCCAGAAACCAGCAGAAAGGAGGCAGAAGTGAAGTGGGTGTGCCTGGGGCACAAAGCCAGCCCCGGCGGGAGTTCAGTGGAGTCCTACAGCCAGTTCCTGTGCAGACTGTGATGCCAGAGAGGCATGCAGCCTCTGGGCAAGTGGGGAGAGGGCTTGGGTGGTCCCCACAAGGGAGAAGAGGTGGACGGGCCAGAGAAGACCACCAAGACCACTGTTCCCCCAGGCCTCAGGTGAGCGACCTGATGTGAGACTAGCAGGCAGAACCAAGCAGGGCTAAACTCCAACCCAGGGCCCCATGTTGGACAAAGTAGCCTTTTCTTTGCTCGTTTGTCTATGTATTAAGAAGAGACTAAAATAGCCAAACGACGCTGGTCGCATGTGCTGGCTGTCGTCTGTCTGCTGAATGTCTATTTTTGTACAGACCATGCCCTTGATCCCTCAGATGGATGAGAAACCCCCTTCCTTGCAAAAAAGCCAGTTGAATTAGGAAAAGATGGTCCAACCTAGAGCTCAGATCTACCAAGATAAGTACAGCAAAGCCTTCCTGTATTTTTGAGGAATAAAAACTTGCAGAAAGTACCAATAACCTTCAAGATCTGAATGAGATTCTATTATAACCTGTCCAAATGATTGCAAAATTCCTCCTTTGGTTTTGGAAGCAGTGTCTGCTCACATGTGACTCAGAGATTCTCTGAGAACCAGGGAGTTGACACACAAACCTCACCATGGGTCCAAGCCAGATATTTCTCAAGGCTCACACCTCGCCAAGCTCCCAAAGGCCTGCCGGCAGCGCCTACGCCGTGCCAACAACCCTGTCTGGTACACACCACGGCTGGGTAAGCACCCTTAAAAGCGAGACAAATAACGTCTGGAAACTGAAATGTGAAACTGTCAAGATGGCTTAGGAGAGGAAGGAGTGGACCCCGCCGGTCTTTGACATTTTGTGTTTAGGATTATTCTAATTTTATACATAATTTATAGGCAGATCTTTTGGAAGGGATAAGGTTTTCATTCTTGTACAACTCGTTATTGGCTTTTAAATAAAAAGTTGTTTTTCAGGGTGCCTTGATTGCCCTATAAAGCCTTTTAATTACCTCCAGGTGTGTTCCCGCTGCACGTACTCAGGCTGCACAAATGATCTGCTTCAGAAACCCCACTTCTCTGGGCTTCTGGCATTTTGCTATGGTCACAGTGCCGGTTAGGGGTTGGAGAGCCAGCTGCGGGGACGGGTCCCGCTGCCAGGTCCCTGCCATGCATGAACTGGGATGCAACTCTTGACACCCGGGTCCCTCGTGGAATGTCTGTTCCTTAGATACAAGTGAGCACACAAAAATGTGTGTGCGTGAGGGAGTTATTTCTCCAAATTTAATTTCATTTTTGTCTCAGGAGCAGGGAAAGAATAATTTACTGAGGAATCAAACACAGATGGGAATGACCAAAAGGAGCTGATACCTGGGTTTTGTTTTTCAATATTTTGTTGCATAGAACAAGGTGCATCTGTGGCTTTGTGCGCCTGTGGCTGCCTGCCCTGGGGTGCTAAATCCTGGGCAGAGTTTGTCTGAAGCCAACAGTTACTGCGGTTGGCTCTGGCATTTGCCCAAACCCATTTTCTATCGTTCTCATATATATGTGTGTGTGTGAAAATATATGTATATTTTTTCATTGAGATAGGGTCTTGCTCTCTTGCCCAGGCTGGAGTGCAGCGGTGCAACCATAGCTCACTGCAGCCTCAAATTTCTGGGGTTAAGTGATCCTCCTGCCTCAGCCTCCAAAGTAGCTGGGATTATAGGTGTGCACCACCATGGCCAACCACTTCTTTTAAAATTTTCTGTAGAGATGGGGGTCTTGCTAAGTTGCCCAGGCTGGTTTCGAACTCCTGGCCCCAAGCGGTCCTCCCATCTCAGCCTCCCAAGTGGCTGAAACTGCAGGTATACACCTGGCTAACCTAAAATATCGGGGGGAGGGGCACCGTAGCTCACGCTTATAATCCCAGCACTTTTTTTTTTTTAAATAAAGACGGGGTTTCACCATGTTGGTCAGGCTGGTCTTGAACTCCCGACCTCAGGTGATCCGCCTGCTTTAGCCTCCAAAGTGCTTGGATTACAGGCATGAGCCACTACGCCCGGCCAATCCCAGCACTTTAGGAGGCTGAGGCAGTGAATCACCTGAGGTCAGAGGTTCAAGGCCAGCCTGGCCAACATGGTGAAACCCCGTCTCTGCTAAAAATACAAAAATTAGCCAGGCATGGTGGTGGGCACCTATAATCCCAGCTATTTAAAAGGCTGAGTCAGGAGAATCACTTGAACCCGGGAGGTGGAGGTTGCAATGAGCCATGGCACTCCAGCCTGGGCGATGAGAGCAAAACTCCGTCTCAATCAATCAATCAATCAATCAATCAATTTTTGGTAGAGATAGGATCTTGCTGTATTGCCTAGGCTGGTGTACAATGCTTGGCCTCAAGCGATCCTCCTGCCTTGGCCTCCCAAAGTGCTGAAATTTCAGGTGTGAGCCACTGTGCACTGCCCTGAGCCCATCTTTACACCTCAATGGCTTGTGCTAGCAAGCAGTTCATTTGAAAATTTGCGCTTTGCAGAGAAACTGGTAGGACCTGAAGGAGCCCGTGGCAATGGAGAGCATGGTGTACCAGGCACCCACCCATTGCAAGCTCGCAGCCACAGCAGCCGCTAGCTGTGATGTCCCCGAGGGGTTCAGACCCAGCAGCAGAGAAGAGACAGCCTGTGGGGGCTTGCCAGCTAGAGCTGGTGAGAGGAGGGGGGGAAGGTCCAACCTCGGGCCTCCACCCGCCTTGGGCAGTGGTATGGATAGACATGGACATATGTGAGTGCAGACATCCGTGCACACAGGCACAGGCACACAGGGAGAATCCCTCTTCCTCTTCCCCATCCGGCTCCCTGGTTTTCGGTGCACGAGCTCAGTGCATGTGGGCCTCCTCAAAGACCAAGTGAGAGTCACCACAGGCTCTTGCCAAGATAATTTTAAATATGAGATTCCTCCAAGGTTCCCAGGGGACATAGGAAAAAAAAAGAAGTAAGCCTCTGAATCTCTCGCTCCTTTCAGCACTGCTGTTGGGCTTGGAATATGAATGATGGGCTGTGGAACAGGGTGGTGTGTCTCTGCGTGGGTGCCAGCTAATGGACTTCCGCCAGCACCTTCCCATTGGTTCCCGGGAGCCAGGCCCAGTGACAGCCCCAAGGGCCAGCCCCATTAGATGGGGCCTGCCTCAGGAACCTGAGGGACGTTTCCATGGTGCTGTGTCCCTTTCTGAATAAGAGGAGGGGGTGCCCCTGAGCTATTCGTTAATGAAGCCCCAGAGCGGCCTGCGATTCAAAGGAGAGGGTGCAGCGCTGCCAGGGCTCCCGCGGCTGCCATTCATGGCAGCCCAGTCTGGGGGCTTTCTCCCCACCAGCTCTTCCCTTCCCAGGCCAGGCTTGCAAAGGAATGAAAGCAGGGAAGGGTGTGAGTGGGTGGGCCAGGGCACAGCTTGCATAAGTTATACAAAGGGTGCTGGTTCCCGCTCCTTGCAGCCTCGCCCGCCCCATTCCCTTCTCATACCCACCTCTCCCCCAGCACACTGCGGGCTGCAGGCTCCACTCCACCTACTGTCCCCTCCCTCCCAATCCCCTCCTCCGTCCCTTTCATCGACCACCCCAGCTACCCTCGCCCAGGAGTAGGCCCTTCCCTCCTCATCACTCCTCCCTGCTTTCGGGATTTCTCTTCTGCCCTGGCACTCAGCCCTACCCTCTGCCTGTTGAGTGTAGGTGTCCCCACGGCTCCGTCCCCAACACCCCGACCTGCCTGGATCATCTACTGGACGTCTGCACGTTCATATCTCAGATGCCTCCAATTCAGCTTAGCTCGGCTTCAGTTTACTTTCACCCGTGACCCTGCTCCCTGTTCAGTAAATGACATACAAGCCACATGGTTGTCCCTACCAGAAATCCGGAGATCATCCCTGTCTCCCTCAACGTCCTTGACAGCCCCCCACAGGGGCTACCCCCTCAGCAGCCCTCAACTCTGCTGCCATATCTGTAGTGAGGCCAGGTAACCCCACCAGACAGTTCCCACGGGCTCCAAGACAAAACCCACCTCCTGAACATTCCAGACTACTGCATGTCCACACAGAAAGACACGTGCACACACAAAACACCACAATGCAAACGTACATGCAAACACATGCACATGAGCAGACATATGCCCACAAACCCATGTACATACACACAACAATGCAAACGTACTTGAAAATGCACACTGCACCAACGTGCACGTGCACATATCAATGCCTGCACTCTCAGATATACGCACACAACACACCTCTCACAGGCATGCACACAAACACACATGTACAAATACATACAAACGCACATGCAAACATACAAACATGCATCCAAAAACATACCTGCAAGGACAAACACACAAACTTACACCCCACATACACATACACACAGGCACATGCAAACACACATACATGACAACAGACATACTCATGAAACACACATGCACACACACAAATATGCAAACACATGCAAACACTTGAGGCTCAAGCTGGCTTGAGCTATGTCAGGCTCCACTTTTCAAAAAAAGAGACTGCAAAAAAAAAAGAAAACCCATCTAGCCAACTTGAAAGTATGAGCTTTTTTTTTTTTTTTGAGAGGGAGTCTTGCTCTGTCGCCAGGCTGGAACACAGTGGCACTATCTCGGCTTACTGCAACCTCCACCTCCTGGGTTCAAGTGATTCTTCCACCTCAGCCTCCCAAGCAGCTGGGACTACAGGCGAGTGCCACCATGCCCAGCTAATTTTTGTATTTTTAGTAGAGTTTCACCATGTTGGCCAGGATGGTCTTGATCTCTTGACCTCATGATCCGCCCACCTCAGCATCCCACAGTGCTGGGATTACAGGCATGAGCCACCGTGCCCGGCCAAAAGTATGAGCTTTTGATAGGTGTGGACCAAAGTGTCAAATGCCAACTTGTTAACAATTAATATGTTAATCTGGTCACACATCACGAATATTTAAAGTCATATCTAGAAGAAAACACTGATCTAGGAGCATGCCTCTCATGGCACTCCTGAGACTTGGCTGGACCGGCAGCTTAGTCCCCGTGTTTTGGATCCTCTCACACAGTTTTCCATGCATGACATCCTCCACTTCCAGCTAAGCTGTTTGCAATTCACGTGACAATTTAGAAATCTGCTCGTGCCGAGCGCAGCAGCTCCCTCCTGTAATCCCAGCACTTTGGGAGGCCGAGGCAGGGAGATCCAGCTTGAACCCAGGAGTTTAAGACCAGCCTGGGCAACATAGTGAAACCCCCTCTCTACAAAAATACAAAAATAAGCTGGGCATGGTGGTGTGCACTTGTAGTCCCAGCTACTTGGGAGCGTGAAGTGGGAGGATTGCGTGAATCCGAGAAAATACAGGTTGCAGCAAGCCGAGATCATGCCATTGTACTCCAGCCTGCGTGGCAGAGCAAGACTCTGTCTAAAAAAAGAAAAAAGAAAAAACAATCTGAACAGGACATGCCATGATTGGAGCATTTCTCCCCAAGCCACGAGTGCTGGTGTGCTGGACCTGAGGCTGGTGGTCCAGGTGGTAGTGGTTTTATGATCACATTTCAAAATGTAACCCCTGGTTGTATTTTTTTTTTTTTTTTGAGACAGAGTTTCACTCTTATTGCCCAGGCCAGAGTGCAATGGCATGATCTCGGCTCACCACAACCTCCACCTCTCGGGTTCAAGCGATTCTCCTGCCTCAGCTTTCCCAAGTAGCTGGGATTACAGGCATGCACCACCACGCCCAGCTAATTTTGTATTTTTAGTAGAGATGGGATTTCTTCATGTTGGTCAGACTGGTCTTGAACTCCCAACCTCAGCTGAACCGCCCGCCTCCGCCTCCCAAAGTGCTGAGATTACAGGTGTGAGCCACTGCACCTGGCCCCACTGGCTGTATTTTTAAAGTTGCATTTTAAAGGCTGATTCACAAAGACAGCCAAAGCTTGCAAATGTGAGGTTCTACTCCTGGAAAGATGACTAATCTGAGTTAAATTTATTTCTGACATCTTTTTAGTGGATTCTGCCAGGCGACCTCCATACATATTGCTCCCAGCTTTCAGACTCCGCCCTCAGTTCCCAAGTAGTGTGTGGCTGTCAGAATAAACTAGTTGAGAGCCTCATGCTATGAGATACTTTCTAAGGACTTAAGAAGGCAGCACCCTCTTTTCTGAAGGATACTTTTACATTTTTATTTCTGTATTTTTTTTTTTACAGCTAAGATCTTGCACCCCAGGCTGGAGTGCAGCGGCACAATCACGGCTCACTGCAGCCTTGAACTCTTGGGTTCAAGTGATCCTCCTGCCTCAGCCTCCTGAGTAGCTGGGACTACAGGTATGAGCTACCATACCTGGTTAATGTTTTCATTTTTTTCTTTTCTTTTTGAGATGGAGTCTCGCTCTGTCACCCAGGCTGAAGTGCAGTGCAGCGATCTTGGCTTACTGCCACCTCCGCCTCCTGGGCCTAAGCGATTCTTGTGCCTCAGCCATCTGAGTAGCTGGGACTACAGGCCCACACCACCACACCTGGCTAGTTTTTGTATGTTTAGTAGAGATAGAGTTTTGCCATGTTGGCCAGCCTGGTCTAGAATCCCTGGCCTCGACTGATCCACCCGCCTCAGCCTCTGAAAGTGTTGGGATTACAGGTGTGAGCCACTGCACCCAGCCTCATTTTTATTTTTTGTAGAGATAGGGTCTCGTTCTGTCACCCAGGCTGGAGTGCAGTGGTGCGATCATAGCTCGCTGCAGCCTCAGCCTGGGCTCAAGCGATCCTCCCACTGCAGCCTCCTAAAGTGCTAGGATGGCAGGCATGAACCACCAGGCCATGAAGAATAAATTTGGGGGGACACCCCCTTCTATTTGAACTGTTCCAGAATGAAACCAGGGCCTTCTTCACCCCTCAACCTCACCCCACAGGACCCCCCTCCAATGCCAAGCTCAGCGGCCTCCCAGTCTCAGCCCCTGCCTCATCCTCCCACCTCCTGAGCCTGAGACTCCTCCCTTTTCTGCCCCGGGGGATGCTCCCTCTCCGATCTGCCCTTCACCTACTCACCTGACTCTTTCCCACCGGCCATTTCTATTTTACAATGACATTTTGTTTCTTAAAAAAGATATCTAACACACTATAAAAAGAAAAACAGAGAAGTATAGAGTAGTGTCATCTCCCTCTGGCCCCGCCCATTCTGGGGGCTTTTGTCTCTCCTCCCCACTGCTACTAGGGAACTCTTAGTCCAGAGCCTGTGTGAGCTGCTTCTCAGCCCCTTGCTCCACAGACACGCTCCGGTCCCGTGTGGCACCCTGGATCCCATCAGTGCCTCCTCGAGGCACCCCATGCCTGCCGTCTGGCCTCCCCTCCAGCCACACACCCCTCACCACCAGTCTTTTTGGAAAATGCTCCCCCACCACCAGCTGGCCCCTCACCTGTGCTGTTTCTGCTCCCAGGAATGTCCTTCCTATGGAGCCAGCCCGGATGACCCTCTGCTGAGAAGCTTTTCACGATCAGCTCCTCCTCCCCACTGTAATCTCACGGCACCCAGCCTGCCTGTGTGTTTTAGTATTTATTGTACTTGAGGGCTCTTTGGACGAACTATCAGAGTTTATTTTGTCTGTTTGCAATTAGACTAAGCTCTGTGAAGACTAGATCTTTGGGGCCAGAAAATAATTTTTTCTTTTTTAATTGTTTGTAGGGAAGGTCTTGCTCTGTTGCCCAGGCTGGAGTGCAGTAGTGCAATCACAGCTCACTGCAACCTTGAACCCCTGGTCTCAAGCGATTCTCCCACCTCAGCCTCCCAAGTAGCTGGAACTACAGGTGTGTGCTCCCATGGCTGGCTAATTCTTAATTTGTTTTTTCTTCTTTTGCTGTGTTGCCCAGGCTGGTCTGAGACTCCTGGCCTCAAGTGATCCTCCCACCTCGACCTCCCAAAGTGCTGGGAGCCACTTCACCAATCCTAAATTCATTTACTCACCAAATATCCACTGGCTTATGTGTGGAGAACCCAAGGGGGGCAGAGCATGGCCAAGGTCTCCCCTCCAGGGTGGTGGGGACCCAGGCGATTTAGACCCAGGAACTAGGAGTGTTGGGGAGCAGCTCTGGTCTCCTAGAAAAGGGAGTCGGGGCTTCAGTTGAGCAGGTGGGGAGGGAGTGTCTTCCAGGCCCAGGGAACTGTCAACCTCCTTCCAGAGGAAAAGGGAGCAGGGCCTCCACCTCCAGGATGGGAAAGGCCCCAGGTTGGCCAGAGACACAGTGGGTCAGGCACGGCAGGGGCGACAGGGCTCAGGAGGGACACAGAGGCCAGGCTGGAGGGACCTGGTGCTGAAGCTGTGGGAACAGGATTGGATTTGCATTTGAGAAGGCGAGGCTGGGAGCAAGAGGGGACACTGGCTCATGGGCTGATGAGGAACCAAGTGCATGCTGACCCAAAGAGGAGAGAGCCCAGGGCCCTGAGAAGGGGAGAGCCGGGATGTTGGCCAAGAGTGGCAGTGGGGGAGGAGGCGTGGCCAGGCTGGGGAGCCTCGCAGAGGGGAGCACATTCCACCCCCTCCTCCAGAACAAAGCCATGTCCAGGCCAGCTCCTCCTACCCCAGCTCCTCCTGCCCCAGCTCCTCCTGCCCCAGCTCCTCCAGCTCCTCCTGCCCCAGCTCCTCCTGCCCCAGCTCCTCCTGCCCCAGCTCCTCCAGCTCCTCCTGCCCCAGTTCCTCCTGCCCCAGCTCCTCCTACCCCAGCTCCTCCTGCCCCAGCTCCTCCAGCTCCTCCTCCCCCAGCTCCTCCTGCCCCAGCTCCTCCTGCCCCAGCTCCTCCAGCTCCTCCTCCTCCTGCTCCCCCTGCCCCTGCTCCCCCAGCTCCTCCTGCACCAGCCCCTCCTGCCCCAGCTCCTCCT
>NW_016107834.1:1009823-1030308 GCF_001604975.1 Cebus imitator
CCCCAGCTCCTCCTGCCCCAGCTCCTCCAGCTCCTCCTGCCCCAGCTACTCCTACCCCAGCTCCTCCTACCCCAGCTCCTCCAGCTCCTCCTACCCCAGCTGCTCCTGCCCCAGCTCCTCCAGCTGCTCCTACCCCAGCTCCTCCTGCCCCAGCTCCTCCAGCTCCTCCTGCCCCAGCCCCTCCTGCCCCAGCTCCTCCTGCACCAGCCCCTCCTGCCCCAGCTCCTCCTGCCCCGGCTCCTTCTACCCCAGCCCCTCCTGCCCCAGCCCTTCCTGCCTCAGCTTCTCCTGCTCCTGCTGCCCCAGCCTCTCTGTACTCACGGGGACCCTGTGGAGCAGAGAGGGCTTTCTGCGGTCCTCGGAGGCTGGGCTGGGCCCCCAGAGCTGGGTCTCCGCTCTAGGCCCCCTGAAGTTGAGCCCAGTAGGGCCTCCTGCATCCCACATTCTCTCTGCTGGGCTGCAGGCCCAGCTGGGAACTCTGGGAAGGAAAAGGTGGTGGGGGGTGGAGGTGGGGGCGAGTGGGGTGGGTGAGTCCCAGGCCTGCAGGTGGAATAAGGCAGCCCCAGGATTCCAGCCACCACCCCCTCCCCATCTTGGGTGGCCTGTGGCGAGTCTCAGGCCCTGTCTCTGAGTGACTGTTAGCCAGTGGCCAGGGAGGCCTGTGCCAGCCAGCAGGGCTCTGTAAGAGCAAGAGGCTGTTCATCCCAGACACAGACCCCAAGCGTCTATCCCAGGCCCAGCCCTGGACCTCATAATATCACCATCACCACCTTGCTTCCAGAAGCCTCTGCCTGCTCCTCTCCGGAGCCCTGCACCCCTGCACCCTCCCCCTCTCAGAGCGATGTGGAGGCTTCGCCAGTCCTGGGAGGACTCTGGACTTGGTCCTGAGGTCCTGGGAGGCCAGGAAGGGGCTGGCAGGGGGGGCAGCAGGCCAGATTCCTTGGTGGAGATGAACCGGGGTGGTGCAGAGAAGTTCAGGGCAAAGGGCATGGCCTTGCCACCCGGTGCTCCGGGGGACCTGGAAAGAGGCACTTCCTTTTCTGAGCCTCTGGAGCTGAGACTGCAGGTGTGGAGCTGAAGAGTCCTTCTCCAATGTCGACTGGCTTCTGTGCATGGAGTAGGGGGCCGCACCAGGACAGGGTGATGACACCTCTGAGGGGCTTCCCCAGGTGGCCCCAGAGGTCTTCACATGATCCAAAAAAGGCCCTACCTCCTGTCTCCAGACCTTTCCTATGAGATGAGCCCCTCTGGGCAAGCAGGCCACCCCTAGAGCGGCTTCCAGAACCTTCCCTGCTTGTCCTAGGATAGGAGCTGGGCGAGCGGCAGGGGCCACAGAGGGGCTGCCTGTAACCAACCTCAACACATAGCACTCCTTCCCCTGCACTGAGCTGGGTCTCCAGGGTGTTGTGTTCTGGACAAAGCCTCAGCAGAGCTGCTGGGGGTCCCTCATTTCCTCCTGGGCCCCCTGCCTTGGAAATGGCATGTCAAGGGGAGGATCGGGTCTCCAGAGACTCCCTAGACCCAGCAGCCTGCCCAGCCTAGTGAGGGAGACCCTGGGCTCCCTGGGCTCCCTGAGCCCACCCTGGCCAGGAAAGCAGCCAAGGAAGCTGAGCCAGCCTTTGCCCATGCGTGGGGAGTGAGGTTTGTTGGATCCAGCCTTTCAGACCTAGAGGGTGCAGACACTCCCTTGCCCAGGCCAGACAGAAACACAGTGGACGTGAGGTGGGGACAGGGCCCCCCACAGGGACATGGGGCGGAGCACGTAGGTTATGTGGGGCCTGGACTTAGACAGCCCTTTTCCCAGCATAACCCCAGCACCCACCCGTGGAGGGAAGCATGACCCTACTCCTTTCACAGCTGGGGAAACCAAGGCTCAGAGAGTTGCCTGGCACTCTCTAAGTCTCTGCTCTTGAAAGGGGAGCAATGTCTCCTTGGCAGCTCAAGCTTGTGACAGCCTGAGGGTCCTGTGAGAGCAGTAGGCGGGGCTCCTGAGAGGGAGGTGAGACTCTGTCCCCCACTCTACCACCCACTCCACCCCAGCGCCTCCCTCCACGCCCACCCTGGCCTGTTTCTGAAGGTCTGTGAAAGACATCTTATTCACCAAGCTCAGGCAGTGGTGTTGGTGGTCCGCCTGCCAACAGTGACTCAGCCAGCCTTTGTCACCAATGCCAATTGCAGCCCACAGGGCGGCCAGATACCCCCGCCACTGCTCCTGGAATTGGGGCACTGGAGACCACCTGGAAGCGACGATTGTACCAGGTCGTGATGAACATTCCTGCTCAGACCCAGCCGGCTGCCGGCACCCACAGAGCGGGTGTGTGTTTTTTACTAGCAGACAAACAACATCCCTTGAAAGCATCAGAACATTAAGAAAGCTTTCCCCATTTCATTTTTTAGATGGAGTCTCACTCTCTGTCGCCCAGGCTGGAGTGCAATGGTGCGATCTTGGCTGATTGCAACCTCTGCATCCCGAGTTCTAGCAATTTTCCTGCCTTAGCCTCCCGAGTAGCTGGGATTACAGGCACATGCCACCATGCCCAGCTACTCTTTTGTATTTCAGTAGAGACGGGGTTTCACTGTGTTGCCCAGGCTGGTCTTGAACTCCTGAGTTCAGGCAATCCACCAGCCTTGGCTTCCCAAAAGTGCTAGGATTACAGGCATGAGCCACTGTGCCCAGCCTCGTTTTTGTTTTTACATTTTTAAGACAGGGTCTTGTTCTG
This sequence comes from Cebus imitator, assembly GCF_001604975.1. NCBI lineage: Eukaryota > Metazoa > Chordata > Mammalia > Primates > Cebidae > Cebus > Cebus imitator. The sequence goes on from NW_016107834.1 coordinate 1,012,544, forward strand.
TCACTCAGGCTGTAGCACAATGGTGCAATCACAGCTCACTACAGCCTCGACCTCCTGAGCTCAGGTGATCCTCCTGCCTCAGCCTCTCAAGTAGCTGGGATTACAGGCATGTGCCACCAACACCCAGCTAACTTTTGTATTTTTAGTAGAGACCGAGTTTCACTACGTTGGCCAGGCTGGTCTGGAACTCCTGACCTAAGTGATCTGCCCTCCTTGGCCTCCCAAAGTGCTGGGATTACAGGCGTGAGCCACCGCACCTGGCCCCTCCCCCACGTTGGAGTTCCCAGTACTGTTTCCCTCTTTCTGTCCATGTTTACTCATTGCTTAGCTCCTGCTTATAAGTGAGAATGTGCAGTATGCGAGTGAGTTCACTGAGGATGATGGGCTCCAGCTCCATCCGTGTTCCTGCAAAGGCCATGATTTCATTCTTTTTTATTTTTTTTGAGGTGGAGTTTCGCTCTGTAGCCCAGGCTGGAGTGCAATGACACGATCTTGGCTCACTGCTACCTCCACCTCCTGGGGTTCAAGTGATTCTCCTGCCTCAGCCTCCCGAGCAGCTAGGACTACAGGTGCCCACCACCATGCCTGGCTAATTTTTATATTTTTAGTANAGACAGAATTTTACCAAGTTGGCCGTGATGGTCTCGATCTCTTGATCCACTCGCCTTGGCCTCCCAAAGTGCTTTGATTACAGGTGTGAGCCACCTTGCCTGGCCTCATTCTTTTTTTATGGCTGTTTTCTCAATGAGTCAGGGTTGTGGTTTGGGATAAGTCTCTTCCCTTCTCAGAGCCTCAGTTTCCCTATCTGTAAAATAGGAAACTGGACTCAGTGGATGCTAAGTTCACCACCCCCTGTTGGTGACGTGGGTTTCCAAAGAGGTCACAGCAGTTGGGCCAAGCCCGACCTAAGTCCCAGGTCTGACGACTCTCAGCACAGTGCCCACTGCAACAAACCCTTGCTGCTGGTGGAGCTGCGTGAACAGGCTAATTTTTTTTTTTTTTTTTTTTTGAGATGAATTTTCCCTTTTTTTTTTTTTTTTTTTTTTTTTTTGAGATGGAGTCTCGTCCTATCGCCTGGGCTGGAGTGCAGTATCGAGATCTCAGCTCACTGCAACTTCTGCCTTCCAGGTTCAAGTGATTCTCCTGCCTCAGCCTCCCGAGTAGCTGGGATTACAGGTGCGCACCACCACGCCTGGCTAATTTTTTGTATCTTTAGTAGAGACAGGGTTTCACCACATTGGCCAGGCTGGTCTCAAACTCCTGATCTCATGATCCACCCGCCTTGGTCTCCAAAGTGCTGGGATTGCAGATGTGAGCCACTGCATCTAGCCCCACCCCCCTCCCTTTTTTTGTTTTTTGAGTCTTGCTCTGTTGCCCAGGCTGGAGTGCAGTGGTACAATCTCAGCTCACTGCAACCTCCGCTTCCCAGGTTCAAGCCATTCTCCTGCCTCAGCCTCCTGAGTAGCTGGGATTACAGGCGCCTGCCACCGTGCCTGGCTAATTTTTGTATTTTTAGTAGAGACAGGGTTTCACCATGTTGGTCAGGCTGGTCTTGAACTGCTGACCTCCTGATCTACCCTCCTCAGCCTCCCAAAGTGTTGGGATTACAGGCATAAGCCACCATACCCAGCCACTAAGTTTTTTAATGTTTTGTAGAGATGAGAGTCCCCCTATGTTTCCCAGGCTGGTCTGGAGCTCCTGGTTCAAGCAATCGCTCCAACCTGGGCCTCCCAAAGTGCTGGGATTACAGGCATGAGCAGCCATGGGTGGCCTCAGGGTGCTGTTTGCAATCCACACTAGGCTTGGGACCCAGACACCCAGTCTTGTTAATCTTATGTGGCAAGCAGGGAAGTGCTGGATGACACACTCGACTTCAGTGAGTGGACTCAGGACAGAATTCCTGGCCTCTCAGAGGCCACCCCCACTGGTCTTCTCGCTCCCAGTGGCTTTCTGGACAAGGCGAGGCTGCTGGCTAGGTGAGCCCGGATAAATGAGAGGCGCTCACATCCTCGCACTGGCCAGGTCTGCGTGGCTTGCTTCATGGTCCTCTTGGGGACCACGCTGGCTGGCATCTCTCCCAGCCTCCAGAGCCGCGGGCTGGTTGTCTCAGACCCAGATTGAAAGTGGCGCTCCTGTGGCTTCCCTGCAGCCAAGATCCATCAGCCAGGTGTCTGTGGTCAGCCAGGCACCAGGCTGGCTGTGCAATCACAGCGTCACCCAGCCTCATCTCAGCAGGCACCAGGAAGCCCCACCCTGTAGCCCTCTCTTCCCGGCCAGCGAGCTCCCTCTGCACTGAAAACGTGAACCTCTTTGGATGGGGCCCAAACACAGGGAATTCCATTCTCCTGGCTTCCGCCCCAGCATCTGGGGGCCCTCAGCTCAGGCCTGGCCTCTCTGCAGGCCTGGGGACAGCCGTTCCGAGCCTCAACCCTGACACCTTCCTGGCGTGGGGGACAGACCCTGGGAGCTCCTCCGTTGGGACCAGACACTTCTACCAGAGGCTTCCCGACAACTCGGCCCTCGGCAGTCTCGCCTCACAGACTTTTTCATGCCTGGTTTTTGCTCACAATCCCTATTTCACTCGAAGGAAGGGAAGGATGGAGGGAGGGATGGAGGAGAGGAGGGAGGGAGAAAGGAAGAAAGGAGAAAAAGACGGAGGGAGGAAAGGAGGGAGGAAGAAAGAAGGAAGGGAAAGACAGAGGAGGAAGGAAGAAAGGAAGGGAAAGAGGGAGGGGGGAAGGATAGAGGGAGGAAAGGAGGGAAGGAGGAAGAGAGGGAGAAAGGAGGGGCAGGGAAAGAGGGAGGGTGGGGGAAGCAAAGGAGAGAAAGGGAGGGAGGCGGGAAGGAGGGAGGGAGGGAAGAAGTGAGGAGGGAGGAAGGGCCAGTGGAGCTAGGCTGAACCCTGGTTCCCTGACCGGCTGGTGATTCTCAAGGCCTCCCAGGCAGTGGCAGTGCCCGGGCCTCAGTTGCTCCATCTGTAGAGTAGGACTAAAGTCCAGCCTCAACCACAGTGGTTGCAGAACAGATGGGAAAACCACAGTAGCTCTGGGTAGTGACGTCAGGTCACAGCAGGGGGGATGGTAGCAGAAACTTCCTCCATGCTCGTCCCATGCTAGGTCCTCTATCTGGCCTTCTCTCCTTTAACCCTTCTGGAAGCTGGGGGTTTTCAGTTCCACTGGAGTTTCTCGTCAACACTGGATCCCAGCCAGCATTGCACTGGGGTGGCTTAGGGACTCTGGCTGTGTTCTTCTAGAACCTTGGCTGTGGGCCCCTTATTCTCTCCACCCTGGACCCCTTTTACCAATTTTTCCTTCACGGGCCCCTTAGGAATAGATTTCACTGTTCAAGCACACTGCAAACATTAATCAGTCATCAGCACCGTTCCATCCCACACCAATCAGAGGCACAGGGCGCCAGCCCCAAGAAGCTCTGAGAAAGCCGGTGTATTCGTTTCTGGATTTGCTGTGACAAAGCTCCACGAACTGGGTGGCTTCAAACACAGACATGTATTGTCTCACAGTTCTGGGGGCCGAAAGTCCGAGATCAAGGCTGGGGACTCTGAGGGAGGGGCTGCCCCAGGCTGCGCTCCCAGCTTCTGCTGGCCCCAGCAATGCTCGGTGCTTGGGGGCTATGGCGGCATCGCTCTGACCCCTGCTTCTGTCTTCACATGGGGTTTTTCCTTCTGTGTCTCTGTATCTCAGAGTTTGTGTCCAAATTTAGCATTTCTTTTAAGGACACCATCTTTGCACTGGGGACCACTCTAACCCAATATGACCTCATCTTAACTTGACTACATTAACAAAGACCCTTTTTTAGAGACAAGGTCTTGCTCCGTCATCCAGGCTGGAGTGCAGTGGTACAATCACAGCTCACCACAGCCTAGATCTCCCGGGCTCAAGGGATCCTCCTCCCTCAGCCTCCTGAGTAGCTATAACTACAGGCCTGGGCCACCACACCCAGCTAATCAATTTTTTTTTGTAGAGAAGGAATTGTTTTTGAAGAGAAGGAATGTTGTCCATGCTGGTCTCAAACTCCTGGCCTTAAGAGATCTTCCTGCCTCAGCCTCCCAAAGTGCTTGGATTTCAGGCATGAGCCACTGCGCCCGGCCCCTTTCTTTAAAGAAGGTCACATTCACAGATACCACAGGTTAGGACTGGAAAGTATATTTTTGGGGAACATAATTCAAACCACTACACCTGAGTTATCATTTTTTTTTCTTTTTGAGATGGAGTCTTTCTCTGTTGCCCAGGCTGGAGTACAGTGGCATGATCTCAGCTCACTGCAACCTCCATCTCTGGGTTCAAGCGATTCTCCCACCTCAGCCTCCTGAGTAGCTGGGATTACAGGCATGTACCACCACGCCTGGCTAATTTTTGTATTTTAGTAGAGACGAGGTTTATCATATTGGCCAGGCTGGTCTCAAACTCCTGACCTCAGGCAATCTCCCCCGCCTCAGTCTCCTAGTGTTGGGATTACAGGAGTGAGCCACCATGCCTGGCCCTGAGTCATCATTTCACATAATGTCTGCATTAGGCTTTCTGGCTTTTTTTTTTTTTTTTTTTTTTTTTTTTTTTTTTTTTTTTTTTTTTTTTTTTTTTTTTTTTTTTTTTTTGAGATGGAGTTTTACTCTTTCTCCCGGGCTAAGTGTAATGGTGCAATCTCGGCTTACTGTAACCTCCATCTCCCAGGTTCAAGTGACTCTCCTGCCTTAGCCTCCCGAGTAGCTGAGATATACAGGTGCCTGCCACCATGCCTAGCTAATTTTTGTATTTTTTAGTGGAGACGGGGTTTTGCCATGTTGGGCAGGCTGCGCCCGGGCAGGCTGGTCTTGAACTCCTGACCTCAGGGGATCCACCAGCCTTGGCCTCCAAAAGTGCTGGGATTACAGGTGTGAGCCACCACGCCTGGCTGGCTTTCTGGTTTTATCAGAAGAAAAAGCACAATTTTGCAAGGCTTCTGGAAACATGGGAAGGAACTCATGTATTCCCTGTCTGCATGTGTGTACCCCTGGCAGGACTGCCAGGCTGGTGTGGAGGGCACTGGAGTCAGGGGGAAGCTGGAGGTCCGTCTGTGGCCACAGGAGCTGCTGCCAATAGCAGGAACGAGAAACAATCTCCGTCCATTAGGACAATTTCTGCAGCTGGCCAGGGTTTGTCCCTTTCATCCCTGGAGTTACACGACACAGAACCCTGAGGTCAGAGTCAACCGGGGGCATGGGCCATGCAGGCGATCCCCTCGCTGTGCAGATGAGGGCACAGCTTGGATGCTGGAGCAGTGTCAGGCTAGGAGTGGGCGTCCTGCCTATGCCACCTGTTCACAGTGAACACTCAGCGGGTGCCAGGGAAGAGGACTCACCTGGCCAGGTACCAACCCACCCCAAGGAGGTAGCCTTGGTCTTAGGGGGCTGGAGGGGTCTTCATTCTGCCTGGAGCTCCCAGCAACCTTGGCATTGGAGAGAGAGGAACCTGAGCCAGTATCCCCACCCCACCCAGAACTCCTGGCTCTTCAGCCTTTAGGGATGAAGAATGAGACCTCCCTGATTCTGCTCGGCCGTTATTTCCCAACTGGGTGGTGTCTCTAATTTATCCAGTGGGTGGTAACTACAGCTTGGCTAGGCCCTCTTGCCCGGTGCCCTATCACAGGAAAACAGGCAAGTCAGGGTAGTCGATGAGCTGATGCCCAGGCCTCCTGGGAAGCCACTGCCCAGAACTGTCCCTGCCTGCAAAGAGCCCTTCCTGCCAGGAAAAGCCTGCCTGCCCACAGAGCTGGCCGAGCTGGGCACAGCAGATGGTGGAGCCCGGGTGTGGAAACCTGTTTCTCAGTACACAGGAGGTCCAGGAATAAGGCCCCAGGTGGTGAAACAGAGCCAGGATGCACCCACTGCCCCTGGAGTCAGGAGGAGGCATGCACCTGGGCCCAAGCAGGTACTATGTCCATCCTCCTGGCTCCGGCAGCCCCCATCTCCCCTTTTGCAGAGGAGGAGGCACAGCCCTGTTAGGAAATTTGGATGTGTGGCTCCAAAGCTCATGATTGGCCCTCACTAGCAGTTGCCTGAATTTTCAGGTCCCAGGATGCCAGGACATGGCATCGTCTTCATCTTAGGTATTGACAAAAGACTCAACTTGCCCCAGAGGGAAGGCTGGATGGGGACTGAATCTATCTTTGGATCCACTTAACACTCATACCTTTTTAAAAAAAAAATTTTTTTTTCGAAACGGAGTCTGGCTTTGTTGCCCAGGTTGGAGTACAGTGGTATGAGCTCCACTCACTGCAAACTCTACCTCCTGGGTTCAAGCAGTTCTCCTGCCTTAGCCTCCGGAGTAGCTGGGACTACAGGCACCTGCCACCACGACTGGCTAATTTTTGTATTTTTAGTAGAGACGTTCCGTCATGGGGTTTCACCATGTTGGCCATGACTGGTCTCGAATTCCTGACCTCAGGTGATCCACCTGCCTCGGCCTCCCAAATTGCTGGGATTACAGACTTCAGCCACTGCGCCCGGCCAACACTTGTACCTTAATCATCCCCTTTTACAGACACCAATGCACAGAGTGGTGCACAGAGCAGTTAAGTAACTTGCCCCAGATCACACAGCTCTAGATGCCCCAGCAAGATCCTGAATCCAGATCATGTCCATTGTACAGACAGGCCACTTGGTGCCTTGCTGAGCACTGTGGGCTGTGTGCTGTGTCTGTACAATGGGTAGGCCAAGGCCAGCCCAGTCCAGCCCTGCCAGGCCGGACCCCCGCAGTAAAATGCAAGAAACGTGCAAAGATCGAAACGACGACCGAACGCACGGAATGAAGCGTCGCTGCTTCTGCAGCCGGGGTTCTAGCCCCCACGGCCACGTGGAAAGGCAGGTTTAGGTCTTACAGCGCTGTGAGCCAGTCCTCCAGCGCCTTCGGGGCCGGCGCCCTCCACCAGGGCGAGGAAGTGGGCGGAGCGTCTTCCGGCGAACCAATGACGGTTCAGAGGCGGGGCAGGAGGGCGGGGACATGCGGAGGGGCGGGGACATTGGGTAATGGGAGGGCATGAGAGTGGAGGGGCAGAAGCATCAGGTAAAAGGACCAATAGAGATGCAGAAACGGGTGGGCGGGGCAAAATGTGGGGCGGGATTGGCGGGAGATAGGCCAATGGTGGGTAAGAGGCGGGCCAAGGGCGGGGCGCGCGGAGGCTGGCCTGGAGGGTGGCGGGCCAATGGAGGCTCGGGGGCGGGGTCGGCGGGCGGACGGGCGGGGGCGCGGAGGGGGCGGCGGCGGCGGCGGCGAACAAAGAGGCGGCGGGCGCGGGCGGCCGAGCGGAGCCGAGCGCAGCCGAGCCGGGCCGAGCCGGGCCGGGCCGGGCCGGGCCCAGGAGCGCGCGGATGATGCGGGCGGTCAGGCCGGGGTCGGCGGGTCCCTAAAGCCCGCGCCCCGGGCCAGCGAGGGAGCCCCGCGCAGGCCGCGCGTATCCGAAGGCGGCCGGGCCCCGCCATGGCCGGGGTCAGCTACGCGGCGCCCTGGTGGGTGAGCCTCCTGCACCGGCTGCCCCACTTCGACCTGAGCTGGGAGGCCACCAGCAGCCAGTTCCGGCCCGAGGACGCTGACTACCAGCAGGTGACACGGGCCCCACGGGGTCACAGGGTCAGGGTCCCCAGGTCACGGCCCCCTCCCCTCCCAGGGCCACGGCCCCCCTCCCCGAGGGCCTAAGGACCCCTTATCCCCCATCCAGGGTCACAGCCGCCTCCTCCTCGCGGGTCCTGGCCTCCTTCCTTCTCGAGGGTCTCTTCTGATTACAGGGACCCCCTCCTCCAGGGTTATGGCCTCCTCCTCAAAGGTCTAAATCCCCTCCAACCCGTCGAGGGTCCATTGTCCCCCTCCCGATTCTGGCCTTCCCTTCTGGTGTCACTAAGGCCCCCCTTTCTGGGGTTTCATGGAGCTGCCTCTCCCCCCTCCGTGAGCCCCCTTGGCTAGTGGAGGGCCTCTCCATCACTGGGGAGCAGCCTGGTGCTGTGTCCCAGTAGAGACCCCTCCCCAGATGACCCCCAGGCTCTGAGATCAGAGCCGGTGCCTGAGCACATTGGGTGCAGGCAGGCGGGGACTCCTCGCCCACTCACCCGCGGCTGGGGAATCCTACTGCCAGGCTTCCAGTGGGTGAATGGCCTGAGCCGCCGCCAGCCCTCTGTGGTCGGTAATGACCCCCTGCTTGGCGGTCAGGCTGTGGGATGTACACAGCGTGTCGTGTGTGGCCGTGGGAGACAGGCTGCCTGTAGCCCCCAGGGGAGGGAGGCCTGGCGGCTGGGAAGCACCATGGGCCTCAGGCAGGGAAGCTGGAAGTGGCTGAACCCGGGCAGAGCTCGGGGTTGGCAGGGGGCCCTTTGCAGCCCTCTCCCAGAGGAGCTCTTGGCCTGGCATCATGCCAGGCCCCAGCACCACCCCCATGGCCAAGCTACTGTCATTCGAGTGTGGGGCAGGGGACCAAGCTGTGGGCATTTCCTTCCTGCCTGGAGATCCGGATTCCAGAAGCCCCGTGACCAGGGTCCTTGGTCACCCGGAGTTTCTCTCTGGACAGATAATGGCAGAGCTCCATGGTGGGGTGGGAATGGCTTTTTGCTTATCAAAATGGCTTGGGAATCCGGTATTCCGCGGACAGCCTAGCACCTGGATCTTCAGAACTGCATTGTCTGTGGCCTCCCGCATCCAGAGGAGGGAAGCGGAAGTGGAGAAGCCCAGTGCTCCCAGCCTCGCGCTCACCTGCACCCAGGCCCCTCAGCCCATCAGATGACGTTTCCTAACAGATGAGGAAGGGGGCGAGGGATCAGCCCAGGCACGCCCAGACACAGCAGGGAGGAGGGAGGCGGAAGGATTGGTATAAAATCTCACGCCTGCGCCTGCGTTCTAGAGGCCCAGTCCCGGGGGACCGTTCGGTGTGGGTGCAACGCACATCCAGGAACTTCTGGAACTTCTTCCATGCGCTCGGCTTTGTCACTTGTCCCTGGAAGACTCTGTTGAAGCTGCAAGGAGGGTGTGCTGTACTTTGGAAAGTTCTCTGCCCTGAGGGTTTGGCCCATTTGTCAGTTCTGAAGCTCCGAGCGCGGCAGGAGTGGGGGGTGGGGGGGTGGGGAGGGAGGCTGCTGTTTCCTGATGGCACTTGGGGTGCCACCTGCCTAAGCTGCCAGCCACAGTTGGACTTCCCTACAGCCCGCCAGGGTGCCTGCATTCCCAGATGGGAAACAGGGAGTGAGAGGCGATGATGTCTGCAGCCCACGGGGCCTCCGGGCAGTGGCCAAGCCCCTCTGCTCAGCCTGGCCTGCCTGGCCTCTAGCAGGGTGCTGTGGCACGGGGAGGCCCTGGCTTCTGCCCTCTTTCCTCCCCTGCCCTGCGCTCTGTTCTGCTGTGGGAGGGCTCTGACTCACTCTCTCTCCTGCCTCGTCTCCACGGAGCAGAATTAGCCACTGAATAATTCACGATATGGAAACCAGCCTGCCTCCATCCCCCGCCGCCTCCACTCCTGGCTCTTGGTGAGGGGCTGTGGCGTGAGCTGGTCCTGGCGTGCGTCCTGCCCGTGCCCGTCGAGTGCTGGTGCTTTGGGGCAACTACTTGGCTTCTCTGAGCCTTCATTGCCTCATCCTGAATCTGGGCTAGCTGTTCCACCTGTATAATAGGGTCGCCCCTGGGGGTCAAGGGCCAGGAGCCCCCTTCCAGGGAGGGTGGGCAGTGGGTGGGTCTGGGCCGTGGCAGGCACCCCTTCCTGCCTCCCCTGGTAAGGAGTTGGTGGCTGTAGGGGAGGTGGACCCCTCACCCATCCTGACCTAGGGTTCCCTCTTAGCTGTCTGTGTGCTGCCCCCACCTGGGCTGTGCCCTGCTGGGGAGTGGGCATCTGCTTCGAGGTTATCAGGACAAGGGGGATGGGGGAGGTGGGGCCTGGTGCTAGGAGTTGGGGGTGTAGCACGAGGGATTTGCCTTTGTCCTTTGCTATTTCAAGCCCCTGTGGTCTGCTATTGGGAATCCTGGTGAAACCCCCTGGAGGGACTAGGGCCAGGTCCTGCTTCAAGGCCCTGCATGGGACTGCCTGTCATCAGCTGCTTTTCCCACAGCCCCAGGAGGTGGGGACAGTTGCTCCATTGTACAGATTAGCAAACTGAGGCTCCGAATCACATAGTGAGTAAGCGGTGGGGACAAAAGCCCTGCTCCTTTCTGCAGGCCTCTGCTCCTGCCCCCGGCGGAGCCCCAGTCAGCCTGGAGTTGCAGGCTTCCCAGGTTCCCCCACGGCTGCCTTGCTGCTGGGGGTATGACCGTGAGATTAGGAGCTGATGGGGGCTGAGGGATCTGTGGAGGGGCAGGAGGTGGAGGGGCATCTGGGGTCGGCTCCAAGGAAGTCGCTTCCTTGGAGTGCAGCCTGGACTCTGTAGAAGTCCCCGAGGCGCGACTCCCCAGTCAGTGACTGTGGAGATGGGCTGCAGGGCTGGGCTCCCACGCTGCCTGGGCATTTGAGTGAATGGGGGCTGTGTCGTTCCCGGGGGTACTGGAGGCCTGCAGGAGGCCTGAGACTCCCTGGTGGCCCTGCAGCTGAGCTGGCAGAGCTGGGCCTGAGGCCTGGGCACCTGGTGTGGCCCGGGCCAGTCTGCGCTGTATAGTGAGTCCTGAATGTCCAGTGGGCCTGGCTGACCTGGCCTCGGGCAGGGGCTCCTGAGGGCCCCAGAGCCTTCTCTTCAGCTGGAGCGTCGCAGGCCTGCACCTTCACTCTGTCACTTCCTTCTGCGTGACCTTGGGTGGTCCGGCCGCCATTGTGGGCTTTATTTGGGGGAGGCCTGCCTGCTCAGCTCTCACCAGCCCTTTGTGATCCCGTGTCCTCAGGTGGGGATCAAGTTCATGCTCACTCACCTCAGCCTCTCTCTTGGGCTCACTGTCTCCTCCAGCTCAGGACCAGATACAGGAGAACAGCTATGCCCTGTGGTGGGTTCCAAACTGGGCAGTGGGAGCCCAGTGGTCAGGGAAGGCTTCCTTCAGGAGGTGGTGTTAACTGGCCTGCCATAGAGGCTGCAAGCCTGGGGGCCGACAATCAGGGTTATGAGTCGCCTTCTCCTTTCTGACTCCTTCATGGGCCACACCAGCCCTGGCAGGTGATAGTTTCACTGGGACACCTGCCCTAAGCCCCTGCCTCAGGTTTGCATAGCCTGGAGGGCCTGTTTTCCATTAGAGTCTGGAGTGCCCAGATGTTTCTGTGAAGACCCTAATGATAACACTGAGGTCACTATGCAGAGACTTGGGGAAAAGCTTCCGGGCTGGGGGAACAGCACGTGCAAAGGCCCTGGGGCAGAGAGAAGCTTGAGCCTTGGGGAGAGGCCTCAGCCCCACATGTTAGAGGGTCACTCTGGTCTGACTGCACAAGGGGAATGTGCTACCTCAGGAACTGGTGAGTCCTCTGTGCCAGGAGCTGTGCCAGCCCAGGCTGAACAACCACTCTGAGAGGATCTGAGCTCTGGGAGTAGGGCAAGTGTTCTCCTAGCAGAGCTGGGAGCCAGCTCCTAAGAGCACAGCACCTCTGTGCTGGCACTCACATGAGGTCAGCCTCGTGCCCAGTTGCAGGCTGGGGGGCCATTCCCCAGGACAGGGCTGGCCTGTTATCATCCTCCCCACTCATCAGAAGGAAATGAGCTCCAGTTAAAACAGCAGCTTTGGTCGCCTGTCTTGTCGTTTATGAAAGCGGTATACATTCATGGAACATTTGGGGAAAAGGGAAGAGCGTGAGACAAAAACGTCCCTCCAGCTGGTTTCCGTCCAAGCACACAGAGCTGTAGGGTGGGTGTCCCTGAGAACTGGAATCCTATAGCTTTTTACACGTCCTGTACTTTGGACTGCGTCTAGGGCCTTTGGTTCCAGATGCTTGTCCTGTGTCCCGTGGTGCCGGGCAGGATTCTGTAGCTGCAGGGGACAGAAGCGGGCCAGACCTGGAGGCCCCCAGGGAGCGGGGCAGAAGCTTTAGGAGCAAGCCCTGAGTGAACAGGAGTTGATGAACTAGACAGGGGGGCTGCAGCGAATGAGATCCTGCATTGTGGGTGGGCAGGACGCCCCATGGCTGGTCCCAGTCCGCTCTGGGCATTTCCATCTTGGCTGGCGTCTGCATTCCTTGGAAGACACTGATTGGCTGAGCTTGCCTTTTGGCCAAGTGGGCCCTGGACCACCCAGTCCACACATGCTGGGGGGTGGGTGTCAGGCCACCCTTGGCCCGGCCACTGTCTTCATCAAGGCTTCCTGCATTTGTGCTTGTGGTTTTGGTGACTCTGAGGGTGCTCTGGCCACCTCTGTCCCTAGGAGACCCAGGGGTTCTCAAGTCTCTTCCTTAGAGTGCAGCCTGGACCTGTTAGAAGTCGCCGAGGTCTTGACGGCTTTTCCTGGGTGTGCTCGGATGTTGGGGTGGGAATTCTTGCTCAGGGCACTGGCTTCCCCATCTCTGGTTTCAGCAGCGCCAGGGGCCACTGCAGTCTGTGTGTGTGGGACCCCCACTGTCCCCAACTTGCCTGGAACTCAAGGCCCAGCTCTAGGGCCCCTCTTCCGGGCATCTCCATGGTGACCCTTCTTCCTCCCCTGATCCCTGGGCAGGGGCTCCGCTGGCCAGCCCCGTCTAAGGGATGTGCAATGCCAGCTGCTCTGACCCCCCCCAGGGGCTCTGGATCAGGCTCTGGGAGAGTGGGGAGCCCTGCAGCTTGGAGCCCCAGAGGCTTGTACTGCTCGTTTCTAAAGCACTTTTCTTGGAGAGCCACCCAGTGACCCTGGGAGGTGGACACTGTGTCCCCAACATAAGCAGAAATGTGGGCCGGCCAGCATCGAGAGCTGGAAGACTGGACCCGGGTTCCAGCCACAGCCCAGCTCCGTCCCTTCCAGTGGACATGGCGTCAGTGCAGTTTGAGAGCCCAGGGGTGCAGGTTCAGAGGGGCTCAGGGGCATCTACTTCCCCCAGCTGCCCCACAGTGAGTTCTGCCAAGGCCTGGGCAACAGAAGAGGAACCGAGTTTGCAGCCAGGGTCCTGAGGTCAAGGACATGGGAAGTGCCTGATGCGGCCACCAGGGAATCAGCATGTGACAGCAGGTGGATGGTGGGTGTGGGGGGACCACAGGAGGGCCTCCCGTACCTGGGCCCACCGCTGGGGTCTGCAGGGAGCCCAAGGGGGCTTCCCACAGCCTTGGGAGGCTGGCCTGAGTCCCATCGGGCAGCACCCTCTGCGGCTGGGCCAGGCCCATGTTGGCTGAGGGTGTGAGAGGGGGCCAGGCCACTCACAGCCTGAGTGCCAGTGCCTTCGGCCTCTGAGGAGGGTGCCAGCTACGGTGCCCCTGCTTGCTCTGCCCCCTTGGGCCCGTACACGCTGGTGGGGTTCCTGGTCATCATGGGGGAGCACTCCCAAAGTTCTGGGGTACACCCGTCTCTGAGCCCTGCATCTGGGTTGGGCTGTGCCCTCTGGGCTGCCTCTCCCTGGTGGGGAGCTGAACCCGGAGACAGGGCTCCAGTCTGGTGGCTCCGGGCTGGGTCTGAGGCCAGGGACCCAGTCCCCAGGTGGCTGGTGCAGAGGCCTGCAGACAAGCTGGAAGAGCAGGGGATTTTCTGGGTGTCACGCTGAGAGATATGTCGGAGCGCGGGGACCAAAATAGACACGCTTGCTGCAGCTCTTTGGTGTCTGTTCCCTGCACGGGGGAGGGGGGGCGAGGGCAGCAGGAGAGCTGGGGCCCCTTGGCTACAGGGCGTAGGGCAGAGGCCCAGCCTATGGGGAGATGGGCAGGAGCACCTCTGAGTGTCAGCCCAAGGGCTGCCTCACCAGCCTCCTTCCAGGCCATTTCTGGAGAGTGAGGGCCAGCCTGGAGGGAGCCCCGGGGGGGTGTGGAACAGTGGGTGTGGGGCCACGTGTAGCCTGGCCGCCTGGACCTCGGACCTCAGGAGTGGGGGACAGGGATGCAAAGTTGGCCCCAACCCCGGCTCCCACGTGGCTGCTGCTGGCTGCACGTCCACCAGGCAACGGCCAGGAGCTCACCGTCATGGAATGCGTGAAACCCAAGCCCAGCCTGGTGGAAAATCTGTTTTTAATTTTGGAGCCTGGGCCGAGTGTGCTGTGGGTGAGGGCTGCAGCCACGTGGCCAGCGTGGCCACGTGGGGGGCTGAGGCCTAGCCGAGGGCTATGACCCTGGAGCCCCCACTTGTGTGAGGGGACCCACGAGGCAAAGGTGGGGGGCCCTGCTTCCCAGTGGGGGGCCCCCTGACACGGGCGGTGGTGGTAGCTTGCACACACTGAGCCCACCCTGGCCTCCCCAAGCAAGGCTTGGCCCTAGGGATCCTACCGCTTTCCCGACCCTGGCCCAGGACACTGAGGGGTTCTCACGGTGCTGGAGGCCAGAACCCCTCAGTCTGGATTGGGGTATGGGACACCAGCCCACCTCTCAGACACCCCCAAACCTTGTCACTGCCTCTAGAGGAGGGGCCTTGGCAGTTCCAGGGCTGAAGTTTGGCATCCGTGGAGTCAGGTGGGGTCACTCTCTTCCCACTGTCTGCCACATCCTCCTGGAGCCCCCGGCTGGCACTGTGGACGCAGGGGAGCCCCCCACCCAGTGGGGCCAAGCTGTCTGTCCAAGCCTGGGTCCCCAGCACCCAGTGCAGGCTGCTGTTAAGATGCCCTGAAAGCTGATGCTCCCCAATTAGCCTGGACCCCAGACAGGATCACAGGTGTCAGTGTGGAGACTCCGTCCCTATCCAGAAAGCTGAGGGTGACTCAGTCCCCACTGCAGTCAGGCTGTGTGGCTGTCACCATGTTGTGTGTCTGTCACATGGAGGCACTTCTGGCAGGATTCTGGCCCCTCAGTGGACTTTGTGCTTGGCCCCTGTGGAGCTTGTCCCTTTCCCTCCACCGAACTGTCACTTTCATAAGGAGCTGGCATGAGGGGTGGGGCAGAGCTGAGCAGGGGTGGAACCCATCTTCTGCCCGCCTCTTCTCTGGGCATCGGGGCTGCTTCTCCTGCTCCCTCTGCTCCATGTGCCTGTGGCTGTACCTTTGGCGCTCGCTGGTCCTTCCCAGGGCCACAGGCAGCCGTCAGCGTCAGCTGCAGTCACGCTGCCTGGCCTGCTGGCCTCACCTGCCCCACTGTGTGATTGTGGACTCTGGACCTGTCCCCAGGCTCCCTGTGCCTAGCAGCATGGCTCCAAGATGTATCGCTGTGTCTTTGCTTCCCTCCCTGCTCAGGGTGGACCCAAAGCAGTGTCCAGCCAAGGAACGAGCAGCTGTGGCCGGAACGGCATGGTGGCGGGATCGTGGCTGCTGCCTGTGGCTAGGCTTGGGGGCTGCATCAGGCCAGACTTCTCATCAGAGCGCCTGTGAGCTCCTCCCAGTGGGCCAGGGCCTCCTCAGCCCAGCCATGCACCGCCGTAGCCCACAGGGGTTGGCAGGACAGAGCAGGGTGTAGGTCCATGGCCCGGGGCGCCGGGGCAGGCAGCTGCTCCCAGGTGCACAAGTGTTGAGCAGCTATCTGCGTGTGTGTGGAGGGCATGTGTTCCACAGTCTGGCCCTGGCTTGCTGTGTGCCCTGCCCTGCATGGCATGCATCCTCACATGCTGCCAGGCCCAGGTACTGCCACCAGGTGCTCCGAGAGCCACCAGGATACCCAGCGGCAGCCACCTGTGCAGATGGCAGGCAGTGTGCCCTGCCCTGCAGTCATGCATGGCCCTCCCGCCTCAGCAGCCTGGTGTGGCGCAGCCTGTGCTGGTGCCGAGCCTGGCATTGTGTGGGGGGTGCCTGTGTCTGCGTGGCTGATGGGAGCCACATCCAGGAAGGGCCTGGAGGCAGAGTGGGCGTGGGCAGGAGGACAAGGCAGGCGTGGGGCACTGGCCTCACCACTACTCATGCATATTGTCTCCCCAAGCCTCCTGCCGTGCCGGCTGTCCTAAGGCCTTGGTGGCACGCTGGGCCCTCCCCTCTCCAAGCAGGGCTGGGACAAGGGCCACCCACCTGTGCAGGCAGCCAGGTCAGGTTGGGGATTCTCGCCTTGCAGGTGCTGAGCTGAGGCTCCCACAGAGCAAAGGCTGCAGCACCAGGTTTGGGTCTGGGTCTCTGACATCCTGGGGACATTCTGGAGGAGGTGGAGTGTGTCTGGGCACAGTGGGGGTTCCCTGAAGGAAGAAGGCTCTAGGCCCAGGGACAGCATATGCCGGGGTGTAGAGGCCAGAGAGCCCTGCCCGCTCCTAGCCAGCCACAGCCTGAGGCGTTCCTGCCAGGTCAGGGAGGACTTGGTGTGGCTTGGGGTATACTGGGATCCTATTGGCGGTAACCTGATCTGGGACAGAGTGAGACTTCAGACCCTGGCTCTCTGTCTGACTGGGTGTTTCCAGAGTGGTGGGGTTTTGGGGGGCCACAGGGCAGTCAGGGAGAGTCTAGGCTCACAGTGGGAGGGGGTATCGCCAGTGGATACATGCGTGGCTGTGGGGCTACAGAGGCCTGGAGAAGCAGGGGGTGGCCCAGGGCCAAGACCAGGGGGCCTAGGGTGTGGGGAGGGGAATTGAGGCAGCAGGAGGGGGTCAACCCCAGCCCCCTTGGCGCGTGCATGGCACTTGAGTCCTCCCTGGGTGCTCTGCAGAGCCCAGCGTGTAGCTTTCGACTCGCCTGACTGAGTCCTTACATCACTTCCACCATAGATGGAAAATTCCATTTGGTCAGAGCCCAGCTGCTGATCAGACAGTTCCCATTCTTTCTCTGAATGGGCCAGGGAGGGGTGGAGGGGCCGCCAGCCCGGTGGAGAAAGGTGGCTGGGCCATCACGGGAATGCCGCTGGACCAGTGCCCTGAGGGAGGCTGCCATCTGGGAATCTGGCTTTGGGAAGTGGGTGCAGAGGTCAGGCTGGCCAAGGCACGTTCCCTGCAGACAGCTGGGCTCAGGCCTGGTGCACTGGGTGCCTGGGATCTGGGGCGGGGGGCCTGAAGCAGCTGCCCGGTTTGCTGGGCACCCTGACACCTGGGCTCTAAACAGCAGATGAGAACAGGCTCTGCACTCACAGGGAGGCACCATCTCCTTCCTCAGTTGGGGGAGGCTGAGTGAGGCTGTCCCTGTTCGGGCCCTGAAGCCTGGCCTCTGGCCCCTGGAGGCTGAGGAGTAAGGCTCAGTTTGCAGCTGGCTCCATCCAGGCAAGAACAGGAGAAAGCTGCCTCAGGCAAGTGCGGTGCTCACATCTGTAATCCAGCACTTTGGGAGGTCGAGGCAGGGGGGCAGGGGGATCATTTGAGCCCAGGAGTTGAAGACCAGCCTGGGAAACATAGCCAGACCCGGTCTTTACAAAATTTTTTTAAAAAAATTAGGGCAGAGGCCAGGCACAGTCACTCACGCCTGTAATTCCAGCACTTTGGGGGACCAGGATGGCAGATCATCTGAGGTCAGGAGTTCAAGACCAGTCTGGCCAATGTGGTGATCTCCCTGTCTCTAAAATACAAAAATTAGCCAGGTGTGTTGGTGCGCGCCTATAGTCCCAGCTACTCAGGAGGCTAAAGTAGAATCGCTTGAACACGGGAGGTGGAGGATGCAGTCAGCCGAGATCTCGAGCCACTACACTCCAGGCTGGGTGACAGAGACTCTGTCCCAAAAAAAGAAAAGAAAGAAAATTAGCCAGGAGCTGTTAGTATGTGCCTGTGGTCCCAGCTACTTGAGAGGCTGAGGCAGGAGAATCA
The DNA here is from genome assembly GCF_001604975.1 of Cebus imitator. NCBI lineage: Eukaryota > Metazoa > Chordata > Mammalia > Primates > Cebidae > Cebus > Cebus imitator. The sequence continues at coordinate 1,030,213 of NW_016107834.1, forward strand.
TTTGAGCCCAGGAGGTCGAGGCTGCGGTGAGCTGTGAGTGTGCCACTGTACTCTAGCATGGGCCACAGAGCGAAACCCTGTCTCTAAATTTTTTTT
>NW_016107834.1:1030541-1037804 GCF_001604975.1 Cebus imitator
GATCTCTTGACCTCGTGATCCACCCACCTCGGCCTCCCAAAGTGCTGGGATTACAGGCTTGAGCCACCGCGCCCGGCCAATTTTTTTTTTTTAATTGTACATTTGGGCCAAGTGTGGTGGCTCATGCCTGTAGTCCCAGCACTTTGGGAGGCTGAGGTGAGTGGATCACCTGAGGTCAGGAGTTCGAGACCAGCCTGACCAACGTGGTAAAACCTCATCTTTACTAAAAATACTAAATTAGCCGGGTGTGATGGCATGCGCCTGTAATTCCAGCTATTTGGGAGGCTGAGGCAGGAGAATCACTTGAACCCGGGAGGAGGTTGCAGTGAGCCAAGATCACAGCACTGCATTCCAGCCTGGGCAACACGGGGGCTGCCTTTTCTGCTTTTCTCAGCACCTCTTACCCTCCAGCAGGCTTCACAGTTCACTTATGATGATGTTTAGTGCCTGTGTCACCTCACCTTCCTACAGGCAGCCCCGAGGGCAGAGGACATCATCTACGGGGTCCCTGCGTGTGCCTGGTGCCTAGCAGCCTCTCCCCACTGGCCATAGGTGCCCCCTGCCCGCTGCACCTGGACGTCAGCCCTCCGCACCAGGGCAGAGCAGTCCAAGGAACGGGCTTGCCTGAACCTAGATCCTGTTTGGCCAGGATTTATGTCACCCTGCCTCCATTTTCTTATCTGCCAAATGGGAGTGGGTGGCTCTGGCGCCACCGAGGAAGTGATGCGTGCCTGGGAGCCCTTTGATGTGCACTGATGCCCTGAGCTCTGGGTGGACATGCCAGGCCGGTGGCTACGGAGGCCACAGCCAGGTACCTGTTTAGGCTTTGTGTGCTTTGTGTCTGGGATTGACACCTGCCCTCCCAGTCCCCAGCTCCTCACCCCAGGAGGAGTTTCCCTGTGAGTCCCAGATGTGGGGTGCATACAGACAGGCTCTCCTGGAGTCATGACCCACATGAGCCCAGGGTCGGGGGAGCGAGTAAAGGTGACCCCAGTCAAGGACTGGGGAGGCCTCTGCAGATGGAGAGCAAAGGGAGGGCTCGCTGGAGGAGTCTGGCCAGCCCAGGGTCAAGATGGGGCTGGTTGCTGTGGCCCCCAGGCCATGGGAGCCCAGGGGATGCCCCATGGATGGAAGTGCAGACGTGGGTATGGGTCCATCGGAGCTCTGGCCCACGGGGGCACGGTCAGCTGCCCCACAGATCTGTTCTGCCCTTGGCCTCTGAGCTACAAGGAGGGTACTAACAGGGCGTGTGGTCACAGCTGGTGGGGTTAGCACCTCTACTCCATGCCCAGCCCCACATAAGCCAGGCCAGACCCGGGGACCCCAGAGTGTTGCTTTTCCAAGCTCCCCAACGTTTATGGATGACCCACTGTGTGTACAGCCTGGGCCTGGGCGTGGTGCTGGGTGTTAATGTGAGACCCCGACCCCATGTGACTGGACTGTCTCTGCCTCCCTTTGTGATATTGGGCAAACCCTACTGGGCCCTGAGGATCCCTCCATGACTTGAGCTCCCTGGACCATGAGACCGTCCTGAACTGATGCAGTTTCAGCGGCTGTGGTGGCCTGCCTCCCGAGGGTGGAGGTGGGCTCAGGGCCCAGCAGTCCTCATGCCATTGCAGAGGTGGTAGGCACCTGTGCATGGCTGAAGGAGCGGGAGGGTGCCTGCCCCTGATGCTCTGCAATGCCCAGATTGCTGGCTGCTGGGCAGCTGTGGACACACTGGCATGGCTTTGGACCATGGCAGCTCATTTCTGGGTGTGCCAAGTTGGTCAGCACCTCCCTGGCCAGGTGGAGATGGAAAGGCCACCTTCAGGTGTGGGCGTCTGCCGGCTTCCTGGAGGGCAGGACACACCATCCTCCCACTGCCTGGCAACTGTCTCCTGGGAGATCCAGCAACAGTCCCAGTGCCCACTGTGGCTGAGTCCTCATCCCAAGGGGGGCCAGGCAGGGGACCATCTGCCCCAGCAGCTCCCGAGGCTGGGGCCCCTGAGGGCCACATTGCTGAAGCGTTGTGATCCTGGGAGGGAGGTGTTTCTCTGCAGCAGTGCCAGTGAGGGCAGTGCAGATGTACCTGGTGGCCACCCCACAACACTGATGGCCCCCACTGCTAACACTCCCCCACCCATTAGACACCCCCTCACCCATAGATACCCCCCCACCCATGACACCCCCGAGTTAGCCTCTGGGTGGTCCCTGGCCCCATGATGAGGCACAGCCCTGTGTCCACTCTCCATCCCTCGCCTGGGCACAGGAAGTGTGTGGAGGTTCTGGAGGGCTGAGCCGGGGGCAGGGCTATGCTGAACCCAGGGACCTGGTATTGCAGTACCTGGGTGCTTTCTCTGTAGCTTCTCTAAAGCCCAGTTTCCCTGTTGATGAAATGGGGGTGAGAGCACTTGGCCAGGCAGACTGAGTGTGGTGCCAGGAGAAGGGACAGCTCTGGGGACACGTTACCCTCCCTCCCCAAAGCGGATGCTCAGGAAATGTCACTGCTGCATCAGTTTAGCCACTTCCTGTGGGGGTTGCCCGGCCTTGGGACGGGAGGGCTCTGGTGTCTGTTCTGTGGTCTGTCTTTTGTGTTCAGAGACCTGGGGAGAGCCATGCCAGAAGGCCATGCTTGGAGCCAGACAGGGCTGTGTGTCTGGTGGGGTGACTGTATTCAGCCTGTGTGGGTGGTATCCCCTGGGACAGCCCTGGCCAGTGACCATGGCAGCGTGGGACCAGCCCCTCCATCTCATCCAGCATGGGGGGACTCCATGGGCAGTGCTCACCCCTGAGTGCAGTTTCTCAGTGCACAGACCCCAGACAGGATCAGGTTCCTGATGGGGCATCTTCCATGTTCACCCCTCAGAAACACTTTCATGGCCAACAAGTGGGGGTTCAGCCCCCCCCACAGACTCCCCACTTCCCTACCAGTGGGGTAGGGAAAACCTCAGCACCATAGCTGGGGTGGGGGATCCTGCCAGGACTGATGTAGGAGAGTTCTGGGCCTGAGTTGAGGATGGGCCCTGGGGTTCTGGGGTGTCTCGGGCTGGGGGTGAGGACAGGAGCTGATGCTGGCAGGCCCTCCCCAGGGCTTTGCTTCTTCAGGGGGCAGTAGCACTTCTTTCTACAGAAGAGAAACCAGGCTTGGGGAGGTGGAGGGACCTCCTTAACGGGGCTGTGGCTGCAAGGACACTGGTTCACCAGACTGCTGGGTCCTCCTTTGTCACCCACATTCTCTGGCTACCTCCACCCAGTATCTCTCCTTGGTGCCTGGTGGGGCAGACATCCTGAGTACCTGCTCTGTACTCTGGGGACCCAGTGGGGAGGGTACAGGTGGCCTTGCCGGAGACACGGAGGCCTGGAAACTGGAGGCCAGGGTCCACCCGGCCCCTCCTAGTGGCAATGGAGTCTTGATGCCGTACAGCGTTGAAGATGGCGAGACTGGGGTCCCAGGTGTGGGGTACAGACCCGGGTAACCGCAGGTGCATCACTGAGGCGGTGGGAGCCTCCATACCTCACCTACAAGTTGGGGATGGGGCCCACCTCCCAGGGCTAGGAGCGTGGCACTCTGGGCCTGGGGGTCCACCCCTTCCAGTGCCGCCTCCTGCCCGCCCGCAGGCGCTGCTGCTGTTGGGGGCCGCCGCCCTGGCCTGCCTCGCCCTGGACCTCCTCTTCTTGCTCTTCTACTCCTTCTGGCTGTGCTGCCGGCGGCGCAAGAGCGAGGAGCACCTGGACGCCGACTGCTGCTGCACGGCCTGGTGCGTCATCATCGCCACGCTGGTATGCAGGTGAGCGCGGTGGGGCGGGGCCGGAAGGCGGGGCCAGACGGGGTGTTCCCTAGGGGCGGGGCTAGAGAGGACGGCCGAAGGGGCGGGGCTGGAGTGTGGTTGGGGGCGGGGCCACAATATCAGGCCCCGCCCTCACGCCGCCGCTCCCTCCAGCGCCGGCATCGCGGTGGGATTCTACGGCAACGGGGAAACCAGTGACGGCATCCACCGTGCCACCTACTCGCTCCGCCACGCCAACCGCACGGTGGCCGGGGTCCAGGACCGCGTGAGTGGCCGCCGAGCTGGGGCCGGGGGCGCTGTTGCTGCTCCTGAACTCCACGTCTGCGCGAGGCCGGGAGGGGCAGCCGGGGCTGGGGCTGTGCAGGAGGCGCCAGCCTCTGGGGCAAGGAGGGCAGGCTCCCGGCCTCACGCCCGCGGGTCTGGCGCAGGTTTGGGACACGGCAGTGGGGCTGAACCACACGGCGGAGCCCAGCCTGCAGACCTTGGAGCGGCAGCTGGCTGGGCGGCCGGAGCCCCTGCGAGCCGTGCAGCGGCTGCAGGGCCTGCTGGAGACGCTGCTGGGCTACACGGCCGCCATCCCCTTTTGGAGGAACACCGCGGTGTCGCTGGAGGTGCTGGCGGAGCAGGTGGATCTCTACGACTGGTACAGGTGCGGCCGGGCCCTCTTCCCTGCCCGTCCCACTGGGCAGGCATCACCCTCCTTGGGCCAGTTTTGCTCTCAGCACCTAGTACATGAGGCCTGATGGGTGGGGCGGCCAGGGCCACTGGTCACAGGCAGCGGCTGGAGTTTCCCTAACAGGAGCCTTTCTCAAGAACTGACACCAGTCCTTAAGACTCAGACACTCTGAATGCCCTCCGATGTGCCAGGCTGCTGGCCTCAGCTCCCCCGGGACCCACTCCTTGGCCCCGAGTCCGTGCCCTGGCCCACTCCCAGGTGTGCCTGCAGGTGGCTGGGCTACCTGGGCCTGCTGCTGTTGGACGTCATCATCTGCCTCCTGGTGCTGGTCGGCCTCATCCGCAGCTCCAAGGGCATTCTCGTGGGGTGAGTCTGGGGGCCTGAAGCGGCGGGGCAGGGCAAGGCATCATGGCACCACCTCCCCCACCCCTTCTGCCGTGTCAGCCACGGGCTCTGTGATGGGGGCTGAGCAGGATCCCCCTGCACTGGGTCTGCTCTGAGATGCCCCTTTTATGCCTGTGGCCTATGCCTCTGTGGCTACCGTCCAGGTACACTTGCCCCCAGCCCGTGGTTTCCTGTGAGAGTCTGCACGTGGGGCAGTTGTAGCCCAGGACCTGAAACAACCTGCCCAGGTCTCTGAATGCCCCGGGCCACCCAGAGACCAGGCTGGGGCCCCTTCCCCCACCCCTTCCATCCTTGGCCCTGGGGCAGCCTGGGTTCCAGCCCCAGCTCTGGCTTACCAGGAGGGTGACCTTGGGCAGGCGGCTCTTTAGTGCTGGGCCTTGGTCTCGTTGGGAAGGCAGAGAGAGTGGCAGCTCCTCCGTGGGAGGTGAAGTGTTGTCACTGCCCCTCACTGCACAGCTGCATGGCCATGGCTGGTGTCTCCCTGGGCCAGGCCCAGAAGAGATGGGAGAACACCCAGCCTCCCCCTATGTGGCACTCCCAGGCCACAGAGAAGCGGAGTGAGGGAAAGGTGCCATGGGCCACAGGTGACAGCAGCCTGAAGAGGAATAGCTGGGGTGGGGGGGGGTGTGGGGGGCAGGGGGGGGGGGGGGGGGGGGTGCTGCTGCATGCTATGCCCAAGGAGACCCTAAACAGGAGGGATTGAGCAAGGACCCCAGGGAGCAAGGGATGCCTGGACACACGAGGAAGGATAACAGTGTGCAGGCCTGCTGTGGGGTGTGGGGGGCACGACGTGGGGTGTGGGGTGTGCGCAGTGGGGTGGGGGGTCCCACAGTGGGGTGTAGGGCCTGCACTGGGGTGTGTTTGGGGGACCTGCACTGGGGTTTGGGGGACCCGCAGTGTGGGGGGATGGGGTGTGCACAGGGGCCTGTGTGTCTGGATCAAAGGGAGCCAGATGTGGGTGAGGTGAGGCCTCACCAGGTGTGGGTGAGGGAGAGGCTGGTACTGTAGCAAGAGCACCCAGTTGCTGAGTGAGGGTTCAGCACAGGAGGACTTGGTCTGGCTAAGGTTAGCAGGCCCCTTGGGCTGCTACGTGGGCAGCGGGATGCAGGGTCCCATGTAAAGGGGACACTGTTGCCTGCTCGGGACCTGGAGAGGGAGCTGGTGGCCAGAAGGGGCAGGGCCCCAAGAGCCACCTGGCCTTCCAGCCCTGCTTCCAGCTCAGAGCTCTCTGAGCCCCACCCCTCCCAAGAGAGGGCCCCATCTGAGCCCTGAGCTGTGGGCAGCTCTGGCTGAGGCCAGGCTGTTGGAAGAGCCTCAGTTCCTGTGTGGGCTGACCCCTGTTGTGCACTGGGACCCATCTTCTGGCCTGCAGTCCAGCAGGTGACATGCCCCCAACACTGGCATGGGGCTGCTGACTGGCTGTCTCTGTCCCAGGGTCTGCCTGCTGGGAGTCCTGGCCCTGGTCATCAGCTGGGGCGCGCTGGGCTTGGAGCTGGCTGTGTCTGTGGTGAGTGGCAGAGGGGGTGTGGTCCCCGGCTGCTGGACCTGGGCACTGGGAGAGGGATGAGGGAAAGCCACACTCCTTCCCTCACATCTTCCCCGGGTACTGAGTCCCAAGAGCAGTGTTGCCTTGCCATGGGCACAGTGCACCTGTGACCCCAGATTCACAGTCTACCCTCCTCAGTGGAAAGCAGACTCCAGGGACAGGGGTTCTACCCCCAGGAGCTTCCCTTTAGGCTCGGCTTGGTCACCCCCTCTCGCTCACCCACGCCCACCCTAGGGCTCCAGCGACTTCTGTGTGGACCCTGACACCTACGTGACCAAGATGGTGGAGCAGCACTCGGTGCTGAGTGGGGGTGAGTCTGCGTCTGCAGCCGTGTCAGAGTGGGTTCCCCAGGGTTGGGCTGAGCTAGGAGAGCAAGGTGGCTGAGGCAGAGGTGCCCCTGCCCTGTGGGCCCATGGTCTCAGGGAGACAGGTCCCAGGCCAGGACGCTAGTGAGCAGACTGGACCACCTTTCCCAAGTGGGAGGCTTTGTAAAGAATGACAGGAACTGTGAGGCCAGTGGTGCCTGGGGTGATGGGTGCCCATGGCGTAGGGGAAGGGGCAGGTGACCCAGGCTGCTTTGAGCAGGTGGGCAGAGGAGGCCAAATGGGTGGTGTTAAAGTATAGCTAGAGGGCCAGGCACCGTAGCTCACGCCTGTAATCCCAGCACTTTGGGAGGCGAAGGAGGGTGGATCACCTGGGGTCAGGAGTTTGAGACCAGCCTAGCCAACACAGTGAAGCCCCGTCTTTACTAAAAATACAACAGTAAGCCAGGCATGGTGATGGGCGCCTATAATCCCAGCTACTCCAGAGGTTGAGGCAGGAGAATCAATTGAACCCAGGAGGTGGAGGTTGCAGTGAGCTGAGAT
>NW_016107834.1:1037890-1075223 GCF_001604975.1 Cebus imitator
AGAGCCAGAGGATGCTGCATTTTTGCAAGGTCACCAAGGCAGGAGGCAGGCCCTTGAGGGGAGGGGAGGGTGGGAGGCCAGTGGGGCTGAGTCACTGTGGTGAGCTTCGCTTTATTCCGGGGGGTGGGGGGGCATTGGAGAGAGGCAAGCAGGGGAGAGACTTGACGCATGATTGAAGGTCTCTTTCAAAGCATCCTCAGGCCTCCGGGTTTACAAGAGAGGATGAGGGGGATGCCTCAAGCAGGAGACAGCAGGGACGAATAAATGGAGCAAAAGGTGGTCAGGGATGGGCTTTGAGGGTGGAGCCGGAAGGACTGCCTGTCGATTAGATGTAGGGAAAGAGACGGACGGAGCAGTTCACGTCAATGGTCTCAGCAGCTCTATGCTGCAGGGCCGTGAGCTGTACTGCGGGTGGGGGAGCAGGTCTGGAGCTGGGGGGCAGGGAGCTGGGCCATTGGGAGTTGCAGCCCCCTTGGGAGGTTTGCGATGTGTGTCAGACGTCGCAGAGGCAGGTGGACTTGGGAATCTGGAGGTTGGGGTGCTGTCAGTTTGTTAAGCTTCTATGGGCCCCCATTCCGGAAGTATTGTGTGTTCCCAAGAAGAAACTAGAAGGCCTGTCCCTGTGGGGGTGGAGACACTGAAAGATCTTGAAGTGCTCCCTCCTGTCAGGGACCATCCTGCCACCCTTTGTCCCTGGAGGCCACAGGATTGCCTTGTGGGCAGGTTTTTTACCTGCCTTTGTTGAAGGAACCATTTCCACCAAAGCCCGAGTCTCCTCCAGGAGGAAAAGTAATCCGCCCCCAACTCACCTTGTCCTCAGGAATGAGGGTGGGGGGTGGACCGGCTTTGCTGGGGGCCAGGGTGGGGCTGGTGACCACTCAGTGGCACCGACCACTGTTCTTGGCCCCCCTGCCATCAGCCTGGCCCCTCCAGGTCCCTACTGCTGGTGGCCTTTGGGGGTTTCAGCAAGAATGAGCAGCCCCCGCTACACATGTACATGTACAAATATAAGCATGAGCTCCAGCCTTCGGGCCATATAGCCCCTCCCAGAAGGCCAGCCAGGCCAGCCACATTGGCTTCACTGCACAGGCGGCCACAGTGACACCTGGTGTTCTGTTTCTAAATACTTTCATCATTTTTTCAACTTTTAAAAACATTTTTTTTTAATGTTCCTTTGATAATTGGAAGAACTGAACTTATAAAGAGTTCAGAAGGTAGATCCCAGCAAGGGCCAATGTGTAGGGACCCTGGCTTGATGGGAGTGCAGACCCCACTGCCACATACACAGACATACATGCATGTGTGTAACTGGATGCAGACACATGTGAAGACACATGCACACACAGACATGCACACACATGCACACATATAAACATGCACATAGGCATGCATGCACATGTAAACACGTACACAGACACATTCATGTGTAAGTAAACATGCAGACACATGCATATGTATCAACGGGTGCATGCAGACACACAGGCACATATGTGAACATGCATACAGGTGTGCCTGAAGATATGTATGCAGACACATACATGCACACATGTAAACATACACACCCATGTGCCCTGGAGACATGCATGTAGACACATAGGCACACATGTAAACACACATACCCATGTGCCCTGAAGACATGTGTGCAGACACATAGGCACACATGTAAACACACATGCAGATTTGCCCTGGAGACATGAGTGTAGACACATAAGCGCACGTGTACACAGACATGCCCATGTGTCCTGGACACTTGCCTGTAGATGCATAGACACATGTAAACAAATGCAGATGTGCCCTGGAGATGTGTGTAGACACATAGGCACACGTGTAAACATACATGCAGATGTGCCCTGCAGATGTATGTAGACACAAGCACATGTGTAAACACACATGCCCATGTGTCCTGAAGCCATGAGTGTAGATGCATATGCACACGTGTAAACACACATGCAGATGTGCCCTGAAGACATGCATGCAGACACATGCTCACGTGCACACAGTCGCATTGGGACAGTCATCATGTCTCAGCCTGCCCTGACGTCTCTCCGCAGACATTCTGCAATACTACCTGGCCTGCTCACCCCGCGCCGCCAACCCCTTCCAGCAGGTGAGAGCCTGGCCGGTCCTGGGAGGTTGGGACTGAGATTCTGGGAGAATCTGAGCACATTGCTCTGTGCAGAGGGGCTGCGAGCAGGCGAGCTGGCATGGTGGCCTGGTTCCTCAGCCTGCAGGACTGGGGAGCTGGGGGAGGGAGCTGGACAGAGGCTGTGTGGATGTCACCAACAGCCCCTGGGATTACCACGCCAGTCACCTGGGTGCAAGCCTTTCGGGGTGACCCGCTCAGTGCACCCGCATTGCCAGGACTGCTTTTGCTCCTTGGGTTGGCCTTGTCGGAGGGGGGTGCAGGAGGAGCCCCAGAGATGCCTCTGTAGCATGTTCCAGCATCATGGTGGGGGAGTTTGAAGGGGTTGCCAAACCAGCTGGTCAAGCCCTGTACGCACTGTCTATCATTTCACCGTGACTGCGGGACCTTTTGAGTCCTGAAGGTCGTGTGTCAGTGCTTTGCTTGCTGGTGTGGGTACGTGGTTGGCTGTTACCACCTCAGGGCTCTGTGGTCTCTGGGTGTGTCCCTGGGGAAGCAAGGGTCGGGAGTACCCCGTTGGCCTGCAGGGCGGAGCCTTGACAGCCTCCTAGGCTGGACACCTTGCTGGTGGCCCCGTGTTGGAGGGTCCTGGGGAGGGAAAGGTGGGTGGGCCCAGCGCTCCCCATGGACTTGGTCTCCTCTCTGGAGCAGAAGCTGTCGGGCAGCCACAAGGCGCTGGTGGAGATGCAGGATGTCGTGGCTGAGCTCCTGAGGACCGTCCCCCGGGAGCAGCCGGCCACCAAGGTGAGGGGCTGTGGGGCAAGCGCTGGGGCAGGCAGGCCCTTTTTTTCTCAGCATGAAAGAAATTTGAGGTGCAAACACGGCTCAGGGCAGATTTGGAGAAGGCACTAGCCTGGCTGAGTAGGGACCTGGTGGCAGCGGGTGCGGGAGGCGTTCCTCCTTCCTCCCCCAGCCCTTTCGCATTAGGCCTCTTTTGTCCTCTCCTTCCTCCCTCTTTCCTTCCTTTTCCTTAGGAATTTTTGGTAGATTATAAAACTCATTTCTTTTGAGACAGGCTCTTGTTATGTTTCCCAGGTGGGTCTCAGGGCTGGGATGACAGACTTGAGCCACCACACCCAGCTTTTAAAAGATAACTTTATTCTTTGTTTAAAAACTAATATGAGCTCCTTATATTTTTTTTTAAATTTCAAGAAAACGGAAAGAGATTAAGGAAGAGAATAACAGAATCATATCCATTCTCAGGGTGAATGTCCTGGGGGGATTCTGGAAATTGGAGGGGATTATTGTTTTTCCCTGTTTTAAAATATGTTTTAAAAAATTAAAAATATGGCCAGGCGAGGTGGCTTATGCCTGTAATCCCAGCACTCTCGGAGGCCAAGATAGGCAAATCACTTGAACCCAGGAGTTTAAGACCAGCCTGGTCAATGTGGGGAAACCCCATCTCTACTAAAACTACAAAAATTAACCGGGTGTGGTGGCGCGTACCTGTAGTCCCAGCTACTTGGGAGGTGAGGCAGGAGAATCGCTTGAACCCAGGAGGCAGAGATTGCAGTGAGCGGAGATTGCGCCACTGCACTCCAGCCTAGGCAACAGAGCACGCATTGGGCCAGTCACTCCTCCTGCGGAGTTGCCGTCAGCCTGGCGGTGTTTCTGTGCAGTCATTTCTCCAGGCATGTGACAGCACTGGCAGTGTCTGTGCACAGGTGCACACACACATGCACATACATGAGCACCCGAGAGTGTACGGACACATTACAGAATCACGCTCACTCTCCATGGAGAGTTTTGTCAGTTCACATGAGAGATTTCCTTTGCCTTTAACTGTTCCTTGAAATAAGACTTTTAAAAGCAGAGCAGGTCTGTGTCAGTAGACACGTGGGGGGTTCACCGTCTCTCCCATTACAATAAAAGGTCTGTCTTTACGTAGTGGTGCCCACACTGGACAGGTGTTCCCAGGTCCTTGTGTCCTTGGTGGGCCCCATGAGTCTGGGGAGGGGCCTGGGGTCACCATTTCTCAAGGCCCAGAGTCCTCAGGTCCTGCACTAAGACCCCAGGGTGGAGAGTAGCTCAGTGGCAGATTGTGGGGTAGAGGATGACCCAGGTGGCTTCCAAGACGGGGCAAGCCTGTCTCGAGGTCCCCCTTCCAAATGAAGTGCTGACCTCTTGTGGTGCGTGCCCCCCAGGACCCCCTCCTCCGTGTCCAGGAGGTGCTGAATGGCACAGAGGTCAACCTGCAGCACCTCACCGCCCTGGTGGACTGCCGCAGCCTGCATCTGGTGAGAGGCAGGGCTTGGGACAGGGTCCTGGCGGCTTGGTGGGTAGGAACAGGGGAGCAGCTGCTCGGGAGGATGGGGACCTCCCAGCAGACAGTGGGTCCTCGGCCCAACCTCTGGGGGGCAGTCCAGGCCACTGTGGCTGGTCCAAGGGCCTCACGCCGCCCCCTCCCCCCTCTCCATCTCTGGATCCTGCGGTCTCATCCCTGTGGCCTCAGGACTACGTGCAGGCGCTGACCGGCTTCTGCTATGACGGTGTGGAGGGCCTCATCTACTTGGCCCTCTTCTCCTTCGTCACCGCCCTCATGTTCAGCTCCATCGTCTGCAGCGTCCCGCACACCTGGCAGCAGAAGAGGTGAGGGGTTCCAGGGGTTGAGGGAGCTTCCCCAAGGCCATGTGGCATGCAGGACGTTCAGGGGCATGCATTTATGGACACCCAGTCCCAGAGGAGAGGGACAGACACCTCCTCACCTCATGACCCTCCTTAGGTTTCTGTGGTATCTCTGAGGCTGCCAGCCCCCAGGTGAGCACCTCCATTTCACAGGAGGAAAACAGCCTGGAGGAGCTCCCGGCCTGGGTCTCGGGAGTCTGGAGCAGGCAGTGGGGAGGACTGGGCTCTCCTGCCCATCGCCCTGAGAGCCAGCCTCAGACTCTCTACTCCGTGCTCCCTCCCAGGCAGGTGTTCACCCTTCCCCCTCCCCGCTGCCATGGGGTGCAGGTGCACAGAGCTGTGGGGGAAAAGGTCAGTGTTTAGTCCCCAGGTGGCTGCGGACTCCAGCTACGTGACTCCCAAAAAACCAGCTCCCCTGGAGCCACTATGTCCTTACTTTTGAAGTGGGGCTCCTGGTGGCCCCTGCCTGAGTCTCCCCACTCAGTACTGTGTTGCGTGGGGTTTGGAGGTGACAGGCTCCTTCCCTTACTGGGGCTCCCGTGGCTTATCTTTGAGACCTCCACCTCCCCTCCCATTTGGAATGTGGCTACTGCTTGGTGGCCCAACATGGATGGCAGGTAGCTCAGCTCAGATTTCTTACTTTTGTCTGGATTTCTGTTATTTTTCCTTGTGATGGTGACTGTGATGCTGCCAGTGATAATGGTGGTGATGAAGGCGATGGTGGTGATGATGATGGTAATGGTGATGATTGTGGTAGTGATGGTGATTGTGATGGTGGTGATGGCAATGGTAATGATGGCATTGGTGATGGTGGTAATGGTGATGGTGGTGGTGATAATGGTGGTAATGATGGTAGTGGTGATGATTGTGGTAGTGATGGTGATTGTGATGGTGGTGATGGCATTGGTGATGGTGGTAATGGTGATGGTGGTGGTGATAATGGTGGTAATGATGGTAATGGTGATGATTGTGGTAGTGACGGTGATTGTGATGGTGATGGTGGCAATGGTAATGATGGCATTGGTGATGGTAATAATGGTGATGGTGGTGGTGATGACGGTAATGGCCATGATGGTAGTGGTGATGGTGGTAATAATGGGGATGGCGGCGGTAGTGATGATGGTGATGGTAACAATGGTAGTGGTGATGGAGGTGGGGGTGATGATGGTGATGGTAATGATGGTAGCTGGGATGGTGGTAATAATGGTGATGGTGGTGATGATGGTGATCATGGTGGTAGCGATGGTGATAGTGATGGTGATGATGGTGACAATGATAATGGTGATGGCAGTGGTGGTGGTGGTGGTGGTGGTGGTGATGGTGGTTGTGGTTGTGATGATGATGGTGATAGAGATGGTGATGATGGTGACAGTAATAATGGTGATGGCAGTGGTGGTGGTGGTGGTGGTTGTGGTTGTGATGATGATGGTGATAGAGATGGTGATGATGGTGATAGTAATAATGGTGATGGCAGTGGTGATGGTGGTGGTGGTGGTGATGGTGGTGGTGATGGTGTCAGTGGTAATAAAGATGGTGGACATAGGGGAGTAGATAAGAGCCTAGCCCTGAACCCACAGGGCTAGATTCGGATCCTGTTTCTATCCTTGCTTATTGTATGATGTGGGCAAGTCACTTAAGCACCCTGGGCCTGCATTTCCCTCACTGTAGAAAGGGAGTTGTAAGAGGGGGCACTCAAGCCACTGCACATGAGGGACATGGCTGGTGGCCACCGCTCAGCCAAAAGCTACCACTGTTCTGCTTCTAAAGTGCTTGCCACCAGGCAGCCCACCCTGTGTCCCATCTGGGACCTCATGGGGCGTGGAGGAGCTCCAGAGTGCCAGAGGCCTGCACAGAGTGGAGGATGGAAAGCCAGAGGGCAGCAGGGCCGGGAAAACTGGCTCAGGCCACCCAAGGGTGCAGTTGGGTTGTACAGAGCCAAGAGGCACCCCAGCCTCCGGTGCCCTCCCAGGCGGGGCCTTGCACTCTTCTTTCAGTAAGCAGACAGCAAGCCTTGCCATGCTCAGGCTGCGGTACAGGGCCTGGCACTTGGGTGACTACACAGGTCTCTTAGCACCCGACCTCACAGGGCCAGGGCTGGACGCAGAGCTGGGTGACCAGCCTACAGTCCCACATGCAGTATGCACACAGCCAAGCTAGGACTGGAACCAGGAGTATCTGTCTACACCAGAGCAGACCCTCAGGGGTCACCAGCTCCTTCCTTCTGGGGCCTGAGCTGGTGCTGCATGTCCCTCCTCGCAGAGGCCCTGACGAGGACGGGGAGGAGGAGGCCGCTCCGGGGCCACGGCAGGCGCATGACAGCCTCTACCGTGTCCACATGCCCAGTTTGTACAGCTGTGGCAGCAGCTACGGCAGTGAAACCAGCATCCCAGCCGCGGCCCACACCGTCAGCAATGCGCCAGTCACTGAGTACATGTGAGTTGAGGGGGACAGGTGCCCAGGCTCACTCGGGGAGCCCAGTGGGACCAGCAGGCACATCAGACTTCTAATGCAGCTGAGAACGTGGATCCAGGTTGGGACTAGCTTGAGGGAAAGGGTTGGAGAAGGGGCGGCTTCTGGGCATTGAGTGCCTCCTGCCCCAGGTGGACTCAGTCCAGGGGCCATGGGGACGCCACGTGGTCAGATGGAGGTTCTGTGTCCAGGGCACAAGATGGGCAGGTGGCTTGGAGGGAGTGGGCTCTGGCCAGGCCAAGGTGGGCAGGGGGCTCTCTGTGAGCCCTCTCTGAGCCCTTTGTTACTGTGCTTGGTTCATGGGACTCCCAGTGAGAACAGATGTGCCCACCCCTGTGAAAGTCAGGATCAAAGATGGGGGTGTCAGGCAGGCTGGGTGGGCACAGCTGGGCCACCTCCAGGGCCCCCCGTATGGCCAGCAGTCCCTCACAGCCTCTCTCCCCTCATGCCTCAGGAGCCAGAACACCAATTTCCAGAACCCCCGCTGTGAGAACACCCCACTCATTGGGCGTGAGTCCCCGCCGCCCTCAGTAAGTCTTGGGGCAGGAGGGTGGACGGGGTGGCTGCTCAGCCTTGGGGGCCCGCTGTTGCGCTGTGTTGGTGGGCTGGTGTGGCACATGCAGCCAGTGGGAGCTCTAGGGGCAGCTGTGAGCCGCCACCACCAGGGTTCTAGTGGGCTCTTCCCAGCCGGGACCTCTACGCAGGGTGCCTGGCATGAGTAGACCAGGCTGGGTGGGCCTGCTAGCTCCTCCCAGGCAGCCTTAGAGTGCCCTGGGGCCAGAGGGCAACCTTGGGGCCAGCCACCCAGCGGGTCAGCTCTCAGGCCTTTTCTTGGGAAAGGCGAGCAGGTGGGTGGGCAGGTGTGACCCCATGCCCTCTTGTGGGCATGGCCCTGCGCCAGGCCCTCCCTGGCCTCTTGCCCTCCATTTGCTGTCCCTTCTGGATCCATGGGGTGCCACCGTTCCAGTTCCCAGGGGCCCTGGCTCTGCCTCCTTTTCTTTTTCTTCCTTGAGTCTTTTCCTGAGTGTCTGTTCCAGTCTGGCCCTGGTGTCCCCTCTGGCGTCTCAAGTAAGACACAGGCAGGAGGGGACAGGGTGCCCAAGAGAAGGAGCTTGTGGCACAGTGGAGGGACCGGGGAGGAGGGGGCTGGTCTACCAGGACAGGGCTTGAGAGGCCGAAGGCTGCCTTGCTCAGAAATCCCGTCCTGTGGCTGCTGCCGTTGTCCCCAGCAGCACAGAGCTGGGCTGGGGTGTCTGGGAGGGGCCAGGCCTGTGAGGCTCAGGCCATCCAGGTGCAGGCCCAGTCCCACTGTCCTCGTCCTCACCATCATATGGCCCCCATAGCCCCCTCCCGGCCCCGCACCCTGGAGTTGAGGCTGCGCTCTCTCTCTCTCTCTCTCTCCTGCACCCCACCCACCCCGGGCCCTCCTAGCGCTATCTGGCTGCCCTGGACTCTGGCAGCCACGCGGGCTGGCAGTTTAAGCCCATGGACAGCGCCCGAACGCTGTGGTAGCTGTGCCCTCAGAGCGACAGGTACTGACCCACTGGGTCCCCCACCCCGCACGGCCGCCCGCCTGCGCCTCCCGCCTCCGCCCTGCACTCACTGCCGCTCTCCCGTTGGCACTGGCCCAGGGCTCCCTCCATCTGGCTCCTGTTGGCAGGGACAGCTCTGAGCACCTCGGCCCAGCCAGAGACTTCTAATGCCGGCCCTGGGCCCGCTAGCCTCACAGTGGGGTTGGCAAGTCCCCTTCCAGGCTCCCCCAGCCCAGCTGCTTGGCCTCTGGGGACTCTGCCACCAGCTCCAAGTGGCCCCAGCCCCTCCTATCACCTCCCAGTGAGGAATCCATGCACCCAGACCCCTGTATGTGCCTGGGCCCCTGGGCGTGTGGCCAGTTGGCCCTACCCTGGAGGCGCTGCCTGTGTGTTGAGGCGTGCACATGGAAGGGCATGTGCCCACAAGCACATGAGCTTGGCCCCACAGTGGTGGGGGTGCCTGCTTGGACCCCTTCAGGGGTCTGGGTGGCTGCCCTGTCCTGTCCTGCCCCCACCCCGCCCCGTGCTGCATGTCCATGGAATGCCGAGGCTCCAGGCCATGGCTCCTCCCTCCTACCCCCTCCATGGTTGCCTCACAGGCTGTGCAAAACCTAGGTGTCCTAGGAGTGCTCTTGGGGACCTGGGGAGCTCTGTGCCTCTGAGTCTGGGGACTGTGGGAATGGGCCTGGGGCCCTGGGTTCTGGAGCCCACCTGGGTTGGGGGCTGACCTGCCCGGCCTCCTCACTGCTGCTGGCCCTTAGCACGTGCCAGGCATGTGGGTCCTTTGCACTATGTGGCCTCAGCACATGCCTCATGCATGTGGGTTTCTCTGAGCACACACATGCACTCTTTTGCACACGCCCGTGCACATAAGACCTTCATATTTCTGGCTAGACAAGGGCAGCCAAGATGTGCAGACTGGCTGCAGAGCCAGGCACACGACAGCACCCCCTGCAGCCGCCTCTGTTCCCAAGTCCGAAACCCACGAGGAGCCCACAGTTGGGTCCTTGACGGGAGTTGGGGGGCTGCGTTGCTTCAGCCTCCTGTGTGGCTTAGGGGGCCATCCTTCCATGGCATGAAGGGGCAGTCCAGGGGGATGTCCTCAGGCTGGGCTCTCCGTACTCCTGCGGGCAGTGGCCTGGCTGCAGGAGGACCTGGCCCTGGGCCCAGAGGAGGCCTTGGCCTGTCCCTGGAGGGCGGCTGGTGTGTGTCCTTCAGGTCCTGGGGGTGTAGGGTGCTGGTAGGGCCTTGGACTGTGGCTCCTGGGGGTGGCAGAACTCTGTCTGGCCTAACAGCCAAATGCTGCTGATGTGGGCTTGGGGGGGCTATGTGTACACCCCTCCTCAGAGGAGACTTCCCCTGCCCTGAGCCGAGCGAATTGGGGGCTGCCCCTCCCTCAGCCCCAGTCAGGCCTACAGCACAGCCCACCCCCAGCCAGCAGCAACTCATGATCCCCTCCTTGTAGGCTCTACCAGGGCACCCTGTACTGTCCCATTCTGCTCCTAGGGCTTCTGGCTTAGCCAAGTGAGGACCATGAGGAGGACACCCCTGACTGTGTGTGCCGTGCAGGGGCCCTGCTGATGCCTCTCCCTTGTCTTCCTCCAGTACACCTCCAGCATGAGAGCCAAATACCTCGCCACGAGCCAGCCTCGCCCCGACTCCAGCGGCAGCCACTAGACGGCGCCCAGCAACCACCCACCCCACGTGCCAACTGCCCCTCCCATGCCAGCACTGCCACTTCCACCCGGGCCACCTGCCGGACCCTCCCTCGCACGCTGCGCCAGGCCCGCCCCGGACGTGTCTGCAGGCCGCTTGCCCTCCTCTCCCCTCCCCGCAGGGGCACAGTGGAGACGCAGGGGCTCCAGGCCGGTACCCCCAACTCGGGTCACACCTGAACGCTGCTGCCAGCCGACGCTCCAGCCCTGCACGCCACCCACTGTCCCAGCACGCTCCCTCTGCAGATGGCCACCACACCCTGAGCCCTGGCCGCACCTGACCTGTGCTGTCTCCACCCGGCCCTTCCCTCCGCAGCTCTCCTTTGCCCGGCGCTTCTGTGGACCCCTTCTTAGTTCACAGGCACCACTGGGCCGCTCTGTGCCGGCACCTGCTGGCCACAGAGGGACAGGGGCATGTGCCATCTACTCATCTCTGCCCTTTGGTTCCTCCTGAGGTCCCTCTGTGTGTCCATCTCTCTGCAGTGCCCTCCTTGCCTGTGCAGCCCACCCACCCACAGACTTAACCCTCCTGCCAGCTGCCAGAGGCCCCTTCCAGCAGGGCCCCTCTCCATCACCCCAGCCTCACTCTCTCCCTCAGCACCTGCCTTGTCGGAGGCCCTAGCCCTCCATGGACAGCAGGGGCCACGTGGAGCCGAGGCCACTCACCTGCCACTCAGTGCTGGCTGCCTTCTTGGTGCCAAACCCCCTCCCCCCACCCAGAGACTGGGCAGCTGTGTCTGGTTTGTTCTTTGCACTAACCACGTTTGTCATCTCTAGGGCAGGCCGGGACTGCTGGCCGAGGGGACCGCTAGCACCCCCTTCCCTCCCTTCTTGGTTCCATTTCCATCCGTGACAGGTACAGCGTCCGAGGAACCAGGTCTGAGGGGCTGGACTCAAGCTGGCTATGAACGTCCCTCAGCCTCTGCTGCCCCCCTTGGGACTAACCACTAACCTCACCCCCAGCCTCCATGGGTGTCCCTGGCTGGCCCAGAGCCGGCAGTGTGAGCCCAAGTCCAGACTGGAGCCGAGGCTGGAGCAGCTGGCTGGGAGTCAGGGCTGCAGTAGCATTTCTTCAAGGGGTGCTCCAGGGGGTGCCATAGACTGACAGGCAGCCCAAGAGCCTGGACACCCCTCCCCAGGCAGGTGCTGCCCCAGGAGGATGGTCCTTGGGAATCAACCTCCCATGGGCTTTGGACTGAGGTCCCTATGGCCTCGGTCTCCCTCCCTGTAAAGTGGGAGCGAGGCTTCCCTACGGTGCTTTTGGCTTCAGTGTACGATGTTTGCTGCGCTTCCTGCCGTGGAAGGCAGAGCCACCCCAAATCAGGATCAGACATTCTGCCACTCCTGGCCCCAGCCCTGGCCCAGCTAGCCCAGCCCTCGAGGCTCAATGCCTGTGCCAAGGCCAGGGCCAGCCAGAGGGCAGCTGGATGGCCACGTGCAGGGGTCAAGGCCGGGCCCAGCAGTTTACAGATGCATGGCTCTTCCTCCTGGAGCAGCCGGCAGCTACCTGGACCAGAAATGTCCTCATCCCCTCCCTGGGGCCAGGCTCTGCCCTGCCCTTCCTCTGTGAACCCCTCCTTTCTTTGTGCTGGTGTCTGGGACCAAAAAGGGGGATATGGGAGGGCAGACCGGGGAGGGGAGTCCATGGGCCTGGGGCCCCAATCCTGGGCGTCTGAGCTCCCTGGGCATGACCAAACCTCAGTGGAGGGGCCTCTGCTCCAGGCCCTGCCCAGCTGATATTTTTAGCCCCCTTTGGAGGCCCTGCCACAGCCAATCTGCCCAGTCTTTCCTCTGGGCTTGACCTGCCAGGGGAGCTCTCCAGCCTGGGGTTGAGAGGGATGCCCTGGCACCCTGACCTGGGTGCTGGCCAAGTGCCCCATGACCGCTCAGAAGCACAAATGCTGTCCGTGGCCGCGAGGCTGCCTGCCAGGTGAATGGACGTAGCGTGAGTGGCGGCGAGGCTGGGGCTTCGAGCCTCATGCTGTCTCGGGACTCCTGACCATGGTGTGCGTGTGTGCCCGTCTGTGACGAGGTTGAAGAAAGGAAATGGGGAAAATCAAAAGGGGTTCAAACCCCACCTCAGTAGGTGGAGGGGAGCGCCTGCCATCAGTTGTTTTTGTTCTGAGTTTTCAGTGCTGTGTTTCTAACTACCCCATCCTGTGACCTCACCACACCTACTGGGGGCATCTGGCTGGCACCTGCTGCCGTGGCCGGCCCCCACTCTCACCCTGTACAGAGGATCTTGCAGGCCCCAGGACCACAGCCTCATTGGGAGGACAGGGTGGCCCTGGGGACAAGGGAGAGTAGCCCAGGGGCTTACCACACTGAGGGGGCTCCTTAGCAGGCGTTCACTACCCTGGGGGGGGCCCCCCGAGTGTTATGGCAAGGTTGGTAGTGAACAGGCCTGATTAGGAGCAGCCCCTGGCCCATTGCCCACCCACCCATCTCACTATGCAATTCGAGTTCCAAGCACCATTTGCTCCTCCCCTGAGGCCAGCTCTGCCCAGCCGTGGGAAGGGTGGTGAGGCAGCCCCTGGACCCCAGACTTCCAGACAGGGCAGGCTGGGGACCAGGCCCTCTCCTGTGGGATCTTTGTTTTGTGTTTAACCATAATGGTTGTGTACTGAACCACTTCATATTTGTTATATATAATATATATATAATCTCCTTAAGACTCAGCCTCCCGGTTTACCCCCGGCCCGGGCATCTGACCTCCCCCACCCCAGTGTGATTTAACATCCAGGAACTGAGGCCTGAACCATTTTGCATTTCCCCTTCCTCCAGCCTCCGTAGGGCCATGGCTGTATGTACTGTCGCCGTGTTTTTCTGTTTTTTAGAACTGGGTTTGGGGGCTGATTTTTATTTCTTTGGGGGCTTTATTTTTCTTGGCAAATACTAAATATCTCGTCAATGTAATTTCTGTGGTTTCTATTCAGCTTGGGTTTCATGTTTTAAAATAAACAAATTTTAAAAAACAAGCTTCTCTTTCTGAGCAGCTTTGGCTCCCGCCCGGCCACTGGTAGGGAGTCCGTGGCTCCAGGCAGAGGCAGTGAGGGCGCAGAGGGGACACTGAGGGCGGGGCCTCTTGGGATTGTGGGTGGGGCGCTCGGGGTGGGCGAGGCCTCTTGGAGTGAGTGGGCAGGGATCCCGGGACAGGTTCTTTAGGAATGGGTGGGCGGGGCCTCGGGATTGTGGGCCCGAGGCCAGGGACAGGCTCTCCGGGGATGGAGTGGGCGGGGCGCCAGGGAAGGCGCTCCAGGGATAGGGTGGGCAGGGCTTCTAGAGTGAGGGCGAGGGCCTTGGAAAATAGGTGGGCGAGGAGCCGGGAACGGGATTTCAGGGGATGGAGTAAGAGAAGCCTCTCTGAGCGAGTGGCGGGGCCACGCTTGCTGGGTGGGCGGTATCTCGCGGGCTCAAGGCCCTTGCTGACCCGGCGGCTGTGTGCGAAGCAGCGATGGATCCGAGCTGGGAGTGCTGATCCGACCGACATGGTAAAAGCCTTACTTTGCTGTCTGCACTTGCACTGCCAGGGGCCGGCGTGGACCGCGATCGCTGTGCAGAGGCCCCGCCGGACACCCTCCAGGGATGGTGGAGGGGTCGAGCGGCCAGGTGGAAGCAATGATGGGTTCCAGGTCGAGCTCTTCCTGAGACCCCAGTGCAATCACTCTCCGTCCTTCCAAAAGCAGCACCGAGGCGGGTTCCCGTGCTCCCTGGGCTGGGGGTCCTCTCCTGGAGGCCCGCACCGGGCCTACGTGTTTCAAGGACCCCTCCCCCAGACGCACACCCCAGGCTCCTGCTGAGAAGCAGGCTTGGGAAGGTACATAACCCTGCGATAACACACCCATCTCACAGGCTGATGTTAGGACCCCCTAAGTTGGGGGAGGCCCCTTTTGACCAGCAGAGCATTTGTGTCCCATGCCTGGGTGCACAGGCTTGGAAATACAGGTGGTGAGGGCACCTGTGGGCACCGTGTATGTGGGGCAGGGGTGTCCGCTAGGCAGGGCCCCTTCCTCCTGCCACCAGCACACACTAGCAGCTTCGCCCAGTGTGCTTGGATTTGACCGTGGCTGCTCCAGGGTGGGACCCAGGACAAGCCAGCTCTGAAGGAAGGCCGCTGAGCTCCCCAGAGTGGGGACGCCAGAACTCTGAGGCTTCTGGGAGTCATGTGATAAGGGACATCTGGGGCTAGGAGCCTATAAGGCGAGAGCCCCAGCCTTGGAGCAAGAGCCAATGGCCACAAGGGAAAGACCCCAGGCATGTCCTGCCCCTCTCAGATCTCAGCCCCCGTCTCTCTATCAGGAAAGGCAGAAAACAGTATCCTGGTTCCTCCCAGGGCAGGGGTGGGAGGGTTGGGGGGATGGCATACCCCTCATCCACTCACTGGACCAGTGTTTCTAAGTCCAGCCACTGTTCTGGGCACTGGAGTGCACCCAGGGAACCAAAGGACACAGGGCTTTGCCCTCACAGAGAAAGGGCTCTGCTCAGGTGGGAGAAAAACGGCAAAATTAACCAGCAGATGATAAACACGTGAGAACATGCTGCAGGAAAACGATCGTGGTGGAGGGATCGGAAGGGTGGGGACAGGGGTGTTAGCCAGGTGCAATTTCTAACGGTCAGGAAAAGCCTCCCTGGAAAACTGGCAACCGAGAGAGACTGCTGGAGGTCAGGAAGTGCATGAGGTCCCCACTGCTGCTATGGCAAACCACAGCAAGCTCCATTGGCTTAAGACAACACATACTCATGATCCTATCATTCTGTGGGTCAGAAGTCTCCCTGGGCTAAAGCCAAGGGCTGGTTCCTTCTGCAGGCTCTTGGGGGAGAGAGTCCAGAGTCCATTTCCTTGCCCTTTCCAGCTTCTAGAGGCACCCACATTCCTTGACTGGTGACCCCTTCCTCCACCTTCAAAGCCAGCAGCAGAGAGCACCATGAGGTCTCTGGGTCTGACCCCAACCCCCCTGCCTGTGATTACACTGGGCCCACGTGGGTAATTTCCAATCATCTTTCCATCTCAAGATCCAAAATTAACTCATGTTTCCAACGTCTCTTTGCTTTGCCATGTTAAGTCTGGGACAGCTCTGGAAGCCATTATCCTGCCTACCATGGGAAGCTAGTTTTAGTTTTGAGGCTGAGGAAAGCAGGTTCCAGAAGAGAGAACAGCCAGTGCAAATGCCCAGAGGCAGATGCATGCCTGGTGTGTTCAAGCTAGGAGGTGAGGCTGGCCGAAGTGGAGGGAACTAGGACAAGAGTGGGTGGCTGGAGGTGGGAAGACTTTGACGTTGAACCAGAGGAAGATAGCCATGGAGGGTCAATGAGCAGATTGACATGACCTAACATTCTTTTTTTTTTTTTTCCTTTTTTTGAGATGAAGTCTCACTGCCATGCCCAGGCTGGAGTGCAATGGCGTGATCTCACTACAACCATCGCCTCCCGGGTTCAAGCAATTCTCCTGCCTTAGCCTCCTGAGAAGCTGGGATTACAGGCACCTGCCACCATGCCTGCTAATTTTTGTGTTTTTAGTAGGTATGGGGTTTCACCATATTGGCCAGGCTGGTCTCGAACTCCTAACCTCAAGTGATCCTCCCGCCTCTGCCTCCCAAAGTGCTGGGGTTACAGGCATGAGCCACCATTCCCCAAGAGGGGCTAGACCCAGGGCACAATGGAGGCTGGCTGCACAGGAGTGTGGTCCCTTGGGGACATGTGGAGGGTCTCATGAAATAGGAAGGCAGGCAGGAGGGGGTGGGAGCTGAGGAGAGAGGAGGAAGGGTGAACCCAGGAGAGGAATGGTGGGATCCCTGAGGCCCCCTGGGGTCCATGGTCTGGGACTCTAAATGAGAATAGACAGAGGGTGGTTTTTTTCCAGCTGTGTTCGGCTGCCCAGATGCAGGCACAGCGCAGGCAGGGGGCTGGGTGCAGCCAGGTGAGCGTCACAGGTCCTGCCAAGAGATGATGATGAAGGGGAAATCAAGCCCAGGCCCTGAGATTGCAGCCAGGTGAGGGTACGCTTGGGTGGGAGGGCGGAAAGATCATTGAGGGATCATCAGGACAGGCAGGTGGAGGCAGAGCAGGAGGCAAGGATGGCCCAGGGCAAGGCCAGGCCTGGAGAGCAACCATGAGTAGGGGTCTGAGGGAGCGGGTGTTTGGAGGGAGGGGACGCCAAGGTCACCAAGAGCGGACCCTGGAGCAGTGCAGAAGAGAGGTGCTGCAGCGGGTGCGGGGCTCACGCCCATTAATTCTAACACTTTGGGAGGCCAAAGCAGATGGATCACCTGAGGTCAGGAGTTCGTGACCAGCCTGAACAACATGATGAAACCCTGTCTCTACTAAAAATACAAAAATTAGCTGGGCGTGGTGGCACATGCCTGTAATCCCAGCTACTTCAGAAGCTGAGGCAGGAGAATTGCTTGAACCTGGAAGGCCGAGGTTGCAGTGAGCTAAGATGGTAGCCTGGGTGACAGAGCAAGAGTTGGTCTCAAAAACGAAAAAGACAGTGGCTGGGAGTGTGAGCCGAAATCTCCTTGGAAAGAGAGAGTCCGTGGATACCCACATGAGGTCAGGTGGGCAGCAGGTGACAGCTCCTGTCCCAGAATCCAGAGATTTCAGGATGAGGGCAAGAGAGAGGGAGGACAAGAAGGGACCGGGTGGTGGTGAGAGCTGCTGTGGGGACCACAAGCGCCCAGCAGGCGGCGCCGGGTACTCAGAGGAGGAAAGATGGGGCGGGCCCCTCCCTGCAGTTCCCTCTGTGCTGGGCCTGGGGGAATCTGCATTCCCTGCCGTGCCTGGAGGCTGCTGGTGGGGCTCTGAGGGCAAGGGGAGCAGTTGCTAAGCTGAGGTTGCGATGCCACCCTCCACAGCCAGGGCAGACAGTGGCCACAGGAGGGTGCCTGGGGCTTTGCCACAGGAAGCTGGGTCAGGCATGCTCTGACAGGGCCTGAGCTGCATAAACCAGACTTCGGTCATGGGGCTGTGGGTCGTGCCAGGAACTCTGAAGGGCAAGCACGGGGCTGTGGGGGGGGGGGGGGTCCCCTCCTTCCCCACCCCTTGGAGCTGCACCCATGGGTCTGGATGGGGGGCCTGGGAAAGAGGGGACTTGGAAGGGGTGAGAAACCGCCTGCAATCACCACCAGCCAGTGCCCAGGGACTGCTTGGGTTGTACGAGGTGGGGATGTGACATCCCAGAGGCCTGTGCAGGGGAGGTACGAGGTGCATGGTTGGGGGGGTTACAGCTCTGAGCCTCCAAACTCAGCATGGTGACATCATAAGGGCAACCTCCAGCCTTCAGAGGCCAAGACGAGGAGCCCCTGTCCTGGGGTCCCTCCTTGAGATGCACGGAGTCCCTCCTTGAGATGCACGGAGACCAAGTGCCTTTTTATTTTATCGATTTTTTCTTTTTTCTTTCTTTTTTTTTTTTTTTTGAGACGAAGTTTTGCTCTTGTTGCCCAGTCTGGAGTACAGTGGCGTGATCTCAGCACACAACCTCCTGGATTTTCAAGCGATTCTCCTGCCTCAGCCTCCTGAGTAGCTGGGATTACACGCATGCGCCACCACGCCTGGCTAATTTTTGTATTTTTAGTAGACACAGGGTTTCACCATGTTGGTCAGGCTGGTCTCAAACTCCCAACCTCAGGTGATCTGCCCATCTTGGCCTCCCAAAATGCTGGGATTACAGGTTTGAGCCACCGCACCCGGCCTTTTTCATTTGAGATGGAGTCTCACTCTTGCCCAGGCTGAAGGGCAATGGCACGATCTCAGCTCGCTGCAACCTCCACCTCCTGAGTTCAAATGATTCTCCCGCCTCAGCCTCCCGAGTAGCTGGGATTACAGGCACATGTCACCATACTCAGCTAATTTTTGTATTATTAGTAGACATGGGTTTCTCCATGTTAGCCAGCTGGTCTTGAACTTCTGACCTCAAGTGATCTACCCGCCTCAGCCTCCCAAAGTGCTGGGATTATAGGCAGGCATAAGCCACCACCCCCAGCCCTATTTTATTTTTGTTTATTATTAGATGAGGTCTCACTGTTTCCTAAGCTGGTCTCAAACTCCTGGCCTCAAGTGATCCTCCTGCCTTGGCCTCCCAAAGTGCTGGGAGTACAAGCATGAACCGCCAAGCACAGCCCTTCTGTTTTTTTAAAAATTTAAGAGACCAGGCATGAAGCCAGGAGTTTGAGACCAGCCTGGACAACATGACGAAACCCTGTCTCTACTAAAAACACAAAAATTAACCTGGTGTGGTAGCACACACCTCTAATCCCACCTACTTGAAGGGCTAAGTGAGAGTATCTTTTGAACCTGGGAGGCAGAGGTTGCACTGAGCTGAGATTGCGCCACTGCACTCCAGTATGGGCAACAAAGCAAGACTGTTTCAAAAAAAAAAAAAAAATTTCAGAGACAGGATCATACTCTGTTATCCAGGCTGGAATGCAGTAGTGCAATCATGGCTCACTGCAGCCTGGAGCTCCTGGACTCAAGCGATCCTCCCCACTCAGGCTCCTGAGTAGCTGAGACTACAGGTGTGCGCCACCCACTTACCTAATTTTTTTTTTTTTTAAGAGATGGGGTCTTACTGTGTTGCCCAGGCTAGTCTCAAACTCCTGGCCCCAAGCAATTCTTCCCGCTTGGCCTCCTCAAATGCTGGGATTACAGGTGTGAGCCACCACGCCTGACCCCAAGCACCTTCTGGTGTGTCCAATTCTGGGCTTAGAGGTGGGGCTGGCCTCAGAAGCAGGGGATCATTTGAGAATATTTGAGAAGGCTGAGGCTGGGTGGGCACATGGGCCCAGCGGCGGCATCAAGACTTGCCCATTGGGTCTGACAGACACGAAGTTGGCCCTGGCCCTGGCCCCTGCTTTCCCTCTGACCCCAGGCCCAACAGGCAGGACTGGCTGAAGTCACATAGCCTGGCCCGTGGCCCCTCTAAGCCTGTGGAAAACTGCAGTTGCCAAAAATTGGGGAGGGGGTGGATCATGAGACCCAACGCCATTGCCTGTCCTACCTATCAGGCTTCCAGTCGTCCTCTGCCTTGCCTCTGCACCTCTGCCCGGACTGTGCTGAGACCTAGAAGGCCCCTCCTCTCCCTACTCCATCTTGACAAAGCCTTCCTGCTTCAGCTCAGAGGCACCTCTTCCAGGAAGTTGGCCCTGATGACCCCACTGGAAGGGAAGTTCTTTTGAACTGAGGCGCCCCACCCTAGCAGCCCCTCCCGGACCCCAAGCAGCCTTGGGGTTCCCCAAGCACTTGCCTGGCAGAACGGAAGCAGGGGTGGGGGCTGCGGTCTGCCACCCTCACTGAGCACCCAGCAGCTCCTGTGGCTGTAGTTTTACTTTTCTGTTTTGAAAGCCCCATAAATGATCAGTAGTTTGGGAAGGGGTGCCTGGCTGAGCTGGTTTTGGGGAACCAGCTCCATGTTCCTGGTTTTGGGGAAGATGGAGCCCCCGAAGTTGGCCAGGGCCCTTTCTGACCATCCCCTAATCTGGTGTGATGGTACCGTTGGTGGGTGGAACACAGCTGTCCCCAGAATATACCTGGGGGAAGAATGAGTTCACCTCCCCTGCTGGGTGAGTCACTTTCTGGGGGGTGCGGCAGATGGAAGAAGTCAGACTGTCTCATTCTCCTAAGACCCTGCTGGGCCTGCTTCCCCTTTTGAGGGCAGAGAAACATCCCTCCGTCAACTGGGAAGAGGAAGGGGCCCAGATGCACTGTCCTGTGTCCCTCCCAAGATGTTCCCTGACCCCCAGCACACAGGGACTGCATTTACCTTTGCTCCCATTTCTCAGATGGAGAAGGCCCCCAGGGCGGCTGGGCTTCCTCCCCACCCCAATTCTTGTTCCTCTGCTCTCCCCAATGCTCACTCACCCCCGACTCCCACCCCCTCCACAGACAGGGACATTTGAAGATTAATGGGGGCTCCCTAAGCCCCAATGGGGGCCCCACAGCTATGTCCATGGGGCGCTCTGACCCCTGGGTCCGGCCATACCTCTGCCCCTGGGGTCCCAACAGCTCTGTGGGGAGGCGATGCCAGCTGCCGGGGTGGGGTGGCAGTGCTGGGGCCACGGCAGAAGGCCCCAAGCCTCTGACTCACCAGGGCAGGAAGGGGGCCAGCAGCCTCTGCCCACAACCTGTTCCATCGTGACTCCCCACCGCCCCACCCTGGAGTCTCCACTTCCGCGTTCAGAAGAGGGGCCTGCACTGTCCTGTGAGAAGTGGTGGGCACGTGGTGGGTGCTGAGGGAGGACCACAGCTGCCTAGACAGGGGTCAGGCTGTGTGATGAGCAGCCCTCCATCCCTCCCACCAGCCCGGTCACTGCCCACACCCCCTAGGCAGCTGCTCTGCTGACTTGGGCCCATCCAAGGCCAAGGTGGGGTCACAGCCCTGCCAGCCATCCCCAAGACCAGGGCAGCCCCCAGCCAGGCTGTAACAGGCCTCTGCAGGCCCATTCAGCAGCTCAGCACTCTCTGGAGGGGGCAGCAATGGGGAAGGGGAAGACGCCCCCCCACCCAGAGAGAAGCACTTTTCACAGTGTGTTGTCTGTTTGGAGCAAAGTAGGGGGCACAGAGGCAGCAGGAAGGGAAGGGCAACCTGGAGCCCCAGGGTCAGAGAGGGGGGATTGGGGTCAGGCCAGAGCAGGAACTTGCAGAGGGCATAGCCAGGGCAGCGCCAGCCCAAGGGTGCAAGCCTCAGGGAGGGGGTGGGGGCTCAGAGTGAAGAAGAGGAAGTGAGCTGCCCAGGGCTGCCAGGAGGGTGAGCGGAGGGAATCCCCGCCAAGGCTGCAGCACCCCTCCCCTACTCAGTCACCCTCAAAGGCTGGATTTGAGGAAGGAAAAGCACTGCAGAGCTGCCCTGTTTAGAAAACAAGGGTCTGGATCTCCGCAGGGGCTGAGACCAGCTGCAGTGGGGGCTCCACACTGCTCCTGCTCTCCAAGATTCCTCCCACCACCTAGAGCGGGGGTCGGGACCTGGGGCCACCTCCCAGGAGAGGCGGGTGCAGCGTAACCAGCTGTGGGGCGGCTGGACGCATGGCTGGCCTGGCTTGGAGCCTGAGCACCTCCCCAGCCCAAGAGCATGACTGCCAGGCCTTAGGCATCAGCTGCTCCATGCCTCGGTTTCCCCAACTGCAACATGAGGCAATGATGTGGACTCTGCAAGCTTGTGATAGGAGTGAAGTTGGATAAGGAGGCCCCAGGCCCAGTCACAGGAGTCACTGTCCCTCCTGCAGGGGCTGGCCTCCCCAGTGTCCAGGCCAGAGCCTTGGGGTCCCTCTCTTGGCTGGGACCTAGAGCCCCCAGCATCCTAGACCTGTTCCTCTGGGAAGTGCAGGGCCTACCCTACAGCGACCACCCTGAGCCTGGGTGGGCTGCACCAGCAGGCAGCGGTGGGCAGCTATTTCGACACCAGGCTTTCTTCCGAAATAGTTGTCTCGAAGGGCTTCCTATCTGCCTGCTCCATGCAGTGCACCCAAGGCCGTGCTTCCCCTTCACCTGTATGTCCCCCATCCCGACCCCTGGCTGCCCTGGGACTCAGGCCCCACCTCCAGCTAAGACCAGGACCCCTAGGGTTGCTGCAAAGAGCACCTTTATTCACAGCAAAAGGACGTCACCATAGCAACAACACTTGAATTCCCTGAGAACTTTTCCCTTATTCGCTTTCCTAGCTATGTCTTTGCAAAGAGAAAAACAACACAAAACACACCCCCCGCACAGAATAGGTGAGCCATGGTGGGCCCAGTGGGGAAGTGGCAGCTACACAGGAGGAGGGCAGGGATGGGAGGTTCCAGATGCTGGAACGCATAAATACACAGTGCCAGACAGTCCCCCTTCAGCTTTAAAAATAAAGATGACCCCAAGTTTGGCTTCTGTTTTTTTCTGATCCACAGAAAGGATTTAAAAAAGACCCTCCCCCATCCCACCCCATCCCCCAAGCAGAAAACAAGAACACTCTACTTTTTACCCACTCCCTTTCAAAAAATGGCACAGTAAAAAAATACTGTCACAATATTTACAGACACGCCCACTGTGGGCGACTTGCTCTCTACTTTGGAGAGGAGTCTAAACGCTCAGCTCTGACTCACCCAGTCCTGGGGAGGCAAAGGGAAGACCTCTGAGGGGGCCTGGAAAACTCCCCACCCAAAAGGGCGGGAGGGGAGCCACTGTTCACCCAGCTGGGGGCAGCTAGCCCCTGGGGGCTTTGTGGGGCCCCTGGAACCGGGCAGTGGCTGCTGCTACTCTAAGCCACAGGGCCCAGGCCCGAAGCAAGGAGACTGAGTCATGCACCCTGAGACCCAGCCTCCTCTGCAATGAGCATGGCTCAGTGAGTTGTACTTGGGGAGCCAGGATTTCAGGGCACAGGTGCTCCCAGCACAGGGCTTGTGCTCAACAGGAAGAGAAAGGTACCTACACAACCCTGCAAAGTAGCCCGGAGCCCTGTAGCTGCAGAAAGATCCAACAATCCTAACAGAACTGCACTCAGAGTGGCCTCCGACACACAAATCCTTCCACCAAGCAGGCCCTGCAGCCCACTGGCCCTTGGAGCAGAAGGACATAAGTGGCGCTTGTGCCTGCCTCTCCGCACAGCAGAACTGCCCAGCCTGCTACCTGGGTGGGCATGCAGTACACCTACACACACACATGCATGCACAGGCACAGCCCTGGGGGCGCCTCGAATGCCGAGGCCAGGGCAGTGCAACAGGGTCCCCGGGCCCTTTGGATACCAGGGGCGCCCAGGGATTGGGTCTCAGCCGTGGCCGCTAGAAGATGGCAGTGCGGGGACACCAGGGTGTGTCCGGGTACAGGTGGCAGTGGATGGAGCGGAACCTGTGGGGACAGAGCAGGGGCTGAGCACTCATTTGCAGTCCCATAGCATGGGGGGACCCACCCCGAGCAAGCAAGACTTGAGGGGTACCTCTGTGTAGTCAGGCAGCTTAGAGAGACCCTGCTCCAGCTCTGCGAGGCCCGCTGATGCCCCTAGGCCACCCTACGAAAGCCCATCTGGTTTCCTTACCTGGATGGGTCCGCCTCCACCGAGAAGGGGCCCTTCATGTGGACAGCATTCCGCTTATTTTCAAACATGCCGTAGCTCAGGGTCACCTGTGAGGAGGGGGCAGAGTGATGCCAGGAGGGGCCCCCACATCCCAAGGCTAGCCACACAGCCCTGAGTGAGGTGACAGCCCTGGCTTGGCCTCCCTTGGACCTGGAAGGACACTTGCCCTGCACACCCTGGGAATAACATCCCAAACTGGGGACCAGCGGGGGCTGGCCACGTCACCAGCATGGACAAAATACACACCCACGTTCAGGAAAAGACCCGAAAGGCACACAATAGGTACATCACAGTGAACAGACGGCAGGGAAACAACACACCACTGACAGCGTCCATGCGCCTGGTGGTGGCTGACACGGGGTGCTGCCTGGCCTCCCCTTTTAGAACAGTGCCCCACCCCACTATGCCCCTCTCCGCAGCCACACATCCCTCTCTGTGCTCTCTGGCTCCTGGTGGGGCCCGGAGGATACTGTACCTGCTCGTGGAGCTCGGAGGTGGACACCTGCTGTAGGTTCTCCAGGTGGGAGTGGAAGAGGCCGCTTCGGATAAGGGGCACGCCCAGCAGGGCCTCCACAATGTAGCCAATGGTACAGTCATCAGGCAGCCGGATCCGCTCAGCCGTGCTCATGAAGTGACCCCCACTGCAGGAGGGAAGGGTCCAGACCAGTGAGCAGAGGCAGGAGCCGACTGCTGGGAGCTGGAGAGGCCCTACCAGGCAAAGGCGCTGCACTCAGAGCAGAGCTCTGAGGAGAGCTCTGGGCTGCTGCAGCTCCCTCCGCCTCCCCTGGCCACAGCCACAACATACTCCCTATATGGCTCCGTGGCTCTATGTGGCAGGAATCTGGGTGCAGGAAGGAGTCCCACAGGATGGTGCCTGGGGTGCTCACTGCCCCAGTGCCTGCTCTGCGAAGGTCAGGCTTAGGAGTAGCTGCTATAAACAGATCTGCCCTCTGAAGCCCGGAAGGAAGTGGAAGATAGGAGGTGGGCAGTGCCACGCAAGAGGCTGGGGACACCTTGTGACTGGGAACACGAACCAAGCCAGGCCCCACAGTCAGGGGGCGGGAGCCTGGGACTGGGCTGGCCTAACTTGTGCGGGGCACTCACCTGGCCCAGGGGCTCATCTTCAGAGCCAGCCCGCGGCTGATGCAGAAGCCAGCGCCACCCGTGGCAAACCAGAAGTGGACAGGACGCTGGGGGAGGGGAGAAGGTGTTCTGAGACCTGGGTGCTACTGCCCCTCCCTAGTCCGGGTGTGTGCCCCTCGGGGCATGGGGGACTGGGAGAGGGCAGGCACTCACCACCTTGTTCTCACTGACACGCTCTGTGGCCTGGATGGGCCGGTCCAGGCTGGGCTTGCCGATGTAGACGTCCCTCGTGTGCGGGTAGCTGGCCAGCAGCCTCAGCAGGGCCCGCATGTTGACGTAGTTATCATCATCCACGTGGCAGAACCACCTGAGGGCAAGGCAGGGCCATCGGGGAAGGGCATGCCAGGGCGGGCGCTGCCAGGCTCGGGTGGGGAGGTGGGGGTCCCCTGGGGCCACACTCACTTCCTGCCGGACTCAATGAAGCGGTCGTACTCCACAGCCATCTTGCAGGACAGCGCCTGGCGGCTGTGGGCAGCCGAGCAGTTCGTGATGACCACGTTGCCTGTGGACAGGGGAGCGGCTGTGAGTGGGTCTGAGCCGGCTCCCAGAGAGGGTCCTGGCCTTGGGGACAAAGCAGGGCCCAGGGGCTTGAGAAAAGTCCCTTGGTTCAAGACAGGCCCGGCCATAGCCTCCCCTACACTAGCTCCGGGCTCAGGCCTGTGGACCCTCCCCCAACCCAGCCCCCTCCTGGGCGGCCCCGCCCCCATCCATTCAGGCAGCTTTTTCCCAGCACCCGCCACCTGTTGCCGCTGCCTGGGCTCAAAGGGACCCGGGGGGCTGAATGGGCTTCATTTGCATGAGAATTGGGGGGCCCCCGAGTGGTGGGGCAGGGCGTGGAGCAAACCCCGTGAGTAAACAGCCCTCCTCGTCCTGCCCTCTGTGACCTCTTGGCCCAGAGGAGGGGGGTTGCTGGAGGGGGAGGGCTCCGATCCTGAAGGAGGCCTGGGCCCCCTACCCCCCAAGTCCAGGGCTCACCAGTGTGCCTGGCCAAGGCCTCATCTTCCCCGTCTGTGAAGATGAACGTCTGGAAGGAGAAAATCGGCCTTAAGCAGGCAGCCTTGCTCCCCCACCCCCGGGCCATCTGCGGGGTGGGGTTGGATGGGGCACCCTGGAGTCGCTGCAGCTGCAGCTCAGTCACACCAACTTCCAGCCTTCTCCAGGCCTTGGTTTCCCCACTCGTGCAGCGCCAATAGGGCCAGGGCTCACGCCTTCACTTGCCCTGGGGGTGGGGGCGTGAGGGCCTTGCTCCGAAACCTCAACAGGATGCGCCCAAGGTCATCCAGGCGCAGTGAGGCACGAGCCAGGTGGTGAGCCTCCCCCGCCCACCAGGTAACCGGCTCCCAGCCGGCCCCATGCACCTGGCGGGGCACACACCCTTATTGACACAGCACCCAGCCTGCCACTTGGAGGCTGCTGGAAAGGCTGACGGGGGGGTGGGGTGGGGGACAGGCGGGGTGGTGGGGAGGGACAGGCAGAGGAGGTCGGCTTTGGGAAGCCAAGTCTCAATCACTTGGGGTTGGGGACAAAGGCCTTCGCTGGGCGGCTGCCAAGCCCTGGCGGACAAAGGGCCCAGAGGGAGGATGAATCACCAGGCATTGTCCGCCAGCTTTGTCCTGGGCCGGCGGGCGAGGGGCGCCAGGCCGGCCTTAACTCGGCCGAGTTAAGCGGAGTGGCCGAGCCGCCCATTATCATACAGCTGGCCTGGTTAACCGGGCCGGGCTGGGCACGAGGTCCCACGGGCAGGGTGCAGCCACCAGCACTGCAGCTCCTCTTTGAGCCAGCACTCCCAGCCTGGGTGACCTGCTGGACAGGTTACCCACTCCGAGCCAAAGCAGCCCCCAAGTTCCGTAAAGTTGCTGACAGTCAACAGGGTTGTGGCAGGAAACATCAGGTGTCCCCAGCCCCCGGGCTAAGGGCCCCCAGTACCCATGCAGCCCAGCACCCCTCCCGCTGCTCAGGCCAGGAAACCCAGGCTTGCCCAAGGCCACAGCCCACCTGTGCCAGCATGCGAGCGCCCCCTGCCAGGAGTGCTCTGCGGAAGAGGAGGGGGCCGCTGGGTTGGGGCTAGGAGTTGCCTGCGCCCGCCAGGGCCTGCCGGCACACGGGGAAGAATGTTCCTTCCTCTGCCTGGCCCGCCCAGCACGTGCCGCCTGGCGCACCCTGGCATGGCTGAGTGCAAAACCCAGAGTGTATGGGCAATGCTCTGACCAAAGTGCAATCCCGGCATGCCCACCCCACCTCAGTTTCCTTCCCTGTACACACAGGCCCCACAGAGGCCCTGGAGCACGTTCATGGCCTCAGATTCTTGTCCAGCCTGACCCAGCCCTAGGCACACACTTCTCGGGTGAGTCCCAGAGCTAAGGGGGTGGCAGGCTGGGTCTCCGCCTCTCTAAGCATGCACTCCTCCTGCAGCACCCACAGACACCCCAGGGCAGCCACAGGCACAGACTCGCACCCAGCCCCTTGGCCTCCCCAGCATCTCAGCCCAGGAATGCTGTGGGAGGCGGAGGGCCAGCCCCTGCAGACGCTCTGCTGCGCCGCTGGGTTAAAAGGAAAATGCTTTCTTAATGAGATCAAGGCAGGCCTGTTCTCCCGAGATTTGGTGGTGCCCTAAAAACCCAGCCCAAGGCTATGAAGATTAAAGTCACCTTTGTTCAGTTCGGGGAGCAGGGAGGCCTCTAAGAAAACAGCATCTAAGAAGGCGGGGCTGTGGGGTACGGGGGTGCAAGGCCTCCTGTCTCCCCACACCTGAGCCATGAAGAGAGGAGGAAAAAGGCTATAGGCCTCACCCACCCTCAGAGCCTCAGTTCCTCTTCTGTAAGATGGGCATAACAAGTGCAGAGATCGATTCTGTCCCTGATAGCCTGAGAGGTGCGTGCCATTACCAGCTGAGGCACAAGTGGGGAAACTGAGGCCCAGGGAGGTGCAGGCACTAGTCTGAGTTCATACCCTGGGGCTGAGGTGGGGCAGCCTGCTAGATCAGCCAGCCCCTGCCCTCCAGGGACCCAGACCCTCCAGTGCCACCTAACTTCCCAGTTGAAGACGGGGCTGCAGGAGGAAGAGTCGGGTGGATGAGGGTGGACGGGGGCGGGGGCTGGGGGACACCCACAGGAAGCGGCATTGTTCCAGGAGCTGTGATTCAAAGAAACACAGGATGCCAAGTTCTCCCCAGCAATTGTGGCCGCTGTGGTGGCAGAGAAGCAGCCTGGCTGCTCCTGGGAGGGGCGGGGAACCTCTGGGCCAAAGGCCAGGCTCTTCATCCTGGACTCCAGGCCCATCTTGGCGTGGCCCCTGCTGACCAACTGACCCTCCCCCCAGCCACCAGTCCAGTTGCTAGTGAAGTTTCCTGCACAACCCCCATGCTGTGGTCACCATGCCCAGATGGAGTGCCCTTTCTGGGCACTTTTTTACTCTTAGTCCTGCTCA
Source organism: Cebus imitator (assembly GCF_001604975.1). Classification (NCBI taxonomy): domain Eukaryota; kingdom Metazoa; phylum Chordata; class Mammalia; order Primates; family Cebidae; genus Cebus; species Cebus imitator. The sequence continues at coordinate 1,065,977 of NW_016107834.1, forward strand.
AATGATGCCTCCTCTGGGAAGTTTCCCGCCTTCCCTCCCTCCCCCCACATGTAGGTCAGATGCCCACTGTTGCCTCACACAGCCTCCCAGGGGTTACTCCCCCCGCTCCCCACCCCCGAAGCCACACAGCCCTGACATCTATGTCCTCCAACAGCCGGGTCTGAGTCATCCCATGCAGGGCTGGAAGAGGGGGCCCTTCTGTGCATTTCCAGGACCCCTGCCCATCACCCACCACAACGGGTGCTTTGCTTGCTGTGTGCTGGTGAACTGATGCTGGGGGTAGATCCAACCTGTCTCCAGGTAGGGTGACCCTCCAATAGGGACCTCAGGGCTCAAGGGAGTGCCTGCACGGCTCACTCCATGCCTGCAGGCTTTCCCAGTCTCTTACAACATGCTTCTGGAAGGGCCGTGTTCCCCCATTTCAGAGATGAGAGTGAGGGTCTGAGAAGCCCTAGGTCTTGCTCAGGACCACACGGCCCAGCTGGGACTGATACCTGAGACCCTGCGACCACAGCCCCTCTGCTGAAGAAAGGCCTCAGATTCCAAGAGGAGAGGTGCTCAGAGCTGATGGCAGCCCAGAGGGGGGCTGAAGGATGCCCAGGGTCACACAGCAGGAAGGCTGAGTGCTGGGGGTGGGGGGACAGGCTCAGGGATGGTGCCCCAAAAGGGCTGTCAGTAAGAGATGCTGGGGAGGCCCTCTGGCCCCCTCATCGCCAGGCAACCTGAGTGGCCAGCACGCCAGCGGCGGTTCCCACGGAGCGCGTAGCTGCACACAAGGGGCCCGACGCCTTTCTCGCTGGAGAAAGGGGCTTTGTTACCTTGCCCAAGGGGCCGGCGTGAGAGCCGCCCGGCGCTGGGAATCCTAACGGCCCGGCAGCCAAACAAAACCCACGGCCCCCGCCGCCCCCTCCCGCCGGCCCGCTGAGCCCCTGGGAATGGGACGCTGTGTTCCCAGGAGGCTGCCATGGGGTTCCCAGGGCCCCTTCCCAAGGCCAGGACCAGAGAGGACCCTGCCCACCCCAGTCCCCATCATGACCTCACCAGGCCCTGCTCCCACCCCACCATGGTGCCCCAAAACAGGGCAGCGCCAGGCTAGAAGGCCTGGGTCTCCAGGAGAGTTGAGCAGGGGGGGAAGGCGTGTGGGGTCTTCCCTGAGCCTCAACCCTCACAGCAAATGCCTCTGCACCTCCCAGCCCAAGGATGTCCTCCCACTCGCCCATTGCAAGCCCCACACTGTCCGCATCCCGCCTCAGCCCAACCGTCCAGCTGTGGCCTCGAGGGAAATTTTCAAAGTGGGGTGTGTCTTAATTATGTGTATGTGAGAAACTGATGTGCCGTGCACAAGGTTGTAGGCCTCAGAGACTCCTGCACTGTGGGGGAGGGTCTCCACACAGACCCCCAAACCTGGGGCTCTTTGAGATGTACTCCCCAGGGCCCATCAACCAGCAATGACTTGTCCCCCACCCCCGTACCTTAACACTGTGATGAGGAAGAGGCCCTGGGGTCAGAACCCCCCACTTCTCTAAAGGAAGAGCCTTTCTCCCCAGGAAGGGGTCTGAGCTGAGGGCGGGTCCGAACAAATACTGCTTCAGGAAGTTTAAGGACATAACGCTCTATGAATGAGCTCCAGTGTTTGGGGGTGAGAAGTATCACAGGGCACCAACCCCAAGCACTGGAGACTGGCGTAGGGTCCTGCAGCCATCGAGGACTCTGGAGCCAGACTGCGGGCGGGGCCTCGGGGACAGTCACGCAACTGTAATGGGAGAGTGGCCCCAGCAAGCAAACTGGGCTGCACGGATGTGCACTGGCGTCACCGCCCACAGACAGCCCCAGTGGCTGGATGGGGATGCAGCCTGGCCCCCACGGGACGCTGCCACCAGCTGGACCAGAGGGTGAATCCCCACCCCGCCCGCCCGTCCAGGCCGCGGGGGGCTCACCATCTCCTTGTGGCGCGAGATCCAGGTCTCCAGCAGCAGGTCGAGACGCGCGCGGTGGAACTTTTTGGTGGTCTTGACAGCGATGAAGACGTCTCGGGGCGCGAGCGGCTCGGCCAAGGGGCGCGGGTGGCCGTCGGCGGGGCGGGGGGCGGCCCCGGGCGGTGGGCCCGCGTCTCTGCGCGCGCGGGTGAGCAGGCTGAAGTACTCAGACAGACTGTGCACCTCGCGGGCCAGCGCCCCGGGCCCCGCCGCCCCCGCCGCCCTCATCACGGGCGCCGCCAGGGCTGCCCCCGCGGGGCCCGCCAGGCTGCGCAGCGCTCGTCTGCCGCGCTCTGCGGGCAGCGGGGGCGGTGGTGGGTCGGCGGTGAGCACCAGCAGGCAGGCGAGCAGCGCGCCCGCCAGCGCCAGCAGCAGGCGCCGCCCGCAGCGCTTGAGCATGGTGGGGTGGCGGCCGCGCGGCGCGCCCAGCCCCGTGCGCCTCCCGTGCACCGCGCTGAGGCCCCCAGCTCAGGCGGCGCAGTCCAGCAGCTAGGCGCCCGCGCGCCAGCTTCTTAAACCTCCCCGCCCCTGCCCCGCCCCCGAGCTCTCATTGGCTCCCGGGCTCAGAGGCGGGGCCTTGCGCCAGCCGCCTCTCCAGGCCCGCAGGCCCACGTGGGGCAGTTGTTCTGAGCTGGGAACTGCCCGGCGGGCTCAGCGGCCTCGCCCCAGGCGCGCACGTGCACGCCCCGCCCCCCTCCCGGGTAGCCCCTGCGGGCCGCCGAGGTGCTTTGGGGATTCGGGACAGGCCCGCGCCGGTGGCCCTAACGGGGAAACCCAGCCTGGCCAGCGCCGGCCGGGGATGCACCGGGGGTCCGGCACCGGAGGGGCGCACCCTCGGCGCAACGCGCAGCGTGCTGGGACCCCGGCTTCGGGCTCCGACGCACCGCGGGGCATATCCCACTTCCTTGCTGTGCGCTTCCCCTCCTGAGCCCAGCCTCCTCCCCACTGGGACAGGGCAGGCCCTGCAAATGGGGTGGCATCTGGGTCTTCTGGAGCGCCCGGTTCAGGGGAGCCGTTATTTGTACAGAGCAAGAGCTTACTATCACCTGTGCAGCAGGTGGTTACAAGAGGTTCTAGCGAGAAAGCACCAGAATCAAATTCCACTCTTTCTTCCCGGGCTAATTTCCTCGAGTCCCGGGGCTCCATCGGGCAGGTCGGCTCCCCGAAATCCTCAGGCGCCCCGTGGCGAGGTGGAACGAAGGTCTTGCAGGATGAAAGGCCGCCTTCTGTTCCATTTGGTCTCCCTGCGCTCGAGCCAGATGCGGCCCAGCTGTGCGCCCTCTCCGACCCGCCTCCCCGGCACACGGCCCCTACCCCCGGCTCTTCCCACGGGCCCAGGCCCGCCCCTTGCACGAGCGGGGGCGGCAGGAATGCGAGCCGGCAGCCGAGGGCGTGGGGCGAGGGGCCCGGAAGTGGCCAAGGGTCCCCTGAGCAGGGTGTGAGCCCCCTGCCCGCCACGTCCTCCGGAAGCATGGACCGGGGCGGCTCTGAGTGGCTGTGCCTCCTTCCCGTCCCCTCCTAAGCAGGGTCTCTATGACCACCACGACCACCACCACCACCACCCTGGCTAAACTCCTCTCCTCGGGCGCTGACAGTTATATTCACCCCGAGATGGCATTTTACATTATTTAAATACCCCTTGGAGCCCCTGTCCTTTCCTCTGCCTGATTGTCAGCCGCAAGACAGCGGCGACCTCGTAACATCCCGACCTGGAACAGGTTTTGGAACATAGTAGGTGCTCTGCAAAAAGTCACTGGATAAATGTCTGGCCCCACTGTCAGAACCCCTCTGAAGGCATTGTAGCCCATTTGCTCTTAGGGCACCGGCGGGGGGGGGGGGGCACCCCTAGCCCCTGTGCCGGCTGGGCAGTGTGGGGGATGGGGGTTCCCAGGCCTCTTCCTGGCCCCAGGTAATTAGCAGGCACCACCTCTGAAGGCAGATGCCCGAGCAGATGGTGCTGGCTGTGCCCAAGTGACAAGTCTCCCATGGCGTCACCTCCTGCCATAAACCGCCCCCACTCCCACCCCCACCCCCCCCAGCCCTCCCCACCCCCCATCAGCCAGACCCTAGCCCTGGAGCCTACAGGCAGTTGGAGAGGCTTGAGGGGAAGCCGGAAAGAAAAGGACCCAGTGACTGGGTTGGCTGCCCCAACAAAGTCAGCTGAGCCCCAGTCCAGCCCCAGCCTTGGGTCAGAGGAGTCTCCATGCCCCCGCTTGCTTCAGCCCCACCACTCACTTCAGCCTCTCCCAAATCTTAATTGTTTCAGAGACATAGCCTCATCCACCCCCATCATCTCTTTCCTGGACGGCTTGGGCACTCTCCACCACCGTCCCGCCCAGTCCTACCCTACCTGCTTTGTTTATTCTCCATGCAGCAGCCAGACAACTATGACCATAACCGCTGACACACCCACACAAAGAGCAAAACCCTCCATGGCTCTCCACTGCCTGAGTTCAAGTTCTGCCTGGTCTCCATGCACCTCATGACTTAGTCCCAGCTCTGTTTCTTGAGGCTGAATCCCTCCTCATTCTCCAGCAGCCAAGCATGGCCAAGCCTCTGTATCTTTGCATGGGCTCTGCTCTATACCTGGACTTCATGTCAGTAGCACTGATGGTGGGTGCCATGCCACCCTGCACCCCACCTGATAAGGTGCTATAAGTCAATGTCTCCATAGTTCCCAGGCCAGGGGGTGGGACTTCCTGCCCTGAGCCATCCACTACCCCTGCTCCCCAGCTCTCCCTGACTGCAGTGTCTTTGACCCAGCAGGTTGTGGGAGCAATGTGTCCATTGTACAGAAAGCAAGGGGGATATTGTGCCAAGGGAGTGACTATACAGAAGTGGATGGCTCAGCCTGGCAGGGGCCCATGCATAGAGCTGGGTAGCGTGGGTTCCCATGTCTCTGTAGCCAGGCATGGGAGGAGTGGAGGACCTGATTCGCTGCCTGTCTGGAAGCAGCGGGAGGAAGCCTTACAGCATTCTTGTGGGGGCTGCAGGCTTTGGCAAGAGTGAATCAATTTCTTTGCTGTCAGGAGAATGGAATTTCATGGTGACTCCTTGAGGTCTGAAAACTGTTGAGGGGGTGGCCCGTCTAGCCACCCCCATCTGCTTCCCCAGGCTCAGCTACAGCCTGAGACACTCCCCACCCCCTCCAGACCCCAGGTCTCCCTCAATGGACCCACTGGGCCACACAGCCCTGGTAGGGAAGTGGGCCATGGGGCGGTGCTCATCCCTGGACAGGACAAAGGGAGCTGGGGGGCAGGGCTGGATAGGGCTGACCATGTTGCCAGGGAAGCCCCTTGGGGCCGTAGGGTCCTGGGAAGAGGGGCTGGGGGTAGAGGCTGCCCAGACTGCCTTCCAAACCTAGAGGGGCCACTTCTCAGCTGTAAGACCTTGAACCTATGACGTTACTTCCCAAGGCTCAGTTTCCCCACTTGGAACACCAAGATGACATACCATCCAGAGCAGGCAGCCCAGCCCTTTGGCCCTGGGACATGGCTTCGTGGGCTTCTTGAACCCCAGACTTACCCTCTGCAGGGTCATCAGTCCCAGTCTGGTGATCCCTGGCAGCTGGGTGCTCAAATGGCCCGAGAGACCTGCCTGCTGAGGTCAGGTGGAGAGTGGGCCCAGAGGGCCAGGACTCACATGACCAGGGATCCTACCCGCCTCCCCTATAACCCATCAGGCTGAGACAGTGTTCTGTCCCCAGTGGAGTCCAGGCCTCCTTTGTCTGCCAAGGTTCAGCCTGGGGTTTTCCTGCTGGAGTCAGTGCAATCAGGCCCCCAAAGCCACGGGCTGGGTCTGTCCTGGACACCCAGGCCTAGAGGGGAAGGGCTCAGGGCTGGCTTTGAGGCAGCCATCTGCCTTCCCTCCCCCAGGCTGTTCCTTGGGGCTGCTGCAGCCTGCCCTCCTACAGGGCCCTGGGAAGATCTGTGGAGACATAATGGGTGACCCATTAACTCTGCAGGAAGCCATCCGAGGCACCTGTCCACTCATCAGCTGGTGGAGAGCAGCCCCACTCAGTGTGCTGGGAACCAGCAGCAGTGCCCAGAGATGGAAAACGCTGGACAGGACTCAGCAAGGTGGTGGCTCTGGCTGGGCAAGCCTGGCGCCTCCCTGGACCTCCCTGTGCTCGCCTGACACAGACAGAGAAATGCCAGCCCCCAGGCTGGGGCCAGGCATGGGAACTGGCAGTGTGTGAAGCCCCCAGATGCTAGGGGCCCCATAGATTTCCTAAAAGGTGTGGCCTTGTGAATGTCCCTGCCCAGGAGCTTCTGTGGCAGCCCCTGCTGGCAGGAAGAGGGTGATGGGAAGGTTGGCTGGGCTCACGACAGCAGGCTCCTGAAGCTGGGAAAGGAGTACTACAGGGTGGCACAGCTGATTCCCATTACTGCAGCTGGGGTGGGTACTGCCCTGAGACTAGCAGCCTCTAGCTGTGAGTAGCACCCCCACCATTCCCAGCCCCGCCTGCCTGCTCTGCCCAGACCCTCTCGCCTGCTGTGTGGTCTTGGGCTAATGCCCTTCTCTCTGTGGGTCTCAGGACATTACTTGACTCTGTAACAGGGATATGGCTGGCGCCTCACCCCGCTGCCCACCAGGCTGCCTTGGGGTTTGTGCCCTGCAGCCATGGGGCTGGCTACACCCTGGGGTCAGGCGTTAGAGTTCAGCCTACTTGGCCTCAGTGACTGAGGCACCTGACCTGGGGCACCCTGCAGGCCCACCAAGGGCTACCCCTCCTAGAACATCGTTGCCATCCCCCTCAGCCACCCCTCATCCTGATGCTGGTCACATGACATTGTAGCTGCTCATTTACTTCTGTCTCCCTGGGGGAAGAGGCTGCACCTTGCTGCTTTTCTGGCACAAAGTAGGTGTTCAGTAAACACTGGTTGAACTGATGGTGGGGGAATGGACATGCAGAGGGACATACAGATGGACAGATAGATAGATGAACAGATGGATGGATAGTTGGATGGATGAATGAATGGATAGACGGATGGATGGATGGATGGGAGGAAAGGTGGATGGATGAACAGTTAGATGGACAGACAGATGGATGGGCAGATGAACAGACGGATGGATGGATGGATGGATGATAGACAAATGAATAGATGGATGGATGCATGCATGCATGCATGAATGGACAGATGGATGCATGGATGGATGGAGGGATGGATGGGTAGACAGATGAATGGGCAGACAAACAAATGGATGAATGGATGGATGGATAGATGGAAGGAAAGGTGGATGAACAGTTAGATGGACAGACAGATGAATGGGCAGACAAATGGATGGATGGATGGATGAACGGATGATAGACGGATGGATGGATGCATGGAGGATGCACGCATGCATGCATGGATGGACAGATGGATGCATGGATGGATGGATAGATGAATGGATGGATGCATAGATGAATGGATGAACAGACAGACGGATGGATAAATGAATGGATGGATAGCTAGATGAATGGATGGATGGATGGAGGGATGGATGGATGGATGGATGGATGGATGGATGGACAGACGGGCAGGTGAATGGATAGATGGACCAACAGATGGACTAATGGATGGATGGACAGACACACACGCAGAGGCATTAGGTGGCTGGGAAGGTGCTGGATGCCAGCTACTTGACAGCAGGATCTGATGTGATACTTGGCTGTGCCTCAGGGCCTAGAGCAGCATCTGTGTGTATCAAGTGCTTGATCAACACTGGTTGGTAGAGGTTGGATGGAAGAATGGATGGGTAGATGAGCAGATACACAGAGGGCTCAAAGGTGCCTCTCTGACATTGTCTCCCAAACGCCTGGCCGTGGGGAGCATAAGTCTCAGGGTAAGAAGCGCTGGCAGACTGCTTCTGGCCTTGAGTCAGCACAGGGCCTGGGGCCTGGAGTGTGGGGCTATGCTGAGGGGAACTCCCAGTGCCTAGAGTGCCTGCCCTGTCCTCGGGCATTTCCAGACCACCTCCAGAAGGCCTCAGAGGGTCTCACTCTAACTGTTGGTCTAACAGATGGGTCCAGGGGTCCAGAAAGGAGAGGTGGTGCATCCCCTTGAGCCCACAGTAGGAACAGTGAGGGGCCTCAGCCTGGGGGCCAGGGCTTGTCCGCACCAGGAGGACAGCAGGCCTGGGCCTGGCAGCTGCGCCTCTCTCTGGTCCCAGGCCAGCTGGGCCATGGGGCTGGATGGGGCTAATCTGATTTGCAGCCCCCAGTAGCAGAGCACAGCCATCAGGATTCACTTACTGACGTCCTGCAGAGTCCAGACACCCACCAGGGAGGCACCAGAGCCACCCTGCCCTAGTCGGCCTTTGTCTTGCCAAGAATGACTGGCTTGTATGGCAGCCACGGCGAACAGGGGGTGGGCTGCAGCCAGGCTGGTGCCTGTCAGGCCCCAGGCATGACCCCCCACCCTAGTCATGACCCCATGCCCATGTCAGTGGGATGGGTTCCAGAGCAATGGGAGGAGGGGCTCCAGACAGTGTGGAGGAAGCAGGGGTCAGTCTTGGCCCCAAGGGAGCCCTGCTTACTGTGTGACCATGGGCTTGTGTGCCTCCCTGATCCCAGGCTCCTCCTCTCTACCATGGACCGAGGTTTCTTTTCCCCCTTGAAAGGGTCAGGGGAGATGACACAGCATCGAAGGATATTCCAGGCTGCTCCGGAAGCAGAAGGTGGGGAGGTTATGTCCCCAGGAAGGGTGATCATACCTGCTGAGAGAGGCCACCTCCGTAGGACCTGAGAGGTGGCATTGGGCTCCACCTATCCATCCATCCATCTGTCTGTCCATCCTTCCATCCATTTTACCTGCTTATCCCACAGCTCTGCTTGGCACTGGGGGAACATAGGAAGTGTGGATTCAACATGGGTTAGAAAGATGGGTCCAGCCCCAAGGTGTCCAGGGCCTGGAAGAGGGAGAACCCACTGTGGGCTGGGGCTAGAAGGCAGGGGACTTCTGGAAAGGCTTCCAGGAAATGAGGGTGACATTTGCCCTGGGGCTTGAAGGTTTGCGCGGGTGGAAGTGCAGATTATGAGGTGGGCAGGGGTGTGGGGAGTGGGTGGAGGTGGAGGTTGTGAGGTGGGCAGGGGTGTGGGGAGTGGGTGGAGGGTGTGAGGTGGGCAGGGGTGTGGGGAGCAGGTGGAGGTTGTGAGGTGGGCAGAGGTATGGGGAGCGGGTGGAGGTTGTGAGGTGGGCAGGGGTGTGGGGAGCAGGTGGAGGGTGTGAGGTGGGCAGGGGTGTGGGGAGGGGGTGGAGGTGGAGGTTGTGAGGTGGGCAAGAGTG
>NW_016107834.1:1075565-1087534 GCF_001604975.1 Cebus imitator
GGTGGAGGTTGTGAGGTGGGCAAGAGTGTGGGGAGCGGGTGGAGGGTGTGAGGTGGGCAGAGGTGTGGGGAGCGGGTAGAGGTGGTGGTTGTGAGGTGGGCAGGGGTGTGGGGAGCGGGTGGAGGGTGTGAGGTGGGCAGAAGTGTGGGGAGCGGGTGGAGGTTGTGCAGTCAGGCACAGGTGTATGGAACAGCCATGGAGGTGAGGCTGGAGATAAAGAGAAGCCTGAGGGTCTAGGTGTAGGATGCAGGGGTGTTGGGGGAGACATAGGGGTTGCAGGTTCACGAGCAAGACGGAGGGCTCTGAGTGGTATTCTAGGAGGAAAAGCAACCCTGAGGCCTACCTTAGATAATGCCCATCCAGCCTGAGCCTTCCTATCTGTCTGTCGGTCCCTCTGAGCCTTGTGTCTTTTTGGCCAGGGAGGGAGGAAGCTGGGAGGGTGGCGGGGAGCCGCCTTGGCCTCTGTCTTCCCTCCTCCCTTCCTTGGAAGGCTCTGCCAGTGTTGCAGCTTACTCTGGGCAGGATTTGCAGAGGGAAGGCAGGGCCAGGTTGCTCAGGGGTGGGCCCCTGGCAGGAGGGGATGTCAGAGGCGAGCGTGGGAGGTGGGGCCGCATCTCTCTCGGGGCTGTAGAGGCTGAGCTGGGGCTGGCATCAGAGGAACATCCCGGCATTGGAGGCCCTGTCCTCTCTCTGCAGCCTGTTTCTGTGCATACTGTCTGCTAGGGACTAGCCCGACAGGTGGCATCCAGGGCTGCTTTGGGTCTCCGGAGACACTTGACGATGGATGCCTGGAGACACTTTCAGTTGCCACTGGGCTGGGGCTGAGCAGCCAGTAGGATCTGGCCCATAGGAGGCTACCCCACAGCCCCCCGTGCCCAGGAAAGCCCCACAACCAAGAATGACCCACCAGCAATGTCAGGGGCCAGGGTGCAGAAGCCATCCAAGAGATGGCGGCCCTCCTCTGGCTGTGCCTTGGAGGGGCTCTCGGAGTGGCTCTCCCGTCACACCTGGGGCCCACACAAGGTGGCTTATGCCTAGCTGTGAGGCCCAGGAGCAGCGTGTGCCTGCATTCTGGCAGGAGGTCACACGAGGGCAGAGGATGCGGTGGCCGGGTGTCCAGGACAGTGAGGCCGCCCTGGATCGGAAGGATCGCACAGGGCGGGTTCCGGGGGAGCCCATGGCAGGGGGCTGGGAGGAGGCTGCAGCTGAGTCACGGGCTGGGCTGCTTGGGCTGTGGGCCAGGCCTTGGTGAGGGCAGGGGTTGCAGAGCTGGGTTACCCACCCCCCACCCCTGCCACCCCTACAGCCTCCAGGTGGTCCCAGCCTCAGGACCTGAAGACAGGGCCACGGCTGGGGTGGAGGGAGGAGCCTCCTGGAAAGCTGTTTGCTCAGCCGGGGTTTAATCTCCAAAACAGGAAGGCCGTATTGACAGAAGCAGCAGCCGGAACTGCTGCGGGCCGCCAGGTTACACTCCCGGGCCCCTCCTCTTGTCCCCAGTGGGGGGTGGGGGGGCTTCCCCACAGACACTGTCCTCAAGTACAACTGCACCCACTGCCCCCCAGGCTGCACCTCGGGTAGATGGTACCCCACTTGCTCTGCCAGCTGCAGAGAGGACTGGAGCCAGAGTGGGGCAGGAGGCTGGAGGGGACTGCAGGGTCACAGGCTGCCTGGCTGTGACTCTCGGCCTCATTCTGTGAATGAGGAAGCTGAGCACAGAGAGGGAAGTGGGCTGGCCTGGGTCCACAGGGTGGGGTGGGGGTGGTCTGCCCGGGTGCCCCCATCCCAGATCCTGACACTCTTGGGAGTGGCTCTGTCCACCATCACCACTTTCCCACTCACACAGCACCCCCTGCCTGGCCTCCCATCCCTGGGGTACCCAGGAGGGTGGAGCCAGCTTGGGCTCAGCAGGGCTGCGGTGCCATGAACCCTCTGGCTGTGGGTGGATATCATTCATCCACCCACTACCAGAGGAAGCTGCAGAGACGGGCGGGATGGTATGCCAGGCGGCCCTGGCATCCTCTGAGATCATTCTGAGATGAACATCAGGCCCCATAAGAGCCCCGTCCCTTATCTTCCTCCCCCCCGTGGCTGACTCAGTAGGACCAAGGAGCTCCAGGCAGGGCTGGAGGCAGCCGGTCTCCCAGACCACCTCGGCAGCCCATGCACCTCTCCAGACCTCAGCCTTCCTGGATCTCAGTTCCATGCCCACTGCATATCCTGAGCTGCAGCCGGGTAGCAGCTGGCTCTGAGGGCTGCCCCCAAACCCTAGAGATGGGGCTCAGGTCTGCCCCCCTCCCTTGGCTCTCTGCTGCCCACTTGGGAGGGCTGGCTCTGCCCCTGGCATTCTCAGGCCACCCCCAGCCCACTCTGCCTGCTGAACCCCCTAGGCCCTGCCAGGCCCAGGCCCCCGATGCTCCAGCCACCCCTCTGCGTCTGCCTGGAGCGCTCAGCATCTCCACCACCTGTGGGAAGTCTCCACGCTTCTCCCTCCTCCAGTCCACATGCCGCCTGTTTCTGGGTCCCCTCCAGCCCTCAGCACAGCCCAGCACCCATAAAGTACTCAGCATGGATGCCAATGGAACGGAGCTGGGCTTCCTGAACTTGGCTCTTGCTAGAAGAGTTGGAAGAAGGAACCTTAAAGAGCATCTGGGTCCAAGTCCCATTTCATGGATGGGAAGATGGAGGCCCCAGGAGGCGGGGACCTGCCCAGGCCCACACAGCCAGCAGCAGGTGTCTGCAGCCACCCTTGAAAGCGAGCCCCTCAGTCTCACACTTCCAGGTGCCTCCCACACCTCAGGAAGTCCCAAAGTTCTGAGGCGCTGGGCCCCAGCAGACACTGTTCGGGGTCTGTGGTGATGCCAGGGGGTGAGGGTAGACCTTCAGTCATGGCCATCTTCTGGCCAGGCCTGCTTCTCCCTGCGACCCCTCGGAATGCTCTGCCCGGCTGGGAGACTGAGCAAACACCAGACGTGCCCAGGCCAAGGAATAGGGGGCTGGCCAGCCTGCCTAGGGGGGTGGGGGCCTGGGTAGCAGTCCAGGCCTGCCCCCGAAACATGGCCTATGGCATCTCTCTGGGTGGACAGTCCCCTGTCCTGGCTGTGTCTCCAGCCTCAGGTGGGGTTCTAGCTGTTTCTTTCTGTTCTCAGCTGCCCCCACCCTGGCCCCCGCCCCCACCCCCTGCAAATCAGCAGTCACTTGAGCCCTCCTTGGGCTCTAAGGCCCCCCAGGGCAGATCTTCAGGCCTGGGACATCCCCAGAGGCTGGGCTGTGCTCAGTGGTGACTGCCCCTCCCTCCTGTCTCGTCCCCACCTGCCATTGCTGTCACTCTATCCCAACGACCCAGTTTTCCTCCTTGTCTCTGTCGGTGGGGTGGGGGGCTCTGGGGGGACAGTGTCCCCCTTTGTGGGGGGACGACCAGTGGATCAGGTGTCCCAGGTGGGGCCGGCAGGCGCGTCTGCTGACTCGGGGCAGGGGCCATGGCTTTCAGGTCTTCAATAGCCTGAGATTAGGTTCCGTCCCTGGGGGCCCCTGTTGTGTGACCATTGTGATGGCCTGGGAACCACAGCCTCCAGGGCCAGACAGGGATGCGCCTCCCTGCCCGCAGGAACCCTGGCCTGGGGGCTGGGGTCGCAGCCTCCTCCAGCAGTCTGGCTACCCTGCAAGGCATGTTGAAGTGTGCACGTACAGATGCAGCCAGCGCAGTCTTGGGGAAGCGTGGACCCCGCCTGCCAGATGTCCTGCCCACTGCCTGGTCCACAGCCTGGGGAGAGGCACTGCTTCTTTGCAGCCCAACAAGCAGAGCATGGGCTGGATCTCAGGTGTGTGCTGCTGATCAGTGCGCAACATATACGGATGTGCACGTCGGCCCTGGCACTGCTCCCACTCTTGAGGTGCCCCTCTTCACTGCTCCCCTCAGCTGCATCCTCCCACAGCCCCACCGCTCAGATTGCAGGGCTTGTCCTCAGCCGCTGGCTGGCAGCCGACAAAACCACAGGTCAATCCCGGCTGGCAGGATGGGGACAAGCTGACAATTTCAGGTCCTAACTGCAGGGCCTTACCTTTCCTCCTCTGAAGACTCAGGTGTGGAATGAGTGGGGCTGTTGGTGCAAAGTGGGTGAGGTTCCTGTCAGCTTCCCTGGGCCTGATCAAGGTCACCGACCTCCAGCTGCAGTCCCCAAGACCAGCTCCTGATGGCTTTTGTGACCCGCTCAGCAGAAGCCCGGCTGGGATCCTCTTGGTGGCCCAGACAGAGATGACCACATAGTGTATCGTCTTTCAAGGATGGGAGGGAGCATTGTTGGTAATTACCCCTGGGACATACCAGGGCTGTTTCAGGAAATGGAGTAGGTCGCCAACAGAGACACAGATTCCCTGGCAGGATGTGTGCTGGCCGGCACACGACTGGAGTTCCAGAGGGGGCCTGCGCTCGCACAGTGCTTACGGAAGCGCGGGAGAGCCCACAGGGAGCATGGAGCATGGCGCACTGCCACTCTGCACATGTGGGCTGGCCGCGTGCGGGGACACGTGTGTCCGTGTGCACACACCTGAGATGCCTCCTTTCCCTTGTGCAGCTGGAGACTCTGGAAGGAGGAGGCGGGTCAGGCTGGCCTCCAGCTTGATGGGGGTAAGACAAGCAGGCCAAGGTGAGAGGCCAAGGCCAGGCCTCGATCAGGCTGGGGCGTGGCCCTAACACAGGTTTCCTGCCCAGAATAGTGGCTGCCACCTTGGACAACAGGTTGAGCCCCATCAGGAAGGCATTGCTCCAAGAAGTGGGGCTTCCGAGGCTGGGTCAACTCCCCCAGTTTTTGCATTCATCCTAACATGTGACTGCATCTTCCTCTAGGCAGCCTTCTGTGACTTCTGCTGTTGCCCCGGTGGCCTCTGTCTCCAGAGCAGGTGGAGCAAGGAGGCTGTCTGCTTGCTCCCTAGGCCCCAGTGGACATATTCCCAGAGACAGGTAGAGTCTGCTTAGGGGCACACAGCCAGCCCTGGCAGGATGGGGCTAGACCCCAAGGAGTGCCCCTCCCAGGTCAGGGCACTTGTGACTATGGCTGCCCAAAAATCCTCTTGGGGCTTCTTGCTGGGGGGCCACTCTGAGCTTGGCTTTAGGGGCAGAGGGGCTTTGGGCTGGAGTGTCCTCCAGGGGCCAGGCCTGGCGACCCCTCTAGGTATGGGGGAGAGGATGGGGGCTGAGAGGCAGCTGCCGCTGAGGCCTTTGGCAGAGGGGGGGCCGACACTGGGCAGACCGATGGGCCATTCAGGCAGGAGAATCTTCAGGGTCATCCTGGCCAGCCCCAAGCAGCCACCACACCCTCCCCTTCCCGCCTCTGGAATATCATTGCCATGCTGGCCCACATGGGACGCTGGAGATGGGACAGGAGCCACACAGACCCAGCTCTGCCCTCCGGAACTCAGCATCCAGGCAGCCGTCAGAAAGAGAGGGCCAGCAAACAACTTTACTGGGGGTCCAGCGATGACATGCGAGAAGCAGGTAGAGAATGCCTGGCGAGCCTGGGTAGCTGAGGAGGGAGGGACAAGCAGATGCATGGGCAGAGACATGGAGGGTGTCTGTGGACATCATCCTGGGGCAGGAAACGGCAGGTGCAAAGGCCCCAGGGCCGGCTGAGCTGCTGGCTTCCTCGCTCAGGGAGCATCGGGGCAGAACCTCCCAGAAGCCAGAACTGTGCTCTTGTGCATGGATCAAGCTTCAGAGAGAACTCGGGGAGCTCCCTGGTCTGAGGGGGGTGGGGCCAGGGCTGGGCAGTGCAGAGGGTGAAGGGGTGTCCTTCTTCCAGGAGATGGAACTCGAGGGAAGAGGAAAAGTCCCCCTAGCATCCCTGCCCCGTGCATGGGATTGTGGGGGCTGGGAGGCGGCATCCCGTGCTAGGCTGCAGGAGCTCCCAGCCAGACCTGGTCCCCTGGGGAACAGGAGTCCAGGAGGCCTGGTTTGCTGTGAGCTCACCCCCACAACCCACCAGACCAATGTACGGAAGCCCGAGCTGGGGTTCAGAGGTCTGTGAAGATGCCCCTGGGGGAGGGTTTCCCACATGGCACCCCACTGGGCCCCTGTCCCAAGCCTTCCCCCCTCCCTCCCAGGTTCTGGAAACCTCCTCCTGCTCCCCAAGTTAGTTTCTAGAGCTGCTTTAACAAACGGCCACAGACTTGGCTGGAAACAGAAGATATTCATTGTCTCACCCTTTGGGAGGCTGGAAGTCGGGATCAAGGTGTCCAGATGGCTGGTTCCCCCTGAAGGCAGGAGGGGTCTGTTCTGTCTGCTCGGCCCCCCCGCACTGTCTGGCGGCTGCCCGCAAGGCTTGGGTGGCTTAGTGAGGCCTCACCCCATCTCTGCCTCCATCTTCACATAGCCTCTCTCCCAGCCTGTGTGCTGCCCTTTCATCTCAAGATCCTCAACTACTTCTGCAAAGAGCCTTGTCCAGGCCAGGTGTGGTGGCTCACACCTATAATCCCTGCACTTTGGGAGGCTGAGTTGGGTGGATCACTTGGGGTCAGCAGTTCAAGACCAGCCTGGCCAACATGGTGAAACCCTATCTCCACAAAAAATACAAAAATTAGCTGGGCATGGTGGCACATGCCTGTAATCCCATCTACTTGGGAGGCTGAGACAGGAGAATCTCTATCCTGGAAGATGGAGGTTGCATTGAGCTGAGATCGCGTCACTGCAATCCAGCCCGGGCGACAACAGCAAGACTCCATCCCCCCTAAAAAAAAGAAAGAAAGAAAGAGCCCCTCTTCAAACAAGTTCCCCCCTTCATGGGTTCTGGGGGTTAGAACTTGAACATAGCTTTTGGGGGGCTTCTAGTCAACCCACAACACCCCAAAATGCTGGGAATCTGGGAAGCTGGGTCTTCTCTCACTGCTAAGCCAGTTCCCCCACACTTCACCACAGCAGGCTTGGAGCCACTGTGACATGTCGGCCCCCCCTTGGCATGTTTAAGTTGGGGGACAGAGAGAAGGGCTGGGAAGTTTAAGTTGGGGGCCTGGGGCCCAATGGTACAGGCAAAGTGGAGACTCAAGGAGCGGCCAGCCCCTTGTCTGCCCACCAGGAACACGGCCTGTGGTTCCTGCCCCCGTGTGAAAAGAACGGACAGAGAGCACCCGGCCCCTGTGCCCCCTGCCTGGCTCCGGGAACCGCAGGCACCCGTTTGGCACAAGAGACAGAGGGGCTCACATAGACACAGAGATGGGCCCGCAACGCGGTAGCCCCGGGCCTGCCATAGACCCCACGCCAGGCCCACACATGGGCAGGATGTTTCTCCCCCAGCCCTCAGGTCCAGGCTTGAGCTCTGGGCCAGTGGCCACCAGGCCCTGGGCCAGCGAGGCCTGGCTCCCAGCACTTGCTCCACCAGGCAGAAGGTGCTATCCATCCCGTAATCACCCATGCCAGACGCAGGCTCATTTGATCTTCCGAAGCGCTGTTTATGCCATGTGGAAAACCAAGGCTCAGCACTCCCCCAGCCCAGAGATGGTAGGTGGTAGGGCCAGGATTCGAAGCTGGGTCTCCAGACTTCCTCAGCCTGAGAAGCAGCCTGGCATTGGCAGAGCTGGGAACACCACTGTATCACCTGTGAGCCCTGCCAGGGGTCTCAGTGTCCCCGTCTATGAAATGGGATAAGGGCCCTGCATGCCAGCCTTGCCTCAGGGGCCAGAGACGGGAGGGACAGTGTCCCTAGTGACAGATCCAGAAACTGAGGCCAGGAGGCTACTGGCCTAGACACCCCTGCCCAGCAGATGCGGGTCGGGGCAGGCTCAGGCCCCAGCTGGCCCACCACCTGCTGACCCGCTTCCTCCCAGGGCTTCTGCAGGAAGGCGGTGGGAACTGGCCTCCTCTCTGCCTCTCAGCCCCCAGGCGGCCGCCCCCTGGGAGGCCTGGTCCGGGGCTCAGGTGTCCCGCACAGCCGGTTCCTCCGCCTCTTCCCATCCTCGTCGCCTCTGTGGAGCCAGGAGGAGGTCACTCCTCAGGGGCCATGGGCGGCTGTGGCCCTGCTGTTGAGCGGGCTGGCTCTGCTGCCTCTCCCGCAGCCCCCAGGAGGCCGGGCCGCCCCGGTGTGCCCACAGGGACCTCCCTCAAAGCCCCTTCCCACCACCCCTCTGCCCACCCCCATGATATTCATGCCTGAGGCTTTCTCTGCAGCTCCCACCCCACGCTGATGGGGGCCGCGGGCCTGGGCGAGCCTGGGTGGGCTGCAGGCCACGGGGCTTCCAAGCGGCTCCTCAGCCATGCAGTCGTCCTTAGGGGTCAGGACATGATCGAATTTCACAGGTCCTGAAAGGGAGACTCCTGGAGCTGGGCCCACAGCTGTGCAAGCCGACTCGCGGTCTGCCCCTTCCCAGACCTGCCCTGGGTTTGGCAGTGGGACCTCAGGAGGAAACTGAGGCTGACAAGGGCTGGGTGTTTTGCTCAAGGCCTTCAGCCAGCCGGTTCATCTGCCTCTTGGATCCACACTCCCGGGGCTTCCATCTTGGCTCTGCTAGTTATTAGCTGGGCAGCCTTAGGTGAGTGGCACCACCTCTCTGTGCCTCAGTTTCTTCAGCTATAAAATGGGAATAACTGGAAGGCCGGCCTCGAAGGGTGTTGTGCAGATGACACAAGGCGTCGGGTGTGGTACCTGGTGAGGGTGCAGTGTCAGGCCACTATTATTCTTGCCATTACCATTATAATTGTCTGGCCATCCCAGCTGTGCTGGGAACTTCAAAGCATCTGGGCCTCACCTGCCTTGTTCACGGCCAACCCCTGGCCACGGGCACACGGTTTAGATCAGGGACTGGTTTTAAAACAGGTGCAGAAGCTCAAACCCAGCTCTGCCTGCCTGGAGACTGAGCCCTCTCCCCACCAACTCCCCAGTGAGACCCCCTCCACTAAGGCTGTGCCCTTCACGGGGTCTCTGTGTTCCACAGCTGTGCCCTAAGGGGTTTTTTGTGTGTTTTTTTTTTTTGAGACAGAGTCTCTCTCTGCCGCCCAGGTTGGAATGCAGTGGCGTGATCTCAGCTTACTGCAACCTCTGCCTCCCAGGTTCAAGCGATTCCCCTGCCTCAGCCTCCCGAGTAGCTGGGACTACAGGTGTGTGCCACCATGCCCAGCTAATTTTTGGTATTTTTAGTAGAGACAGAGTGTCACTGTGTTAGCCAGGATGGTCTCAATCTCCTGACCTCGTAATATGCCTGCCTCATCCTCCCAAAGTGCTGGGATTATAGGCATGAGCCACCACACCCGGCCAGGGGTTGCTTTTATCTGCCTTTCCACAGCCTGGAACTGAGGCTCAGAGAGGGCAGAACTGAACAAAGACCATGTCAGGTTAGTGGGTGCCCAGGAGTTGGAGGGTAGGCTGGGGTGGATGGAAGAAGGCAGGGCTGGGGGCTGGGTGCTGGGGGTCCTGCATGCAGGAGGCTAGACCTAGTCCCAGGTGGGCGGGACTGCTAAACTTGCCGCCTGGTGCCGCTACAGGTGCCCACACAACAGCAGACTTGTGCACCCCCAGCATGGCTTGTGCCAGCCACCACAGCTGGAGGCATGGCTGTGGGCAAGTCTGCTGTCTCTGCCTACCTCCACCCCAGGACAGGACCTGGGACAGGAGACCATTGACACTGGTATTTGCCCCAGGTACAGCCATGAGGGCGGCAGAAAGGCTCTGCTACCCCAAGAGTCAGACCATGGCACAGATAGCTCACACAGCAGCCCACTAGGACATTCATTCACTCACTCACTCACTCACTCATTCATTCATTCATTCGTTCATGCATGCATTGATTCTGCAGGTAATCATGGGTTCTCGCTGTGTGGCCTTGGGCAAATGTCTTGTCCTCTCTGGGCTGTGAAGTCTACATTCAGCAGAGGAGCCCGACCCTCACAATGTGTCAGCCGAGGGTCTCTGGGAGGGGGACTGGACAGGAAGAGCAGGGTCAGGGCAGCCACAGGCCGGGACAGCATGGCCAGCGGCAGCTTTGGATCTTCCGCAGTCTCCCCAGAGA
Organism: Cebus imitator; assembly: GCF_001604975.1. NCBI lineage: Eukaryota > Metazoa > Chordata > Mammalia > Primates > Cebidae > Cebus > Cebus imitator. The sequence goes on from NW_016107834.1 coordinate 1,085,553, forward strand.
GATCTGGAATCTCGCTTTCGCCCACGCCCACACATGGACTGCAGGGGGAAGCTCCCCTGCCCATCCTCCCACCACTTCCCTCTTTCTGCTGTCCCGGCCCCTGACCATCCCTCCCCAGTGTGGAGTGTATGGGGGGCCTTGCTGCCAGACCTCCTGAGAAGCTCTAGAGGTGGCGGACCCTTCCCCAGTCCCTGTGGCAGATGGAGAAACTGAGGCTGACAGGAGCTTCCTCCTCCAACTGCCCAGAGGCCTCTGTTACCCTCCCCCAGCGGGCCTGTCTCCCAGCACACCTCCCACCCCCAAATAGCCTACTTGCTCCGTGCATCTTCAGGGGTCCAGCCCAGCCAGCACCCTCACTGAACACCCCCACCTCAAATGACCTCCATGTTCTGCCCACCTCTTGGGTCCTGCCCAGCCAGTACCCTCACCACATCTTACACCTCCCGTCCCCTTACCCCAGCAAGGCTCAGGGTCCCTCAGATGGTGCCACCTTTGGGGCTTCCCCTGGCATGGTGGGCCTCAGGGAGCCGAGAGCCCAGGCACTGGCTCATGGGAGGGGACATGCGTGTTGGGGCCGCAGGAGCCCGAGAGCCATCCCAAGGGGAGAGGGGTCAGTAAGAAGTGGGCTGGGGCTGTTTCCCCCTCACTGCAGGACCTGCTGGGTCAGCATCAGTCTCTGCCTCCCCCAGGAGGCCCCGCCCTTTCCTTCTAAGACTCGGTTTACTCAGCTGTCAAAAGGGGCCATTTCTTGTCCTTCCTCAACCCCACAAAATTCCCATGAGATACTGAAGGGCAATAAATGCTGTGGGCAGCCCTCAGTATGTGCCCACCGTGTGGAGAAGGACAGGCTGGGACCCCTGCACCCCACCTCCAGAGGACAGGCTGGGTTCCCTGTACCCCACCTCCAGGGGACAGGCTGGGACCCCCATACCCCACCATCAAGGGGCAGGCTGAGCCACCCACACCCTACCTCCAGGGCACAGGCTGGGCCCCCCCATCCCACCTCCAGGGGACAGGCTGGGCCCCCCACACCCCATCTCCAGGGAACAGGTTGGGCCCCACACACCCCACCTCCAGAGGACAGGCTGGGCCCCCCACACCCCACCTCCAGGGAACAGGCTCGGACCCCCGCACTCCACCTCCAGGACACAGGTTGGACCCCCTTTACCCCACCTCCAGGGGACAGGCTGGCCCTCCATACCCCACTTCCAGGAGACAGGCTGGCCCCCCGTACTCCACCTCCAGGGGACAGGCTGGCCCCCTCACCCCACCTCCAGGGGACAGGCTGGCCCCCCATACCCCACCTCCAGGGGAAAGCTGGGTCCCCTGCTTTCCACTTCCAGGGGACAGGCTGGGTCCCTCTGCACCCCACCTTCAGGGGATGCTTGAGAATATAGTGCCTAGGCCCTGGCTAACAGCCACTTACTGGTGGCCCAGCCAGGGAGCTGAGAGCTGAGAGCAAGCAGTCACTCACTGCACCCCGGGGCTGGAGACCACCAGCAGGGGAAAGCCCATTGAGCTATGCTTCACTACCATCCAAGTCCAAGCCCAGAGCTGGGAACAAACCTCCAAGGAGACACTTTCTCCCTGTCTGACCCACCCAGGTGATGAGCTCCCCGTTACTGGAGGCTTGCAAGCAGAAGCTGGCAGGGAAGGAGGGCTGGGGAGCAGACATGAAGCTGGAGTCCAGGCTAATTGAAGGACCTTAGATCACACCTTGGCCTGGAATTCCCGGATCCTGGTATCCTGTCTTCTAGGAACAGACGCTGCTGGAGGGAGGGAAGGTGGTCTTCAAGCTGAGATTCCGGGGCCAGGGAGAAGCTGGCTTAGGTGAGACCCTGAGGGTGGAGTCAGGTCAGCCCAGAGCCGGGGGTCACCAACTCTGTGACAGTTGTTGATCTTAGGCCACACCCCCTCTGCAGCTGAGAACCGATATCTTTCTTTTCCTTTTTTTTTTCCTTTTTTCTTTTTTTTTTTTTTTT
>NW_016107834.1:1088258-1121425 GCF_001604975.1 Cebus imitator
AAAAAAAAAAAAAGAAGGGACAGTGCCACAGGAGTCCTGGGGCTGAGCCTGCAGCCTCTCAGAGGAGGGGTCATTTCAGGGGAGACTTTTGGGGAGGCTGGCTGGGAAAAAGCTCATCACTCCAGAACCAAGAGGACACTGGAGTGAAGGTCCTGAGAGATGAGCCCGGCTTGTTTCTGGAATGGCTGGAGCAAGAAGGAGGGAAAATGAGGGGTGATGGTGGTCAGGGTGGAGGAAAGAGCCAGGGCAGAGCCGGGAGCCCTCCACTCCGCAGGGAGAGGGGCCGACCACCTAGCAAACGCCCTTCCTGCCACCCAAGTTCCCAAAGCGGGAACCCTAGGGATGTGGGGACAGTGCCAGGGACAAAGCGCCAGGGCCGAGGGGCTGGAGGTCATGGGGGCTGGATTTGTGACCTCCCCTGACCCCGGCAGAGAAACCAGCCTTGTTGGGCATGGCCGAGTCACCAGCGACCAGCCTGGCGGTGGGACAGCGGGATGAAAGGCCCAGAGAAGGGATTAGCTGCGGCCCAAAGGGCCACGCAGGGCACCATGGCAACCGAGAGGCCGGGTCTGGAGAATGGGGCCTGTGTTAACACCCCAATGGGGCTGGGGGCTTGTTAACCAGCTTACCAAGCAGGCCTGCCCAGCCATTGACATGGAAATCCAAGCCCTCATTCCTAGCCCTGAAAGGCCTGTCCCACTCTGAAAAAAGGGAGCCAGGAGGGGGGCTTCCAGGGTGGGCAGGGGTGGGCAGGGGGCCAGGTGCTGGGCCGGGGCAACGACCAGCTTCCACCTTCCTCCCCCACCCCCGTAGCGCCCCTTCGGGCTGGACCCACGGAAGGGAGTGTCCAGGACCCACGCAGGTCAGTGTCTTGAAGGCCCTGAGTGGGAGGGACGGAGTGTTACCTGGTTTGGCTCCCACTAAACAGGGGTCCAGGGTGGGGCCTGGCTGGGGACACTCAGGATGGGCCCTGGAGGTTAGGGGCAGACCTGGTGATGGACGTGTTCTGGTCAGGGGCCATGTTTCCTAAGTGGACGAGCTGGCTGGAGTCAGGCCTGTGGGCCACGGTGTGGGGCAGGAGAGGTCACTTGGACAGACAGAGCAGGGTTCCCAGCATGGGCAGAAGCTAGGACTCCTGAGTCTCCCCTGACCCCCCATCCTCATTCCAAGCTGACCCCAGCTCCAAATATAACCCAGCTTCAGTTCCTCCCAGGCCCTGGCTCTAGACGTGACCCATGTCCGCGTCAGGAGACTGTCCTGGAGCTGGCCTCGGCACCGTCCCCAGTGCCCTCCTGTCTCACAGACCCCGGTCCTGGCTCCTTGCACAGGGACCTGGCCTCCAGCTCTGCTTGGCCCATTCACCATCCTCTAGCCTCTGCCCACCAGGGCCCTGTGCACCTGACTTGGGACCCTCTGCCTCAGCAGAGACCCCTTCCCAAGACCCCCTGCCATCTTTCCTCTGCGGCTCAGCACCAAGGGGGTGCCTCAGCCTCCCCCACCCAGTCCCAAGCTGCTGCTTCAGACACTACCACGTCCCCAGCCCCAATTGTCCAGAAAATTCACACGTGTGACTTGCCACAGTGCCCGGCTCGTTCCCAGGCCTGGACCCGCGGCAGGACAGTGAGCAGGGACAGTGGCAGGCCCGGCCTTTGAGACCAGGCTGTGAAATCTGTGCTTGGGATGGGGCAAGGGTGGGGAGGCAGCGCCCCCCTCCCCCACCAATGCAGGAGGCCCAGACTCCGGAAAAGTGGAGAAAGCCCCTTGCAAGCTGAGATGTGCCGGAATGCGGGGCAGGCCCGAGGGGGTGGCGAGGAGCTGAGCAGGTGTCTAAGCCCCTGTTGACATGGGATTACAATGTCTGGCAACCCCTCCCCCGAACAGCTCCCACTCCGGGCTCTGGGCAGGAACGAGGCAGCTGAGACTGGGCAGCTCTGGGCAGGGCCTCAGTCTCCCAACCTGAAGAGTGGGGCGTACTTAAGGGGGTGCAGAGCTCCAGGGTGAGGGCTGGGGCAAAGGCAGGCTCTGCATGGGACCTCCGAGTGGGCTCTGCCTTGTCCTCTGGGGGACATGATGAGGCCGGCACAGGAGAAAGGAGGTTTGGGAGGTTGGCCAGCTAGGAGGTGAGATCACAGCCTTTTGCTGGGGGCCAGAGCCCTTGTGGGGAAACTGAGGCTCAAGGGTGGTGGAGCCTGGGCAGCTTCTTGCTCCTGCCTCCCCTCCCATGGGTGCCCCACACCCTAACCTGGCCCCAACCTCCCCAGCCCCAGGAGCCTGTTCTTCCTAGAGGTTATATGTAGCTTGGAGCTCGTGGTGGTCCTCCGAGCAGGGAGCTGCATCTACACTGCACCCTCCAGCCTTTACTGGGGTGGTATCAGCCGGTGCTAGACTTGGGGGTCACCCTTGTCACTTCTTGCAGCACTGGCCTGCAGCCCCTGGGATGAGCATCCCAGGAGCTCACAAACGATCCTGGTGAGGAAGCCAGCGGCCCGGGGTCCCCTCAATGGTGTTGGGTTTCCTCCGGGCATGGCCACAGCTGCACGCAGCTGGCAGAGGTTATGGGGCTGGGAACTTGAGAAGGCTGTGTCCCCCTCAGCTCCCGGGGAGGGGCCTCCCCCGCCCTCCTCAGCCCCCCCAGCCTGCCATCTGCCTCCGTCTCTCGGGGGAAGAGGAGGGGCTGCCCACATTCCTGCACATGCCGCCCTTCCCTACATCTGGCCCTTCCCAAGCCCCCTGCCTTCCCCAGCAGGCCCTGAGGCCCCCTCCCCATCCAAAACCCTCTAAGAGGGGTCACACGGAAACCAGCCCCTCCCCTGGCAGGGTCTGGGGACCCTGTCCGTGCCCACCACTGCTTGTCACTCCTGTGGGTGACCTCTCAGTCCTTTGGCAAGCTTTCCTGAGGCTTTCCCAGACCCCGCCTGCACACTGGGAGCAGGGTCTCCCTCACCTGGGAAGAAGTGCCCTGTCCAACGGCTGCCCCCATCTCCTGGACACCCACTTGTGTCTGACTCAATTGGGTGTCCCCCACTCCTCATGCAGGGATTGGGGGCCCCAGGGCTGGGGAATATCGAAGGAGAAAGAGGGCAGTGCGTCGGGGCTGGTCAGATGGGCAGCTCTGTCCCTATCCTGAAGGGAGAAGGCTCTTCTCCCTGCAGGTCCCAGTGAGATCACAGCAGAGTACGGAGGCCTGCACCCTCATCCCATCAGGGGTACCTGGGTGGGTGCCAGGAGACCATGGGCCAGAGACCAGGGGACAGGGTCCCAGAGGAAAGCACAGACACCCCAGGCTGAGAGCCAAGCTGCAAGTTCTCACTGATCATCAGAGCCTCTCCCGGAGGAAGGGGTACTGCAAATCAGGCCATAGCAGGATGCATAGGAGTCCACTAGGCAGACAGTGGCATACAGAACTCATTGTCATTTTCTAAACTCTTATGTGGGCCTGAGAGCTGGGCCCAGACCCCCTTGGGCACTTCATCAATGTACTCAACATTTATTCAACACCTGGCCGGCATCAGTGGCTCACACCTATAATCCCAACACTTTGGAAGGCTGAGGCAAGTGGAGTTCGAGACCAACCTGCCCAACATGGCAAAACTCTATCTCTACTAAAAATACAAAAAATTAGTCGGGTGTGGTAGTGCAAGCCTGTATTCCCAGCTACTAGGGAGGCTGAGGCAGAAGAATTGCTTGAACCTAGGAGGCCAAAGTTGCAGTGAACCAAGATCACACCACTGTACTCCAGCCTGGGCGACAGAGTGAGACTCTGTCTCAACAAAAAAACAAGAAACAAACAAAAAAGCATTTATTGAGCACCTGCTGTGTGCTGGGCCCTGTGCTGGGCACAGGGATAGAGGGTAGTCCACACAAGGACTAACCCCCACCCCTCCACAGAGCGACCTTCTAGCTGCTGGCTGTGCAGCCCAGGGCTGAGGGGAGACGGAAGAGGCCTGAGCTTGCTGGGGCAAGATTCTTAGATGGAAGCTTACCAGGCATGGGGAGGCAGGATGTACAAAGGCCATGTGGCCAGGACACAGGGATGGCAGACTGGACACGAGGCCAGGTGGGGGCAGCTGCCTAGTCTGGGAGACCTGGGGCCACACCACACCCCTGTGAGCAGAGGGTGGTGTGATGCAGTTTGCAGGGGACTCCTACCCTTCTGTACCACCCCGCCTCTCCTCTCCCCACCCCAGGCACCCAGCCACAAGAACCTAGAGCTGGGGTTGACTTAGGATGGACCCGCTTGAGGCTTCAGCTAAGGGGAGAGAGGGGCACACATGGAGGATTGTGAGGGCTGTCTGTGCAGGAGCAGAGGTGGGCACACAGGGGCCCACGACACACAGTCACATATAAAGACCCACCTCCAGAGACACACAGAGACAGAGACCCGGTGGTCCCTGTGGTGTCCCTGCACCGGAGGACGCATACACCAGCGGCCTGTTTACCTCCCAACCCTCCCTCCGGCTGCCTCTGCCTCCCCCACGTCCCCCTCCCCCAACACACACAACAGCCGCCAAGCGGGTCCCCTTTCTCTGGGGTCCCCTTTCTCTGGCTCTTCAGCAAAGCAGTTGCTCGAGACTAATTGAATTTTCCGCCTGGGAAGGGCTGGGGAGTTGAGGGCGGGGGAGGCTGGGAAGAAGCTTGTTAACAGGTCTGACCCTCCCCACACCCCCCAGGCCCCCTCCACGGCACCCAACCCCGCCCCCTCCCCACAGGGCCTCCTCTCTACAAGGGGGGTGGGGTGGTCAGGGGCCCTGGTGGCCATGGAACAATGGACAGACAGGACCAGCTCCCATCCCGCCGGCACTGGAGGGGCTGATAAGGGGGCTAGCCGGGCTTCAGAGGAGGCTAGAGTAACCCTTTGGGACTCAATTTCCCCTCCTGACTCAAAGAGAATTGGGGTTGGGGTGGGAGTCTCAGGTCATAAACCAGACTCCCCTGACAGTAGGTGTTTGGGGGGCCACCCCTTGAGATGTGGGAGCCCAACCCACTGCCCACATAGCAAGACTGAGGGCCAGGCAGGCACAGGGCTGGGGCTGCGGGCTCAGCGAGGCTGCGCTTGGTGATGGGGGATGAGGGGCCACTGTGCCAGAATTCACCCCCATGTGCCACTCCCAGCCCTGCCCATATTTACGGTTCTGCACGTGCACACGTGTGCGGTGTAAGCATGATGAGAGGCTGATGGAGGAGAGGGCAGGTGAGTCCCTGGCCACCCCTGTCTCCAGCCACCAGCCTCTCTCCTTTTCTGGTTTTTACAGATGAGGTTTCACTCTCATCGCCCAGGCTGGGGTGCAGCGCATGATCTCGGCTCACTGCAGCCTCCACCTCCCAAGTTCAAGCAATTCTCCTGCCTCAGCCTCCCGAGTAGCTCTTGGGACTATAGGCGTGTGCCACCATGCCCGGCTAATTTTTGTATTTTTAGTAGAGATGGGGTTTCACCATGTTGGCCAGGCTGGTCTCAAACTCCTGACCTCAAGTGATCCTCCTGCCTCAGCCTCTTAAAGTGCTGGAATTACAGGTGTGAGCGACCGTGCTCAGCCTGTCTCTCCTTTTCTCGACCCCAGTCCTCAATGCCACTTGGACCCCAGATGCTCAGATGTAACCCAGCCCCACCTGTTGGCAGCCCAGTGGCCCCTCAGAGGTGTGGTGGAGGGGGTGAGGAGAGCCAGGGACTGGGCGGCAGATTTAGTATCAGGGACGAGAGCAGGACCCTGACTGCTCCCCTGGGACATTTCCTCATTAAACTACCCCTCAGGTCTCCCTGGGACTCCTGGGGGCCTCCCTTAGAGAGGTTGCAAATGCAGCACCTTGGCATCTGAGCTAAAGCCAGAGGGAAGTGACAAGGTAAGGATGCCCGGGCCCTGGTGGCTGGCAGTGCTGGAGTCAGGCTTCCCTAAGTCCAGGGTCCAGCAACCCACATGTGGAGGGCCCAGAGCCGCACAGAGCACAGAGCAGGGAGGGAAGATGCACAGCCAAGATCATCTGGAAAGGAGGGCAGCGCTGTGCCCACATCACAGAGGACACGGAGAACACGGAGGTCACAGAGGTCACGGAGGGTCCTCCTCGAGACCAGGCTCCTGCAGACAGGAGGACTCCGGGTCCTGCCTGTCTTGTACATCCCTTGGCCCCCACTGGATGTGAGCAGAGCCGATCATAGAATAGGGGTCTCCTGGAGCAGGATACTAGGGAGCCGTGACCAGCAGAGACCTGGCTGGGCCCATGGGGTGCTCCCTAGTTGCCACTGCCCCACCTGCCCACCTCCCAGCTGACCCCTAGAATGCCCGCTCCCTTTCTGCCCTCACCACTTCCTTGGGTCCTGGCCCACGAGACAGGCACACCTGTTCCTGGAGGGCGTGTGCCAGGAGTCCCTGAGCCTCTCTGGCCTGCACCACTGGAGGTTATAGAAGGACCTTGAGGGGGCCACTGATGGGGCCCAGGGTTGGGCAGGGTGGGCTCTGGCACTGGTGACTGCCCCTGCCCTACTGGGATCAGGGGCTGGACTTCTGTCCACCCTCCATCAGCCTCATCCCAGCCCTCACCCCCACACTCCCACCTGAGTGCCTGCTACAGACCCCAGGCAATGCTGGGTAACAACCCCCACCATACCTGTGTCCTGACCACACCTGTGTCCTGCTCCAGGATCTCAGAATGACCCCATCTCAGCACTCTAGTGGGGTAGACAGGGGAAGCAGGTCATGCAGGCCAGCATGGGGTGGCTGTGTGGACTGCAGTCACCCCTAGTGGCCCCAAGAAGGGGAGGAGGTTCTGGGCCCAAGGCAGGGTGGGGGTGGGGGCAGGGCTCATCTGCAGGACAAGCCCCAGAGAGGGGCTGGATGTCCTGAGGGGAACCAAGGAAGGAGAGAGGGAGGGAGAGACAGAGATCAAGAGACAGAGAATGCTGAGATAGAACAGAAACAGACAGAGAGAGAGGGGGACACATCCAGAGCACAGAGACACTGGGAGAGAGAGAGAAACAGGGAGAGAGAGACGGGAAGGACAGAGACAGAGAAGCACAGAGAAGAGGGAGTATAAGGGTGACCCGGGCCTCAGCCTCTGATTTGGGGCCACAGGCCCTCCCCACTCCACCCCAGACCCACAGCCCCCCTGCTCTCCCAGCCGGGACGCTGAGGATGGGACTGAGATAAGCTCGGGCTGACTTGGCAGTCAGGACATGACGCTCCTCTTGGGGGCATTTTTTCCCCATCAAATCATCCTGGGCTTGATCCAAGGCTCTCTCCCCAAGCCCTGGGGTGACAAACACTCCCCGGCAAGACGCCCTGTGACCTTCGAGTGGCCTTTCCCACAGCTTCTCCTGGAACCCGGGGCGCACGCCTGTGCTGAGCTCAAGTGGGGCGGCAGGGAGCTCACGGGCATCAGCGAGCTCTTCGGTCTGTGCCCCCACTGTCCATCCAGGTAGTGAGTCCCTCCCATGGCCGCCTGCGTCTGCGCCCCTCTGCCCTGGGCTGTGCCTTGGACAACACCAGCTCTGAGTTCACTCAGCAAACGTCTACCAGCTCCAGAGACAGGGAAAGGCCAGTGATGGCCTCTGTCCTACAAGAGCCCCTCTCAGGGCATGGTGGGTGCAGCCGATGAAGCTATTTATCCATTGGAAGGGAGGCAGTAACTGAGGCCTCCAGGAAGAAGCATGGGGGAGAGGAAGACTGACCAGAGGAGTTGACTCCAACCTACAATATCTCCCCTCTGCAGTCCCCATAGCTCTCTGATCCTCCCCCTCTTAGTGTCCTGTCCCACATGGACAGACAGACAGACAGACAGACAGGCATGTGGGTGGATGGATAGATGGACAAAGGGGTAAATGGAAAGATGAATGGACAGAAGGACTGGTGGGTGGGTAGGTGGGTGGGTGGATGGATGGATGGATGAATAGATGGACAGAAGGACTGATGTGTGGGTGGGTGGGTGGATGGATGGATGGATGGATGGATGGACAGAAGACTGACATGTGGGTGGGTGGATGGATGGATGCATGGAAGGACCGATGGGTAGGTGAGTGGGTGGGTGGATGGATGAATGGATAGATGAATGGATGGATGGATGGATGGACAGAGGACTGATGGGTGGGTGGGTGGGTAGATGGATGAATGCATAGATGAATGGATGGATGGACAGATGGGTGAGTGAGTAGGTGAGTGGGTGGATGGATGAAGGGGAAAGTGGAAGTTGGGACAGCTGGTTGAAGAGGTGGATGGTGGGTGGGTGGACAGACAAAAGGATACATAGGTGGATGGAAAGACAGATAGAAAGACAGATGGGTAAATGCTTGGCTGGCTGGCTGGACAGAGGGATAAATAATAGGTGACCGAATGGATAGTTCGTGAAGTGAATGGATTACATGAAATGGTAAAATGAATGAATGGTCGGTGAATGAACGGATGGATGGGCAGATGGACAGACGTGGAAGAATGGAAAGATGGTGTGGCAGGCCCCTCCCACATGCCCACGTTCATTTGTCCATTTGAGTGAGTAATGCCCCTCCCAAGATGCCCACGTTCCAGTCCTGTGAATATGCTACCTTATACAGCAAAGAGAACTCTGCAGGATGGGTGCAGGCGCTCACGCCTATAATCCCAGGACTTTGGGAGGCCAAGGCAGGTGGATCACCCTAGGTCAGGAGTTTGAGACCAGCCTGGCCAACGTGGCAAAACTTTCTCTCTACTAAAAATACAAAATTTGCCAGGCATGGTGGCACACACCTGTAGTCCCAGCTACTTGGGAGGCTCAGGCAGGAGAATCGCTTGAACCCAGGAGGCAGGTGTTGAAGTGACCTGAGATTGTGACATTGCACTCCAGCCTAGGTGACAAGAGAGAAACTCTGGCTCAAAAACCAAAATAAAAGCCTGCAAATGTGATTAAGAATCGGGATGGGGAGATTATCCTATATTATCAGGGTGGGCCCAATATAATCACGAAGGTCTTTGTAAGTGAAAAAGGGAGGCGGAGAGGCAGAGAAACAGAGGTGAAGATGGAAGCCGATGTTGAGGCAATGCTGTTGTTGGCTTTGAAGGTGGAGGAAAGGGCCAAGGAATGCAAGAGGCCTTGAGAAAGTGAAAAAGGCAAGGAAAGAGATTCTCTGTAGAGCCCCCAGGAGGAGCTAGCCTTGCTGATACCTTGATTCTAAGGTAAGACTGATTTCTGACCCACAGAACTGTAAGGTAATACATTTGTGCTGTTTTAAGTCAACAAGTTTGTGGTAATTTATTACAATGGCAATTGGAAAGTAATTATATGTTCTATCAGATGGTTAGAACATATAGATAAATGAATAGATTGATGGGTAGGTGGATGGATAGATGAATGATGGATGGATGGATGGTCAGAAAGATGGATGGGTTGGTGGATGGGTGGGTGGGTGGATAGATGAATGGATGGTCAGAAAGATGGATGGGTGGGTGGATGGGTAGATGGATGAATAGAAGGATAGATGGATGGATGGATGTGTGCATGGATGGGTGAATAGGGAGTGGGCAGATGATGGACAGATGAGTGGATGGAATGGGTGGGTAGATAGGTGGGTAGGTAGAAGAATGGATGATTGGGTGGATAGATGGGTGGATGAGTGGGTAGATGGGTGGATGAGTGGGTGGATGGATGGATGGATGGATGGATGGGGGTGGGTGGATGGATGGTAAGAAGGATGAATAGATGGGTGGATGGATGATCAGTAGGATGGATGGATGGATGGGTGGGTAGATAGATGGTCAGAAGCATGAATGGATGGATGATCAGAGGGTAGGTGGGTAGGTGGATGAGGGGATGGATGTCGGAAGAGTGGGTGGATGGAGGGATGAAAGGAAGGATGGATGAATGAATGGACAGATGGATGGGTGGATTTGTGGATGGGGTAGGTAGATGGATGGATGGATGGATGAATGGAAAAATGAATGGATAGATGAATGGGTGGATGGGGGATGAATAGTCAGAAGAATGGACGGATGGATGGATGGATGGTTAGATGGATGGATGGATGGATGGGGGATGGGTGGGTGGATGGATGAATGGGTGGATGAATGGGTGGATGGATGGATGGATAGGGGATGAGTGGGTGGATGGTCAAAAAGATGGATGGGTGGAAGGATGAATCCTAGCTCATTCCTTCAATTTATACTCAGATGAACGCTGGTGCCATAGGCTGGATGGTGGGACCTCTGGCTAGATGGCTAAGCAAAGGTGAGGGTTTAGATACCCCAAACTTCCAAGCCAATTACAATCCCTCCTACCAGTTAGACTACATGACCCAGAAAATAAGCATCAGGGCTTACTGAGATGGGCATAGGTACCAGAAAACGTCTATAGTGGGACCTCATCCAGGCCCAGGGGGAACACAAATAGAGCTTGTTTGGAGGGTGGTCAGCGCTTAAGAGCAGCAGCAGAAAGGGAAATCCTCAGCCCTGTCTCCTTCCTCCAAGTCCAGCCAACACCTGGGCACCATGGGAAGGTGGCCTGCTGGGGGAGGAAGTCAGGCCTGGGGAGGCTGTGGACTCTGGCAGCTTCCTTGCCTGCCTCTGCCCCAGACTCATGAGTGCACACGCCTCGCCACGCTCTCACTCGGATGCCGCGTGGCAGCAGATGGAGGAGACTCCGCCCTGCTCAGCTTCTGACCTGTGACCTTGGCCGTGTTGCTGTCTCTCCCTAGGTCTCTGTCTCCCCATTGTGGGTGGAGGGGCTGGGCCCAGGAGCCTTGGGGGACAGGAGGTCGAGGCTGGGCGTGGGCTGGGGCCGTCCTGGCCCCCACTGCTGTTTCGACCACCAGGCTTCCTCCCCCTGCCCCTCTGGGGAGCGACCGTAATTAACGTCTTCCTGTTCAGATCAGGAGTCCGTTTCCAAAAACATTTTTGGAAGGATTATTTGCAAAGGAAATGTTTTTGAAAGACTCTCGTGTCCCGTCCCAGCCCAGGGAAGTGGGAGCAGCAGTTGGAGCCGGGACAGCGGGTGGGTGGGGGTGACCCCTGGTGGCCCTGGGGGCCAGGGTGAGTGGGCAGCCAGACTCCAGGCCCAGAGTCCCTCTGTGTCTGCTCTGCCCCCAGAGCACAGGGTCCTGGAATGGGGGGTGGAGAGGGTGGAGACCGAGGGAAACGGGAAATGAGGGTGAACGGGGGAGGAAGGGTCCCGGTTTCCTCAATGCCCACTCACCCTGTGCCCTCTGAGGACCTCCCATTGCTAAACCCAAGCATCCCCTCCCAGGCCTTGTGTCATGACCTCTCACACCATTTCCCTTGGGCAGTTGGCACCCAGGACCCTCTGCCTAGCTCCCAGCCTGGCACACAAGCCCAACTTTCTTTCTTCTTTTGAGACAGAGTCTCGCTCTGTCGCCCAGGCTGGAGTGCATGGCACGATCTCTGCTCACCACAGCCTCCACCTCCTGGGCTCAAGCAATTCTCCTGCCTCAACCTCCCAAGTAGCTGGGATCACAGACAACCACCACCACGCTTGGCTAATTTTTGTATTTTTAGTAGAGATGGGGTTTCACCATGTTGGCCAGGCTGGTCTCCAACTCCTGACCTCAGGTGATCCACCTGCTTCGGCCTCCCAAAGTGCTGAGATCACAGGTGTGAGCCACCATGCCCGGCCACAAGCCTACCTCTCTCCCACCCCTCCTCTGGACCCTCAACTGTCCCCTGAAGGTGGCCCTGGCTCTGTCCAGGGCCCAGTGTCCTCTGATTCATGGGGCAGGTGTCTTCTGGCACCACAGTCACCTTCCTGGGCCAGCTGCCACTTCCCTGTTCAGCTGCCCCTTGGGATACCTCAAGCTTACTCTGTCTTCTCCTTTTTTCTTTGATTTTGGGGCTCTCCTTTGAGACGCTCTCTTTTTCTTGAACTTGGCTCTCACTCAAGCCTCCCCATCCTGTCTTGTAGAATGGAGGGTTCCATCCACTACCCCAGTTATACACACACATGGTTTTTCTTTGTTTATATTTTCCATCCTGAAAAACACGTTGCAAAAAATTATCACTGGGGAGCAACCGATGTGGGTCATTCAGCAGATGTTTAAGGTTTTCAGAAGGAAGTGCCTCTCCTCCCTGGGAGGGGTGAGTGGGGGCTCAGGAGGCCCTGCAGACTCCAGGCCAGCCCCTGGCCCCTGACCTCCAGCCCCCTTATCGACTGCCCACCTCCCTGCCTGGCAGACAGCCCCCTCCACAGCCTGTGGGCTCAGGCTGGCCCCACCCCCTCTAGGCTTTGGTCCTTCTTAGTTTTTTGTCCAGATTGTCGTGGTTCTCTGTGGCCTCCCAGCTCCCAGGGCACAGAGAGCAATGAGTAGGTGTTGGTGGAAAGAATGAATGAATGAATGAATGAATGAGATGAGATGAGTGCCTCATATGGAACTGGATAGAGTCTTGCATTAAATCTCAGAAGAACACCCCCAGCTCCCAAATTTCCAAGCTTCCCTGGGCTGGGCCCTGAAGACAGGACAGCCAGGCTCCCTGGGAGCTCCTTCTCTGCCTCAGTTTCCTCACCCTGCCCAACTTTGTCATTGCCAGCATTTCATGGTTCTCCCTTACCCCCAGACCACCTTGGGCTGGGGAAATTCCATGAGCTCAGCTCAGGACTGGCCATGCCAATCTGAGGACATTTCCCAATGCCTTGGGGACCCCAGGAGGGGGTGGAACATTCTCTCAGAGCCCGCCGGCCAGCTGAGTCAGTGGTGGCCGAGTGTGCAGGGCACAGGGGAAGAATGTGCCCAGCCAGGCCGTGTCCTCGCCTGACACCCATGCTGTGGCTCCTCAGACAAGCTCCCCCGTCTCTCTGAGCCTCAGTGTCCCCTCTGGGAAAACAGGGGTGTTGGGAGATGGGCCCTCTGTGGGGCCCAACTTGCTCAGACAGGGCTGCTGGGATTCTGGACACTGTGGGGCCGCATCCCTGCCACGCTCATCCCTCTGGCCCCACCTGGCCAGACTCTGGCTCAGGGATGCTGTCTCCTCTCTCTTTGCAGGGCCTCCTGGCTGGGGTGGGGGGGACGGGGTGCAGAAGGGGCTCTCTCTTAAGGGAGTATGGGTGGTGACAGGTTATTACTGGGGTGTCCCTCTCCTCTCCTTCCCCCGGACTCTGTTTCTCTGGGTGAGGATACCTGTCTCCACATCCCCTGTTTTCTTCTGGCCCTCTCTGTGTGCCCCTCTCTCTCTGTCCGTTTCCAGCCCCATCCTCCCTGGGCCTCGGCAGTGCTCCCAGCTCTGGGCCGGGTTCCTCCACCCTCCACAGCTGTCCTGGAGCTGGTGTGAAGTTATTTTGGGAGATGACGGCTCCCCTGGGTCTTTTCCCCGAAGCCTTGGCAGGAGCATGAGTTCGAAGCCAGCCCAGCTGGCCCGAGCGAGCAGAGGCGTGTGGCGCTGCAGGTGGGGCGGGGTTCCGGCTGTGCGGGCCACAGCCTCCCCTGTGAGGATCTGGGGAGGGGGCAGACCCCGACCAGTTCCTCCCCACGCCACTCCCCTGGCCTGGGCATCTGGGTCATGCCTTTTGAGGGATGCTGGAGGACCCCATTGAGTCCAGCCCCAGCCTGTCTCTCATGGCCTTGGACCCACCCTTCAATGTCCCTCACCCAATCCTCTATGTTCTCCCTGCTCCAGTCACACGGATCCCTTTCCTGCTCCTTAAGCACCCGTGCTTCATCCCTGTGTGGGCATTCCTCCTCCCAGGTCCTGTTCTGGGTCACCCCCAAAAAGCCCAAGAGCCTCCCACTCCCACCCTGATTCCTGCTCCAGCTCTCCCTCCCTCCCTGCCCCCTCATCATCTTCATCCTGCACCGCCTGAAACATGACACAAGGTTGGGCGAGGTGGCTCACACCTGTAATCCCAGCACTGTGGGATGCTGACGTGGGCGGATCACCTGAGGTCAGATGATCTGCCAGCCTGGCCAACATGGTGAAACCCCATCTCTACTAAAAATACAAATTTAGCTGGGAGTGATGGTGTATGCCTGTGATTCCAGCTACTTGGGAGGCTGAGGCAGGAGAAGCACTTGAACCCGGGAAGTGGAGGTTGCAGTGAGCCGAGATTGTGCCATTGCACTGAAGCCTGGGTGACAGAGTGAGACTCTGTCTCAAAAAATTTAAAAAAAAGAAAGAAATATGACTCAGCCGGGTACAGTGGCTCACGCCTGTAATCCTAGCACTTTGGGAGGCCGAGGTGGGTGGATCACTTGAAGTCAGGAGTTCGAGACAAGCCAGGCCAACATGGCGAAACCCTGTCTCTACTAAAAATACAACAATTAGCTGGGTGTGGTGGCACGGGCCTGTAATCCCAGCTACTCGGGAAGCCAAGGCAGGAGAATTGCTTGAACCCAGGAGGCAGAGGTTGCAGTGAGCCGAGATTGCGTCACTTCACTCCAGCCTGGACGACAGAGCAAGATTCTGTCTCAAAAAAAAAAAAGAAATATGACACAAGCCACAGTTGCAATTTTAGATTTTCTAGTGGCCCCATGAAAAACACTTTTCTTGTCAGACGTGGTGGCTCATGTCTATAATCCCAGCATTTTAGGAGGTCATGTAGGAGGATTGCTTAAGGGTAGGAGTTTAAGACCAGCCTGGGCAACATAGTGAGATACCCGTCTCTACAGTCAATCAATCAATCAGCCAGGCATGGTGGCACGTGCCTGTAACCCTAGCTACTCAGGAGGCTGAGGCAAGAGGATCACTTTGAGCCCAGGAGGTGAGGCTTCAGTGAGCCGTGATCATGCCACTGCACTCCAGCCTGGGTAACAGAGCAAGACCCTGTCTCTAAAAGAAAAAAGAAAATTTAAACAGTTATAATTACCTTTTTTTTCTTTTTTGAAATGAAGTTTCACTCTTGTTGCCCAGGCTGAAATGCAGTGGCATGATCTCGGCAAACTGCATCCTCCACCTCCTGAGTTCAAGTGGTTCTCTTGCCTCAGCTTCCCGAGTAGCTGGGATCTTACAGGTGCACACCACCATGCTCCGCTGATTATTAGAGACATGGTTTCACCATATTGGCAGGCTGGTCTTGAACTCCTGACCTCAGGTGATCCACCCACTTTGGCCTCCCAAAGCGCTGGAATTACAAGTGCGAGCCACCACACCTGGACCTGTAATTACTTTTACTAAGATATTTTATTTAACCCAATATGTCAAAATGATTATCCTTTTAACATGTAATCAATATAAAAATTATAATTATGATCTTTTTTTTTTGAGGCAGGATCTCACTCCTGTCACCTAGGCTGAAGTACAGTGGCACCACCACGGCTCACTGCAGCCTCAACTTCCCGGGCTCAAGCAATCCTCCCACCTCAGCCTCCTGAGTAGTTGGGACTACAGGCATGCATCACCAAACCTGGTTAATTTTTTGTAGAGATGAGGTTTTGTAAGTTACTCATACTAGTCTCAAATCCTGGGCTCAAGCGATCTGCCCACCCACCTTGGTCTCCAAAAGTGCTGGGATTACAGGGATGAGCCACCTTGCTGGCCCCAATATGAGACTTATTACCCAGACATTTTACATTTTTTGAACTGTTTTCAAAATCCAGTGTGTGTGTGAGTGTATGCGTATTTGAGACAAGGTCTCATTCTGTCACCCAGGCTGGAGTGCAGTGGTGCAATCATGGCTCACTGCAGTTTCCAACTCCTGGCCTCAGGCAACCCTGCCTCAGCCTCCAAAGCAGCCAGGACTACAGGTGAGTACCCCATACCTGGCTAATTTAAAAAATTTTTTTGTACAGATGGGGTCTCTCTATGTTGCCCAGGCTGGTCCTGAGCTCCTGGGCTCAGGGAATCCTCCCACCTTGGCCTCCCAAAGTGCTAGGATTACAGGCACTAGCCATCGCACATGGGTGCTGGGCCCCAGGGTGCTTTTTCAGCTCACGTCTAAATTCGGACCCTCCAGGTGCTTCATGGCTACGTGCGGTCAGCAGCTGTCGGATGGACGGTGCAGCTCTATGCTGCTGTCCTGTTGCACTTCCTTCCTAGCGCCTATCACTATTTCGAATATCTTGTTTATTGGTCGAGGTATTTAGCATCTGTCTCTCCCACAGCAATATCAGTTCTGTGAGTGCAGAGACCTATTTCACCGCTGCATCCCAGTACCCACAACCACCACCCAATAGGCACTCTCTCTGGAAATGTCTGTGGATGAGTAGTGAAACTGGATGGGCACCCCTCCCCTCACCCCAGCTCCACCCTTCCAGCTACTCAGGAGGCTGAGGCAGGAGGATCCCTTGAGGCCAGGGATTTGAGCTCAACCTCAGCAACATAGTGAGACTCTGCAAAAAAATAATAAAATAAAAAATTGGCCAGGTATAGTAGCGTGCACCTGCAGTCCCAGCTACTTGGGAGGCTGAGGTGGGAGGATCGCATGAGCCCAGGAGTCTAAGCTTGTGGGGAGCTGTGGTCTCACCACTGTACTCCAACCTGGGCAGCAGAAGGAAACCCCATCTCTGAAAGAAAAAAAATTAAGCAGGTGTAATTACTTTTAACAATATATTTTATTTAACCCAATAGGTTAAAATCCTTATCCTTTTAACATGTGATTAATATAAAAATTAATGAGATATTTTACTTTTCTTTGTACTAAAAGTTTTCAAAAGTTAGTACAAAAAAATCTAGTACTCTGTAGCCCCAGGTTACAGAGCAGCACACTGAGGTTCAGACTGGGGAAGTCTGCAGAGAGGGAGACTTGAACCCACGCCTGCTTGACCTGTGTCCCCCTGGTCCTCCCTGGCTCTGAAGCTGGTGCTGGGGGAGAGGGATCCCGGATCCTGGAGACTCCTACATCCCCATCTCAGGCCAGCTCCAAGATCCCCCAGCCCTTTCTCATCTAATTGGATTCCCAGCTCTTCCTTCCTCAAATCCGGGTCACTGCTGTGTTTGTTTATAAACCTGGTGCAGACTGTGTACCTGGAACCCAGTACCCATCTGTAGAAATCATCATGATTCCCCTCCAGGCCAGATGTCAGCTGGACTGCTTTACCCCATTCCACCCTATCCTGCTCAGCTGGCTCCCATTGACTTTTATTTATTTATTTTGAGACAGAGTCTCACTCTGTCACCCAGGCTGGAGTACAGTGGTGTGATCTCGGCTCATTGCAACCTCCACCTCACAGGTCCAAGCAATTCTCCCACCTCAACCTCCTAAGTAGCCGGGATTAGAGGCATCTGCCACCATGCCCAGCTAGATGTCTCGAACTTGTCTCAAACTTCTGATCTCAAGTGATCCACTGCCTTGGCCTCCCAAAGTGCTGGGATTACAGGTGTGAGCCACCACACTCGGCCCCCGTTGGCTTTTGAGCCTGGCCAGTAATCCCAGTGTTCAGTCAGCCTTTTCTGATTGGCCTGTCTGGGGTAGTTGAGCTTCCTCAAAGATGGCTGCCATGTTGCGTTCACTCCTCGTTGATACTGGCTCAAGGCCCAAGGGGTTTTCACAGCACAGCAAGGTCCCAGCTGCCATGTGTTCTGGACCTCACCCTCACCACTCCACTCCCTGCTCCCCTCATTCAGAATCATTAGGGAGGACTCCCCTCAGCCCAGTTCCCCACCCTAAGCAGCACCACAATTTACAAGGGCTGTGGAGTCTCTCAGACACATCCTTTTGGACTCAGCTCCCTATTGACCCCTGGAAGTTGTTTACAACAATAACTCACCAGAGAAACATGCAAAGTGGCCTCAGTCTCTCCGTCAGTAAAATGGGAATGAAAGCCTTCATCCAGCAGGGATGAGAATTGATGTGAACTTGCTTCGAGGACTCCACAGAGAGGAGCACAGCTGTGGAAGCTGAGAAAATAAGGGAGGCAAGCTAGAGGAGGCTCCTCCTGCCCTCCCAAACCCGGGCCCAGCCTCTGCAGGGTAGCACTGAAGATCACCAGCACAGCCAGTGAGCGGCTGTGTGAACCGAGGCCAGGCAGAGCGCCCCTTTGAGCCTCAGTTGCCATATCTATAAAATAGGTAGTAAAATAAAGTGGGGGTAGCCATGGTCCCCTCCCAGGGTGGTCATGAGCACTCTGGCTGAAGGTCGCGGCCTCGTGCAGGTGTTTGGTAAATGCGGGTTCTGTCCTTTCCTGGGGGAGCCTCTGTCTGGGCGTTAGCCTCTGTGTGCTGTCTCAGGTTCCAGGCTGGACAGGGAAGGAGAAGCCCCCAGCCCCTCACCCACACAGTGGCCATCTCAGCAGCCTGGACTGCTGCAAGTCTCACCCTTCATGTCCCTCCTTTGGGACAAGGCCAGACTTGCTTCTGTCCCTAGCCCAGGAGACAACCTTCATTAGAGCATTGAGCACAAGGCAACATTTATCTCACCTTGAGAAACTGAGGCTGAGAGAGGGTCAAGGACTCTCTCAACATTCCTCACCTGGCTGGACGCGGTGGCTCACACCTGTAATCCCAGCATTTTGGGAGGCCAAGGTGAGAGGATCACGGAACTCCTCAGGTCAGGAGTTCGAAACCAGCCTAGCCAACATGGTGAAACCCCGTCTCTACTAAAAATACAACAATTAGTGAGACTTGGTAGCACATGCCTGTAGTCCCAGCTGCATGGGAGGCTGAGGCAGGAGTGTTGCTTGAATCCAGGAGGCAGAGGTTGCAGGTGCCACTGCACTACAGCTTGGGTGACACAGCGAGACTCTATGTCAAAAAAATAAGTAAATAAAGGCCCCTCAACTGTTGGAGGCAGCGGGGCCTGCTTTGATGTTGGGGAATGTGGGGTTAAAGGTGTGGAGGAAGCAGGGAAGTCCCAGGGAGGTGTGCCTGGCTAAGACCCTGCAAGGGGGATTCCCACCAAGAGGGAGCCAGGTGACGTCCAAGGTCCTTGGGGCGGCCTGCTCGCCCCTCCATGCCAGGGAGAGGGGTGGTGTCAGAATGGGCAGCCCCTACTTGGCGCTGGCTCCTGCCAAACCATATCAGCCCTCAAAATGCCCCCGAGTGAGCAGATTCTTTATGTGATAAGACTCTCAAGGTTGGCACACACCAGCCACAGATAATGGCCGGGCACTGGGTGGGCAACTGGTCCAGGAACCATGCTGGACCACCGAGGGTTAATAAGGGAGCCAGGAAGGGCCAGACCCCAGCCAGGCAGCAGAGGTGGGGGTGGGGACGTCATCTCCATCCCCATCCTGGCCCTTCACTCTTCCCGATTCTTCCCACTCCAGGGCCTTTGTGCCGGATGTTCCCTTTGCCAGAAACACCCTTCCCTTCTCTCTTCTGGGTTTTGTGCTGATGTCGCCTCCTCCAGGAAGTCTTCTCTGACTGCCCATATCAAGGCCAGTACCCTCCAGCATACATGATTGTCACTCCCCATCTTTTCCCTTTCAGAGCGTTTATCATAATATTAATAGTAATTAAATAATGAAATGCTGGATTTTGCCATTTAGTGTCTGCCCCTCCCTCAGACACCGGAAGCTCTGTGAGGGCAAGGAATGTATCCATCTGTCCATCTTATTCACTATCACACAGGACTTCCTAGCAGGTGCTCAACAGAGATTTGAGGAATAACGGAATGGGCAGGGGGTTTGCTCCCCCATCAGGGCTGTGGGGCAGGCGGACCACCTCCCAGAGCTGAAGCAGGTGGATCACCTGAGGTCAGGAGTTCGAGACCAGCCTGGCCAACATGGTGAAACCCCGTCTCTACTAAAAATACAAAAATGATCAAGGCATGATAGCATATTTCTATAGTCCCAGTTGCATGGGAGGCTGAGGCAGGAGAATCGCTTGAATCCAGGAGGTGGAGCTTTCAGTGAGCCAAGATCGTGCCGCTGCACTCCAGCCTGGGCGACAGAGTGAGACTCTACCTCAAAAAACAATAATAAAATTATTTTATTATTTTATAATAATGTAATTATTATAGTGAAGCACACCTCAGGGGCTCAGCTGAAAGCAATAGCCATTAGGGCTGGGAGGAGCTGGGGCTCCCTGGCTTATTTCTAGTACCTGGGAGGCCTTCACCTGCCCTGCATCCAGGATGGCAGCGTCACGGCACTGCCCAGGCACCCACTGTGTGCCGCCCAGGAGAGCAGGAGATGGGGGAGCGGGGGGTCCCACATGGGTCAGGTGCAGAACCACTCCTCTCTTACAGCCTCTGAGGGTCCCAGGCCGCCCCTGGCACACAGTAGGGCCTCAATTAATGGCTTGATGGAAAGTGCCCTCTGTCCTGAGGGAGGCAGAGAGGGGCCCAGGAAGGTTCTACAAGATTGAACTTAGAGAGAGGAACTCAGGACAGGTGGTGGCTGGGGACAGCTGTGAGAGGATTTAGAAGGGACGGATGAGGGAGTATCGGGGAGTGAGGGACCCCGCTGTCCCTCTGCAGAGCCCAGGGGTCCTCGTCAGCCTGGGATCAGTGCTCTCCAGCCACAGCCAACCCAAGTCATTTTTTTTTTTTTTTTGAGATGGAGTCTCACCCTGTCATCCAGACTGGAGTGCAGTGGTGAAATCTCGGCTCACTGCAACCTCTGCCTCCCGGGTTCAAGCAATTCTCCTGTCTCAGCCTCCTCAGTAGTTGGGATTACCTGTGCATGCCACCAAGCCCGGCTAATTTTTTTATATTTTTAGTAGAGACGGGGATTTCACCATGTTGTTCAGGCTGGTCTCAAACTCCTGACCTCGTGATCCGCCCTCCTCGGCCTCTCAAAGTGCTGGGATTACAGGCGTGAGCCACCATGCCCAGCCAACCCCAGGCTTTAACGGGACCCATGGCCAAGTTCCCACAGGGACTCAAGAGCAAGTGTTGGGGTCAGAGCTCTGGTGCCCGCCCTGCTGTTGTCAGCTCCCCACAAGCCCTCACCCCCTGGATGGGCCTCAGTTTCCCCAACCGTATAACAAGGGCACAGTGCTTTCCAGCTGCCCTGGCCCTCTCCACACACGGCTTACCTCCCTCCTGACCCAAGGGTGTGCTTGCACTGAGGCCTGACAGGAGGAGGAGCTGGGCCTCCCTGGGGCAGGGCTGGCCCGTGGCCATCCGTCCTGGGGTCGGCTCTTGTCCTGGTCTGGCGGGAGCTGCCCTTGCCTCCTCCAGCAGGGGCTGAGAATTTCTGTGCTGACCTCACCATCTGGGCTAGCGGTTCCAGATGTGGGCCGGGAGTGGGGAGGAGGTTCCTGGGAAGGTCCCGGACGCTTCAGAGGGTACTGAGGCTGAGAAGAGGGCCAGCCTAACCTGAGTCTCCCCTTGAGCCAGGACCCCTAGAATCACCCACGGTCAGGCCAGGCTGGTGCTCAGTGCTGGCTGGAATGCGGGACAGGAGAGGAGGAGGGCGGGGGCCGAGGGGAGCACCAGATGGGGAGTCCAGAAGCTGTATTGGCATCTGGGTCTGCTGCCTCCTCACTGCGTGGCCATGGGGTGACCTCTTCTATCCAAACCTCAGTTTTCTCATCACTCAAATGGGCGCATTGACACCTGACTCCAGGAATTCCACGGAAGCTCTGCCAGGCTCCAAGAAAGATGACACCACCCTTGTTAAATGGCCCCTGGGAAGCTTGTGCCAGGCAGCTCTGGGGACACTGAGGTGTGTCAGACCTGGTGCCCAGTGTGGCCGGTCCCACCCCCACCCCCAGCACAGCCCTGCCTCCCACTCCTGGACCCTCTATTCCGCTCTTGTTCCTGCTGTTCCTGCTCCCTGGGGCACCCTTCCCCACCACCTTCTAACTCCTACTTATTCTTCAAGACCTATTTCAGGTGACTCTTTCTCCGGGAAGCCAACCCTGATAGCCCCATATCCCAACCTGGAGAGGGTGCTCTGTTTGCAGGGGACAGTCTAGCATGGTGTTTAGGAGCACAAACTCTGGGGCAGACTGCTGGGTTCAAATCCTGTCTTTGTGACTCCCTCGCTGTGTGACCTTGGGCAAGTCTCTTAACATCTCTGTGCTCTCGTAACCCTCTCTCAAGGGGAGTAACAGAACCACCCTTAACACGTGTGAACAACTCAGCCTGGTGCCTGGCACGATGTGAGCTCTCAGTGCACAGTGGTGCTTGTTATGGGATGGGCAGGATTTCTCCCCCACATCCCTGACTGCCAGCTCCATGCTGGGCACCGCCTGGTGACGGAGACTCAGGACTCAGAACTGGCCCCAGAGCCCAGGCCCCTCCTGGTGAAGTTCCACTACCAGCTGAGTGGAGGCGGGAGCCTGTGAAGGTCAACAGCCCTGGGCAAACCCACGTATGCGGGTGGGTGTGTGGGACGGGATGAGGACAGGTCTGTTTGCTCCCGGGCCCCAAACCACATCACCCGGTGGCCGGTGCCCAACCAGCAGCTCAGCACTGGCACTGCCCGCTGTGCCACCCTGACCCCTGAGGCTGGGGCAGCAGGAAGTGGACCGGGGTTGGACCCACACTCCCTGGAGTCAGGGTTGAGGATGGGCTGTGCCCGTGGAGCTCGGGGTCTCTCCCTGTCCCCTGCCCGGCTCTGACTTCTGGGCCCTCGGTTGTCCCGGTTGCTGAGATCTTCAGTGGCTCCTGGCTCTCACCCCAGGAGGGAGAGGCTCCGAAGCCACAGTAAACGGGGTGAGGTCACAAGTCTACACACAGGCCAGGTACATGTGTCTCCATGGGGACGAGGGCCAGCCTGCTTTTCCCCGGGGAGTCGGAGGGACACAACTTTCTGAGAGCTGTGGGGGCCCAGGCAATGGCACCCAGGCGTCCTATCCCGCAAGTCTGGGGTTCAAGTGCCGCCCACAGGGACACTGATGCCTGGGGCTCTAGGCAGCTTCTGAGACCCAGGCCCTCAGCTAGTACCCTTATAGACCCCAAAGTGAGCAGACGATGGCCGGGCTCCTGTGTCTGGGGCTGTGGCTGCCCGGGCCACCCTCCCCTACCAGGACACAGGCATGGACAGCAGACGTCGGCATTGCTGGACTGCTGTACCCAGTGCATGGCTGGAGAGATTGTGGCTCAGAGGCCACGAGCGCCAGGTTGCCAGCTGGTGGGAGGCCTGTTCCAGCCCCCTGACTCCATGCTCTGCACAGCTCTGGCCCTGGGCCCTGTATCCAGAGTCCAGCTCTGTGTCCTCACCCCAAAGCTGAAACCAGGGCTGCCCCTGGGGCGGGGTCAGGACAGGGAGCGGGGAGGCAGCACTGGCTCCCCTTCCTGCTGTGCTGAGGGTTTCCCTCTCTGTGCTTCTCTGGGGGAGGCCGGTAGACGGGACCTGCAGCCTGCTGGGCCCCAGGACGCGGATGTGGCTGGGGCAGGCAGGCAGGCTGGTCCTCCCGCTGCCCAGGGCCGCCCCCTGCAGGGCCGCAGCCAGGCCTGCCATGAGCCAGGGAGGAGAGGCAACTCCACAGCCTCCGGGTTGCACTGTGCTGCACCACCCAGGGGGCCGGCAGACAGCCACAGCCACCTCCCAGCCCCTCCCGGCCTCAGCAGCCCCCTGCTCCTGCCAGGATGTCCAGGCACAGGCCCAGGGGCAGCACCCGTGGAGAGGCCGACAGGACCCAGGTCAGCCCTGCCAGGGCCTGGAGAGAATCGCTGGAGGGGACTCCTGCGGATAAGGGACAGGAGGGCCCACTCGAACACAGGGACCGAGTGGGAGGAGACGTGAGGATGAAGAATCCCGGCAGGAGCAGCCCTGGGGCCAGGCCTCTCCAGACACACAGGCAGGAAAACTGCAACCCTCCCGTCACCCAGAGACACACTCTGGAACTCACACCCCACGCCTCACACACTCATGGGCTCACGCAATCGTGCGACATTCGGCCAGGATACACTCACCCACGAGGTCACTGCACATGCACTGCACACGGCTGCACACACACCCGCTCCAGCAGCCCTGGGGCTCCGTGCCCCGTCCTCCGGATCCACTCCAGGTCCACTCCGGCTCCACTCTGGCTCCACTCCGGGTCCACTCTGGGTCCACTCCGGGCTGACTCCCCTCCTTGGGGGCCCCAAAGCTGACCAACAGCCTGAGCCTCTCTGTCCACCCTCCCCTCCTCCCTGAGGGCCCAGATGGTCCCTCCCATGCTTAGCCTGAGGTGGGGAGGCATCCCGGGTGTGGGAAAAGCCGTCCCCTCGCCTGCCAGAGCCTGGAATGCGCTGACCAGCGCGTCGTAATCCCCACTGTATGCCCCACGGGGTTGCTGAGCCCATGGGGGCGGGCAGCAGGGCTGGGTGTGGGAAGCCAGGGTGGGCTGGGGGACAGGCCCTGCAGCACCAGGCCATCAGATGGGACCCCAGAAGCCAGGGCAGGGGTCAGCAGCCAAGCCTCCCATCCCAAACCTGCCCTTAGCTGATGGGAGGGTTCAAGTCCCTGGAGGGACGCCTGATCAGGGAGGAAGAGCCAGGCAGGGGTCCCTGCCCAGAACGTGTCGTTCCTGTGGAAAAGGAGTAGCTGCTTTCCCTGATCCTGAAGGAGTAAAGTGGGTGAGAGTCCCCAGCAGGAAAGGGCCTGGGGGGCAGTGCCAGGTGGCCCTATCTCTGGTGCCTGCATGGAGAACCAGCTGGAAGGGAGGGGCCCCAGGGGGAGGGAGATACGGGTTGGGAAGGGCACAGAGACCTTGTCAAGCCACCTGGGGGTGGGGCCTCTGTGCTCCCAGCCCCCGCGCCATCTATATCCCGGGACTCCCAGTGCCTTCCCGCAGTGGCTGCGAGCAGATGGCGGTGCAGGTGGGTGAGACCCTGGACTTGGGGAAGGAGAACGGGGCAGGACTGGGGACTCCCTGAGCTACCCATTCTCTCTGCACAGAGCTGGGGGTGCTGGCTCTGGCCTCTCATCAGACCTCAGGGCTGAGAGGGCGTGGGGGTAAATGTCCCCCCAGAGCTGGCCTGCTGGACAGGCATGTCTCTCCCACCCTGTCACAAAGACACCAGAGGAACAGAGTGTTAGTCCGTGCCTGGCACTGGGTTGGGGGCAGGCTGGGTGGGCAGGGACCCTCCTGAACAGGTGGGGTGGAGTGGGAGAGGGGAGGCTGCAGCCCCGTGAGGCTGGCACCCCTGTCTCTTGCACTCAGTTTGAAGCCTTCTGTGCGGGGGGCCTGGCCCCCGGCTGGAGCCTGCTGGTCCAGGGACAGGCTGACTCTGGAGAGGACAGGTCAGCAGCACCGCCCTCCCTTCCCTGGGCCTTGGGCTGGGCGGCTGGCCCAGCTGTTTGCGGCTCTTGACCCGAACAATGTCCGCCCCAGGTTCGAGATTAACTTCTTGTCGGAGACGGGGGACATTGCCTTCCACGTCAAGCCCCGGTTCTCCAGCGCCACCGTGGTGGGCAACGCCTTCCAGGGCGGCCACTGGGGCCCAGAGGAGGTGTCTAACATCTTCCCACTGGCCGTGGGGGAGCCCTTTGAGGTGACAGGGGCCTGGGTGGGGCCTGGGTGGGGCCTGGGCCGGGCAGGGGCCACCGGTGGGGGAACAGGGGCTGGTGGGCAGGGGGTTCACAGTGGATGCTAGCAGGTCAGCAGGCCAGGGCAGGGAGTGGGTGGGCCTCCCTGGCCTCAGCTTCCCCACCTGTGCAGTGGGTGCCCACTAGCTTGGCTACCAGCCACCCATCTTGGGAGAAAGGAGGGAGCTTCGGGCTGGGGGCACTAAGCCAGGGGACCCCCGGGGCCTGCCAGCCTGTGCTTCCTGGAGACGGCCTGCAGGCACATCCCCATTAGAAGCAGGACCAGACCCTGGGCCCTGGGGCCGGCACTGAGGTCACTGGCCCCGGCCTGCCCAGATGGAGGTCAGCTCGGACGCGGAGCACTTCCACGTCTATGCGCAGGAGCACAAGGTACTGCAGTTCCCGCACCGTCAGAGGCCACTGGGCATCATCACCAGGGTGCGGGTGCTGAGTGACCACCACCTGGCCCAGGTGGAGCTGGCCAAGAGGGGCCTGAGCTGGGGGTAAGGTCCCTGACCCCAACCCAGGGGCCCTGCCCATTCCCACCCCACACTGCCCACCCCAGCAGGGACTTTTCTTCTTACCCTGATGTGTGGACCGTCCTCCGCCTGGGGAGGGGGCTGTCTGCCTGGCACCCCACCCTGCTCCTCTCCCTGCCAGCCCTGCACATCAAGCCACGAGAGCAGGGCCACGGGAGCAGGACCATGGTCCACCTCCCGCCCTGGTCTGTGCATGGGCAGGGTGGGAGCTAAGGGGCGTGCCTTGGATGTTTGCAGGGACCGGGGCTATTGAGCGGCACCTGCAGCCCCAGGAGCAAGCCTCGGCTCATCCCATGTCCAGGACAGCTGGAGCCCCACCCTGGGGCAGCTGGGGGAGGAGATTTGTGGTCCTGTGTGCTTTCTGCCCCCCCCACCCCACTCCACTTTCAATAAACTCTGAGCAGGCTGCAGGCACTCGGCTGCTGCGGGGTGGGCGAGGGAGGCTGAGGTGGGGCCGGTGCTATGTAGCTGTGGAAACTGGGGGCTGGGAGACGGTGAGACTGACACTGCAAAGAAGACCCAACCCTCTCACTTTGTCCCCAGGTCGCTGAAGCTCTCGGGGATGGGATGGACCAGGGAGGGGTGTCGGACGGCATCCCATTTGGGGAGGGTGCCTGGCTACAGGCCAGAAGGTCCCATTGGGGCCCAGGGGACAGAAAGGCAGGGGCAGGCATGGCCTGGGCTGGTCCCCACCCAGGGCCGCTGGGCTCAGGCTCTTGCCACAGCTCAGCCCTAGTGGGGAGGGTCAGCCCTGGGGGACTCATGTCCTGCCCGGTCTAAGCCATCTCCTCGGAGGCCCTGAGGCTTCCTTCTCCCCCTACTTCCTTCGGGGCGTTTCCTGTTTCTCCCATCCCACCTGGAGGGAGACATGCACCAGTCTCAGCAGCCTCCTGTGTGTGTGTGGTGAGAGCAAGGCTGGCGTGTGGTGGGGGGAGGAAGCCCCTGGAGGCCTCATACGGGAACAAGGGCACTGTGGGGAGAGTCCCCCAGGCCTGCTCCTCCTGGCTGCGTGACTGTCCACAAATCCCCCCCCACCAGCCTCAGTTTCCACATCTATACAATGGGAGTTGTGGCTCTGCCTCTGGTCTTCGAAGGGCTCAGCCTCCCTATGACAGAGCCCAAGGGCCCCAGGGTGGGAGGGTGACTTCAGGGGCTCACACAATGAGATTTTCTGGGAGTTTTCATAATTGGGTGTTAATTCTACTACAATTACCAACATGGGGTATCTGTTCTATAGGTCAGATCTATTCATCTCTATCTCTACCTATCTATCATCAATATCTATTGTCGATCACATATATATCATCTATATCCATCATCATCATCAATCATCTGTCTATCATCTATCTATTCATCTATCTACCCACCTACCAATCTGTCTATAATTTATCAACATTAAACTGGAGACGTCACAATTTAGATGAAACTTCACAGGTATTTAACCTTAACAAGTCAGTTACTTAAAGGAAAGAGTTAGGCCAGGCACAGTGGCTCATGCCTGTAATCCCAGCACTTTGGAGGCCACAGCCAGAGGATCCCTTGAGACCCCAGGAGTTTGGGACCAGCTTGGGCAACATGTCGAGCCCCCATCTCTACAAAAAAATACAAAAATTAGCCAGATAGGATGGCTCACACCTGTGGTCCTAGTTACTCAGGAGGCAGAGGCAGGAGGACTGCTTGAGCCAAGGAGGTTTGAGCCATGATCACGCCACTGCTCTCCAGCCTGAACAGAGCAAGGCTCCTGTCTCGAATGAATGAATGAATGAATGAATGAATGAATGAATGAATGAACGTATTAGCTCTGCAGTTGCACAGACAGGAGATCAGAGGGGGAGCCGGACTTGAGAATGGCTGCCTTGGTTACAGCCTCAGCTTTACCACTCTCTGTGAGTGACTCTGGGCAAGGCCCTGAGCTCTGGGGACTTCTGTGATCTGGGACAATAAGTGCCTTCAGCATAGGATGTCTTTCTGCCTCAGTGAGTTAATTCAGATGACACCGTGCCTAGACAATGGCTAGCACTTGTTTTTTTGAGACGAATTCTCAATCTGTCACTCAGACTGGAGTGCAGTGGTGCAATCTCAGCTCACTGCAGCCTTCGCCTCCCAGGTTCAAGCGATTCTCCTGCCTCAGCTTCCCAAGTAGCTGGGATGATAGGCGAGACCCACCACGCTCAGCTAATTTTGTATTTTTAGTAGATGTGGGGTTTTGCCATGTTGGCCAGGCTGGTCTTGAACTCCTGACCTCAGGTGATCCACCCGCCTCAGCCTCCCAAAGTGCTGGGATTCCAGGCATGAGCCACCATCCCTCGCTAATTTATTTATTTTTTCAGATAGAGTCTTGCTCTGTTACCCAGGCTGGAATGTAGTGGCACAATCTTGACTCACTGCAACCACCACCTCCCAGGTTCAAGCAATTCTCATGCCTCAGCCACCTGAGTAGCTGGGATTATAGGTGTGCGCCACCACACCCGGCTAATTTTTAAGTTTGTTATGGAGACGGTTTCACCATGTTGGCCAGGCTGGTCTCAAACTCCTGACTTCAGGTGATCCGCCCGCCTCAGTCTCCCAAAGTGCTGGGATCACAGGCGTGAGCTACTTGCTTCTGGCCTGGCACTTGCTTTAATGCTACTGTATAATTCCCAAAGATCTTGACTGCGAAGGTTTTATAAATGGGGAAACTGAGGCTGAGGTGGAGATAGGAAGTCAGCAGGAGGCTGGGACCCAGAGAGGAGGGTCCAGTGACCCACACTGCCCTCCAGCACTGGGGAGGCATCTAAGGGCGGACCACGTCGCCCCCACCCCCAGGTGACACAATGGCGGCCCAGTCTCCTGCTGTGCGGCTTCCTTCCTGTCTCCGCTTACTTCCCCGCCTGCATCCACGGCCCAGCTGGCAGGAGCCCCTTCCTGCCGCCTCTTCGCCTCTTCAGGAGGCCTGGCCTTTGTGTCCACCGGGAGGGGCTAGGGGCAGCGGTCAGACAAGCCCTAGACATGGGCGGGACTGGGGCGTGGGGAAGTGGGGACCTACACAGCAGGGCCTGGGTCTGTCGTCAGGCCTGGCTACTCCTGCTCCTGGGGGCTATGGGCCCGGCAGGGAAGGTGTCTGGCTTGGCCTGCTAGGCCCTGGCCTTGAGACCTGAGCTGCCCACTCACCCTCTCTGGGCCTCAGTTTCCCTGCAGGTAAAAGGCTCCCTCCCTGCAAGCTCTGCCTCCCCAATAGCCATGCAAGGTGAGAGTGTGAAAACGTGAGATGGCAGGCCCTTTGCTTATTGTGGGGTGGCTGAGGCTGGGGATGACGTGGGCCAGGCCTGCCCCTTCTCCCCCAAACTCGGCAAGGTGTGGAGTGCAAGGTTCATTTTACAGATGCACAAACAGGCTTGGGGAGGTGGTGACTCACTCTGGGTTGCTCAGCAAGTGTAAGCTGGAGCTGGCCCTTCTCTTCACTCCTGTATGCAAACCAGACCACAGGGGCTCCAGACCCTGAAGCAATGTTGATATTCAGTCTCCCCATCCATAAAATGGGGTGCAAGGAACTATGGTCTCCAGGCGTCCTGCTGCAGGAGCTGTCTGCCCTTCCTATCACACCTTCCATGGCTCCCACTGCCCTCAGCACAAAGCATAGTTTCCAGTCTGATCTGGCCTCAGCCCAGTGCTGCAGCCCCAATGGCCCACTCATTCCCTGACCTGCCACTTCAGCTCAGAAGACACCTCCTCTGGGAAGCCTTCCTGGCCTCCTCCTGGGCTCTTGCAGCCCTGGCTTTCATTGAGGCCCTGCCTTCCCATCACACGAGATGCTCATCACCCTGCTGACCAGAAGCAAATTTCAGAGTTGACTTAAATCTGCTCCTCCCCTGTGTCATGGCAGAGGCCCCTTAGAAGGCGCCCACACACTCCTTGATGCCTCCAGAGAGCCAAAGTCATCAGCAGGGTGTTATCTCCAGCTAAAGCGGCTGCCGGAGGTCAAGTGGGGCAGCCGGCCCCCAGCATGCTGAGCTGCATCTCTGGGAGAACTTGTCTCCCCCTCAGTTCTATCTCTGGAGTTGAGGTGGGGTTCAGGCAGATGCCCTGAGCTGGGCCTGTCTGGGGAAACAGCTGCTGGGGAAGGAGGCTGCAGGCCTTGGCAGTTCACATCCACAGGCCTCCCAACACCACCTGCTGGCTAAAGGCTCCAGGCTCTCTGGGGGGTCAGGGAGCGGCTCAAATGCCCACAGGGTCAGGAGGGTAAATATGCCTAAGTGAGGCAGGAGGGCACAGGGCAATAGGGGTTGGTGGGGTCTGTGGCTAACAGGAACACACGCCCCCACCCCATTCTGCCCATCTCCTTCCAACCATGCACAGAGACATGTGGACTCAGAGTGGGCAGATCTTGGAATTTAAAACACCTGAGGTTCAAGTGCTGTCTACTAGCTCTGTTTTAAAACACCGGCCACTATGGTAAGACTTACAGAAGGTATCAGCTGCAGGCAAAGCTGCCCCCAGGTGCATCAGGCCTGAAACCTCTGCTTGCTTGCTTTCCCCTTCCCTCCCCTCCCCTCCCTTCCGTTTTTGCCTTCCTTCTTTCTCTCTCTCTTTTCTCTTTCTTTTCTTCCTTCTTTCTTTCTCTCTCTTTTCTTTTTTCTTTCTTTATTTTTGAGACAGAGTCTCGCTCTGTTGCCTAGGCTGGAGTGCAGTGGGTGCAATCTCAGCTCACTGCAACTTCCACCTTCCGAGTTCAAGTGATTCTCCTGCCTCAGCCTCCCAAGTAGCCAGGATTACAGGCTCACACCACCATGCCCGGCTAATTTTTGTATTTTTATTAGAGATGGGGTTTCACTGTGTTGAGCAGGCTACTGTCAAATTCCTGACCTCAGGTGATCCACCCCCCTCAGCCTCCCAAAGTGCTGGGATTACAGGCGCCCACCACCACCACGCCCAGCTAATTTTTGTTTTTAGTAGAGACGGGATTTCAGCATGTTGCCCAGGCTGGTCTCAAGCTCCTGGGCTCAAGCATCTACCTTCCTCGACCTCCCAAAGTGCTGGGATTACAGGCGCCCACCACCACCACGCCCAGCTAATTTTTGTTTTTAGTAGAGACGGGATTTCAGCATGTTGCCCAGGCTGGTCTCAAGCTCCTGGGCTCAAGCATCTACCTTCCTCGACCTCCCAAAGTGCTGGGATTACAGGCGTGAGCCGCCGCACCCGGCCAAAACCTCTGCCTTAAAACCAACTTCTCCCCTATTCTGGCCTCTGCTCTGTTCCTCCCTTTCCACCAGGACAGAGGTTAGTGGTCGCCCCAGGGTGGGGGGATGCCCTCCTGACCCCTCCCCACGCGCCAGCCCCTTTCTGAGCCTTCTCAGGGCCCCATGAGGAACAGACCGGCCAGCAGAGGGCGCTCCCGACGTGGCCTCAACCCAACACCAGGCTGCAAAGCCCCATTCCCAGCACAGGGCAGATGGACCCGCATTCCTGGACCCACAGTTTTGGTTTCCACAAGAGGACAGCCTGGGTGGGCCTAAGGCCAGGGGCTGAGAGGAGGAGAACCAGGGAGGGGAGCCGGCCCAGCCTGTCTTTTTTGCTGCAGAGCCCAGATCCTGGCTCTGAGCTGAACGGTGGGAGAGTAAACCTTGAGTGGACCTGAGTGAGTCTCAGCCTCAGTTTCCGCTTCTGAGAGATGGGTGGCTGTGAGGAGGGGCATGTACAGGACCAGGCAAATGCAGTAAGATACGGTCCACATGTGTCCACCTGCCTCCATGCCCACCGAGGGAGTGAGTGGTCTGCCAGCCCCAGGATGCCTCAGCCTGGCCTGGTGCAGCTGGCAGCGCTCCCCATTCCCCCCTCCCCCGCAGCCACAACTCCTGTGCCTGGTTCACCTGATTCCTGCAGGTTCAGTGACCGCTGTCCTGCCTCCCTCTGTGGCCAATGTCAGTGCAGGGGCGATGGGGATTTTCCTGCAGCTCAGCCAGCCTGAGCTCCTGGGAGACCACCATGGGCTCAGCACCACGCAGGCAGGGCTGGGGACCTGCCAGGGCCATTTGTGTAGGGGAAGACCATGCCTGTAATCCGAATATTTTGGGAGGCCAAGGTGTGAGGATCGCTTGAGCCCAGGAGTTAAAAACGAGCCTGGGCAACATAGCAAGACCCCATCTCTACCAAATATTTAATAATTAGCTGAGTGTGATGGTGTGTGCCTGTAGTTCCAGCTACTTTGGAGGCTGAGCTGGGAAGATCACTTGAGCCCAGGAGGTGAAGGCTGCGGTGAGCCGTGATTGCGCCACTGCGCTCCAGCCTGGGTGATAGCGTGAGACTGTCTCAAAACAAAACAAAACAAAACAAAAAAGAAGGTGGGCTTGGGCTTGGGAGGTAAACTCCATCACCTTCTTGGACCCCCAGGACAGGTCCTACCGGGGAAGGAAGTGACTCCTGAACCTCAGTGGGATGGGTGCTGCCTGGCACCAGGTGCCCTGTGGGTGACTGTGGGCAGAGGTCCCACACAGGGAATTCCCTACAGAGTGGAGGTCCCACAGGGCTGCTCACCATGGCAGGGGAGTGGCAGCCAAGATAACTTATACGCCCATCCACAGGGGATCTGGTAAACACAGGATCCTCTGCAGACGTGGAAACAAGGCTACCATGGGGAAAAAGCAAGAGCAGGCTGGGTGCGGCGGTGCACGCCTGTAATCCCAGCACTTTGGGGGGCCGTTGTTTGAGGTCAGGAGTTCGACACCAGCCTGGCCAACCTGGTGAAACCCCTTCTCTACTAAAAATACAAAAATTAGCTGGGCATGGTGGCATGTGCCTGTAGTTCCAGCTACTTGGGAAACTGAGGCAGGAGGACTGAGGCAGCAGTGAGCTGTGATTGCCCTGCTGCACTCCAGCCTGCGTGACAGAGAAAGACCTGTCTCAAAAGAAAAGAAAAGGTGATATATTTTTCAGCCAGCACCCACATGCCCACCCCCTGGATCAACGTGAAGGTTTATCTGGTTGCTCCACACCTTACCTACCCATCTTGGGTTTCAATGCCTGCCTTTTCTTTTTCTTTCTTTCTTTCTTTCTTTTTCTTTCTTTCTTTCTCTCTCTCTTTCTTTCTTTTTCTTTCTTCTTTCTTTTTCTTTTTTTCTTTCTTTCTTTCTCTTTCTTTCCTTCCTTCTTTCCTTCTTTCTCTTTCTTTCTCCCTCTTTCTCTTTCTTTCCTTCTTTCCCCCTTGATCTCTTTCTTTCTTTCTCTCTTTCTTTCTTTTTCTTCTTTCTTTCCAGAGTTTTGCTCTTGTCACCCAGGCTGGAGTGCAGTGGTGCGATCTCAGCTCACTGCACCTTCGCCTCCTGGGTTCAAGCAATCCTCCCTCCTTAGCCTCCCAAGTAGCTGGAATTACAGGCACCCACCACCATGCCCAGCTTTTTTTTTTTTTTTTTTTT
>NW_016107834.1:1121442-1144270 GCF_001604975.1 Cebus imitator
CAGGGTTTTACCTTGTTGGCCAGGCTGGTCTTGAACTCCTGACCTCAGGTGATCTGCCCGCCTCAGCCTCCCAAATTGCTGAGATTACAGGTGTGAGCCAATTGATTTATTGCATTTTTAAATGTGTATCTACAACACTTTGAAACTTTATTACATTATATGCTCCTTTAAGAAATCATAAAAAAAAGAAAAAGAAATCATCAGAGTTTCCGTTTGGGATGATGAAAATGTTTTGGTAATAGGGCTGATGGTTGCATAATACTGTGAATGCAATCAATACCACTGAATTGTACACTTAAAAATGGTTACAGAGGCAAATTGCTTGTTACATATATCATTTTCTTTTTTTGCAGAGACAGAGTTTTGTTCTGTTGCCCAAATTGGAGTGCAGTGGCTCAGTCATAGCTCACTGCAGCCTTTAATTTCTGGGCTCAAGCAATCTTCCTCCCTCAGCCTCCCAAAGTGCAGGGATTACAGGCATAAGCCACTGTTGTCAGCCTGTTATGTGTATTTTAACACAAACACACACACACACACACACACACACACACACACACAAGAAAATTTAGGCCAGCCATGGTGGTTCATGCCTGTACTCCCAGCACTTGAGAGGCAGATTCGGGAGGACTGCTTGAGACCAGGAGTTCAAGACCAGCCAGGGCAACATAGTGAGACCCATTCTCCACAAAAAGGAAAAAAAAATTAGCAATACATCATGCCAAAAATAATGGAATTTTACCTTCAATGAATGAATTGCATAGTATGTGAATTACATCTCAAAAAATCTGTTTTTTTTTTTAAACATCATTGGCAGTGGCAGCCAGGGGTTCTCGCTGCCCGGGAAATAGTCTCGGAGCAGGAGCTGCTCTGTCGGGCGCAGGGGTTGACACATGACTCCGTGCATTTTTCAAAACCCATCCAAGTCCACAGCACAAAGAATGAACTTCGCTGTATGCAAATTTTTTTAATGAGCCAGGATGTCAGGGGAACCCAGGATGGAACGCAGCCTGTGACAAGGGACTCTAATTGAATTACAAATGTGTGACATCACTCAGGGAAAGGGAGCCGGGGAGAGGCTGTTCTCAACGATTCTGGACAACACTGTTTTGTCTAGGTCCTGAGGCTCAGGACAGACCCAACTGTGTACAAACACTGGACTCTAGTTAGTGGGTTTGTTTCTCCCGTGGGTACGTCCTAGCAATTCTGCAACAACCGACGCTAGGCTTGAAAAAATAAGTAAGGAAGTTGTGGATCATGGGAGCCAGGAGTGAAAAATCAGCACAAATGAACACACAGGGCTGGGAAGGCTGCGTCTCCACGCACCAGAGAAGACATTGGACCCTCCCCTCACACCAGTGGTCCCAGCCTTTTTAACACCTGGGACTGGTTTCGTGGATGGCAATTTTTCCACTGACTGGAGGGTGGGAGATGGTTTGGGGATGATTCAAGCACATCACATTTACTGTGTATTTTATTTCTATTACGAAATGGAAGGCCGGGCACAGTGGCTCATGCATATAATCCCAGCACTTTGGGAGGATGAGGCAGGAGGATCACTTGAGGTCAGGAGTTCGAGACCAGCCAGGCCAACATCGTGAAATCCTGTTTCTAATAAAAATACAAAAATTACCTAGGCATGGTGGCGGGTGCCTGTAATCCCCACTACTCGGGGGACTAAGGCACGAGAATTGCTTAAACCAGGGAGGCGGAGGTTGCAGTGAACTGAGATCACACCACTTCACTCCAGCCTGGGCAACAGAGTGAGACTCAGTCTCAAAAAAAAAAAAAAAAAAAAAAAAAAAAAAAAAACACAAAAAAAAAAAAAAAAAAAAAAAAAAAAAAAAATGGAGGTTCCCTCTGTCACCCAGGCTGGAGTGCAGTGGCACGATCTCGGCTCACTGCCACCTCTGCCTCCCAGGTTCAAGTGATTCTCCTGCATCAGCCTCCACAGTAGCTGGGATTACAGGCACTCACCACCATGCCTAGGTAATTTTTGTATTTTAGTAGAGACAGGGTTTTACCATGTTGGCCAGGCAGTCTCAAACTCCTGACCTCAAGTGATCCACCTGCCTCAGCCTCCCAAAGTGTTGAGATTACAGGCATGAGCCATTGCACCAGCGCTTCTAATATTATTTGAAATGGAGCCTTACTCTGTCGCCTAGGCTGGAGTGCAGGGGCGTGATCTTGGCTTGCTGCAATCTCTGCCTCTTGGGTTCAAGCAATTCTACTGCCTCAGACTCCTGAGTACCTGAGATTACAAGCACACACCATGCCAAGCTAATTTTTGTATTTTTAATAGAGATGGGGGTTCCACAATGCTGGCCAGACTGGTCTTGAACTCCTGACCTCGGGTGATCTGCAAACCTCAACCTTCCAAAGTGCTGGGATTACAGGCGTGAGCCACCATGCCCAGCCAGGATAAATTAGACTTCGTCAAAGTTAGAAACTTTTGTGCATCAAAGGATACTATAAACCAAGTAAAAAGGTGAGCCACTGAATGGGAGAAAATATTTTCAAATCATATATCTAATATGCGACTAATATACAGAATATATAAACACCTGTAACTCAACAGGAACAACAAAAACAACCATCCAGCCTGGGCATGATGATGGTTCATGCCTGTAATTCCAGCACTTGGGAGGCCAAGGCAGGAGGATCACTTGAGGCCAGGACTTTGAGATCAGCCTGGCCAACATGATAAACTCCGTCTCTACTAAACATACAAAAATGAGCCAGGCATGGTGGCAGGCGCCTGTAGTCCCAGCTACTCCAGGGGCCGAGGCAGAAGAATTGCTTGAATCTGGGAGATGGAGTCTGCAATGAGCTGAAATGGTGCAACTGCACTCCAGCCTGGGCAACAAAGCTAGATTCTGTCTCAGAACAAAATAACAAACAAAAAAAGTGGACACAAGGCTGGATGTAGTGCTCATGCCTCTAATCCCAGCTCTTTGGGAGGCCAAGGCAAGTGGGCCACTTGAGGTCAGGAGTTCAAGACCAGCCTGGCCAAGATAGTGAAACCCCTTCTCTACTAAAAATACAAAAATTAGCCACGCATGGTGGCAGGTGCCTGTAGTCCCAGCTACTCAGGAGGCTAAGGTGAGAGGACCCCTCACAAGACTCCACATCTCAAAAAAAAAAAAAAAGGGTTAAATGTTCTATTGTGTAGATTT
Source organism: Cebus imitator (assembly GCF_001604975.1). Lineage (NCBI taxonomy): Eukaryota > Metazoa > Chordata > Mammalia > Primates > Cebidae > Cebus > Cebus imitator. Next base: position 1,124,616 of record NW_016107834.1, read on the forward strand.
TACCCTAAAATAAAAGCAATCAGTATCGATTGGAATGATACGTAAGTGTCATGTAGGATCCTGGACTGGATTTTTTTTTTTTTTGAGACAGGGTCCTCCTGTGTCTGCCAGGCTGGAGTGCAGTGGCTCAGTCATAACTTACTTCAGCCTTGACCCCCTGGGCTCAAGCAATCCCCACCTCAGCTTCCCAAGTAGCTGGGACCACAGGCATGCACCACCACACCCAGTTAACATTTTGGATTTTTAGAGATGGGGGGGGTCTCACTATGTTCCCCAGGCTGGTCTTGAACTCCCAAGCTCCAGTGAGTCTCCTGCTTAGCCAAAGTATTAGGAATACAAAGCGCTGGACTTACAAGTATGAGCCACCCTGCTCAGCTCCATTTTAACAATTTCTGAAGTGTACAGTTAGTTCAGTGGGATTAAGCATATTCACAGTGTTGTGTGACCATCACGACCCTTTATCCACAGAACTTTCCATCTTCCCAAACGGAAACCCATACCCCCTAAACATTCGCTCCCCGTTCCCTCCCCGTTCCCTCCCCGTTCCCTCCCCACTCCCTCCCCACTCCCTCCCCTGCCCCGTAACCACCATTCTACTTTCTGTCTTCATCGATTTGACTATTCTCACATAAGTGGATGCATACAGGGTTTGCCCTTTTATGACCGGCTTATTTCACAGAGTATCATGTCCTCAAGGTTCATCCATGTTGTAGCAGGTGTCAGAATTTCCTTCCTTTTTTTATGGCTAAATAGTGTTCCATTTCATGATAGACCACATTTTATTTATTGCCAAGGTAGTGCAGAGTCCCTTACACTCTTTGCTCAGCTTCCCCTGACTTAAACATGTCACATCCCCAGGGCATCTGTATCAAAACTAAAAAAAGGTTTGCTATAATGCTATTAATGAAGCTACAGAATTTATTCTGTTTTCTCCATTTTCCCACTGATGTCCTTGAATTCCGCATTTCAGAATCCAGCCCACTGGCCAGGCACCGTGGCGCATGCTTGTAATCCCTGTGCTCCGTTTCTCCAAATAAAATATTCAGAAAATAAAATCATCATGAAGGGTTGGGTGCGGTGGCTCACACCTGTGATCCCTGCACTTTGGGAGACCAAGGCAGGCAGATCACCTGAGGTCAGGAGTTCGAGACCAGCCTGACAAACATGGTGAAACCCCGTCTCTACTAAAAATACAAAATTAGCCGGGTGTGGTGGCGCATGCCTGTAATCCCAGCTACTTGGGAGGCTGAAGCAGAATAATAGCTTGAACCCAGGAGGGGAGGTTGCAGTGAGCTGAGATTGTGCCACTGCACTCCAGCCTGGGTGACAGAGTGAAACCCTATCTCCAAATAAAATCACGATGCAGAGGCAGAGGCCCCGTGCTTGGTCCAGCATCCAGGCACACATGTTCTGGACTGTGGCTGCAGATGGGTGCCCCAGTGGTGAGGGCCACACTCCTTCCACATGGGGATGGTGGGAAACCTTGCTCTGCCGCGGTTTCCTCTTTTGCAAAATGGAGCAACAACAGTCTCCATAAGCCAGGGCCTGTAAGAGGCTGGGGCTGCGCCAGGGAGGACGTTTAGTGCATGGACCTCGGGCTAGGCACGGCCTCAGCAGTAGCCAGGGGCATCCCATGTACCCAGACGTTTCCCCAGCTCCCACTCCCTGCCAGGCTTCTGTGCCCTGCACCCACTGTGCCATTTCTGGTCATTTCTGCTTCTGGCTGGGTCCGCCCTCTGGGGACCCCAGCTGGCCGGAGCTGTCTTTTCAGCACCAGGCAATGCTTCTGCTCACCCAGCAAGGCACGGGCAAGGTACCCGAGCCCCAGACATGAGAAGACCCCATAAGTGAGAAGAGGAGCGGGGCTGGACTGGGGTCCCAGGGGACAGGGGCTGGGGCACTGTGGGGACATGATGTCTTTGGATAGGAAGGACCCAAGGGAACAAGGATTTGGGGCAGGGTCGTGGCCTCCACACCGCACCTGGGGCAGGAGCCAGATTGGGACAGGAGGGGCCTGGGGAAGGGTGCGGGTCCTTTTTGTCTTGGTACTTGAAGAAGGACCATGGTCTCTCCAGGGTGGGAAATGAGAGTCCCTTTCTCTTGCCATCACCTGGCTTGGGTGAGACCCCAAGGCCTCCCCTTTCAACTTCCCTAGCCCCTGGACAGCCAGGCAGGAGTTGGGAGACAAATAAGGCAGGCTTGGCCCCCACCAGGGAATTGCCCAGGGGAACCCAGTGGCCGGAGTACGGTGCAGCCCCCCTCTTGCTGCGCCTGCCGGCTCTCCTCCCCCTGGCCACAGCGCCTGGCCTCCTTACTCTTTTTTAATAAATAAGGTCTTGAGTTTGCAAACATGAGTTTTGCAAGCACAATTTTTGGGGGACTCTGACCCCACAGCTGTGGAGGGTTGGTCACGCTGTCCTCTGGCAGAGGACCCATATTCATGCCCAGTTCCCGCCAGTCACAGAGGGATTGGGGGTGGGGGGGAGCTGGGGGTGGACAAGCCAGTGGCCAGATGGAGCCTCGTCCAGGCTGAGATGCTGGAGCGGACCCGCTGTGCTCTGGCCAACTGCCTGGAACATCCTGGAACTTGGAGATGGGAATCACCTCCTTCCAGGGGCACAGTATGCCCTGTCCTTACAGTGGGTACAGCACAGAGGCTGGGGCTTCAGGGAAGCTGCTGCCAGTGGGCACAGCGACCAGCCAGGGCTCCCACCCAGACGCGGCTGGGGCTTTGGGACCCTGGAAACAGCTGGGCTGCCCTCTCCTCAACCCCAACCCCTCTCTCCGGCCAGCAGCCACTGCTATGGGGTGGGCAGTGCCCTCCCACCTGCCAGCCATTCAGAGCCTATCCCCGGGCCCCGTTCCAGCCCCGAGACAAAGCCGGAACCAGGGCCACGGGCCCGGCTGACCCCGGATGGGCAGTTGGCGTGGAGGGCCGCTCACCATGGCTACTGCCACCCACAGCTCTGCTCAGAGGTGGGCATTGTTTGGCCGCCAGAGTGTGGCGAGCGCCCAAGAGCCCGAGAGCCTGGCTGGCACAACCGCCCCGGCATGCCTTTGGCCCCGGACACAGAACACAGCCATTTCCCACGCTCCAGGCTCCTGGCAGCTCTGGGAAGGGGAGCAGGCCCTGGCCGTGGAAGAGGGGAAACTGAGACCTGGAGAAGTAGCGCACTAGGAGTCGGGGCCAGCGGGAACAAGACAAGGGGAGGGATGCCCGGCTGCTGCAAGGAATCGCTGGGATCTGGCGATACCGGGAGTTGGGTCAGTGACAGGCTCAAGCTGCAGAGGCCAGAGTCGGAGGCTCGGCCAACCCCTCCCCAGCCTGTGTGCCGCTCGGATACTCTCTGGCCTCCAAGCCTGGGCTCCTGCTGCCGCTCCACCCCAAAGCCCTTCCCTCCCTTTGCTTTCTGCACACGAATTTTCCCATGAGCCATCACCTCCTCCAAGATCCCTTTCTCAGCTCCTCCCCACCCAGTGGGAAGGGCCATAGGTCCTGTTTCACTTGCCTATGTCCAGACATAGCCCAGCTTCTCTTTGGAGACGTGCTCCTTCTGTGCTGTGTGGTCTTGGGGTGCAGAAGATCTCAGGGTCCACCTCCCATCGCAGAGACAGAAGCATACCTGGGGGTCTTCTGGCGGGACCCTTCTCACTGCCTGAATCAGCCAAGGATGGGTTGTGTGATGTCAGCTGGGACATGGGTGTTGAATGAAGCATAAAAGCAGGTCTATTGCTGTACCAGCTAACCTGTGACCCCACCAGGTCCCCGGGAGGTGGCAGTGGCTCCTCCTTGGGGGCTCCCAGGCCAGACAGGGCCAGGTCCAGGGCTCAGAGAAGAGATGGACGAATGGGGAGCTCTTCAGAGGAACAGCCCTGGGGTCAAATCTGCCTCTATTTCCTTCTGATTGTTGTTCTTTTGTTTTTTTTTTTTTTTTTTTTTTTTGAGACAAAGTCTTGCTCTGTTGTCCAGACTGGAGTGCAGTGGGGTGATCTCAGCTCACTGCAACCTCCACCTCCTGGGTTCCAGCAATTCTCCTGCCTCAGCACCCCCAGTAGCTGGGATTACAGGCGCATGCCACAACACCCAGCTAATTTTTATATTTTTAGTAGAGACAGGGTTTCACCACATTGGCCAGGCTGGTCTCGAACTCCTGACCTCAAGTGATTCACCCGCCTCAGTCTTCTAAAGTGTTTGTTGGGATGAGTTTTGTTATTTTTTAAACTATACTGTAGCTATCAGATCTTATTGATTGTATAATTTTTTTTTTTTTTTTGAGATGAAGTCTCCCTCTTTCATCCAGGCTGGAGTGCAGTGGCACAATCTCAGCTCATTGCAACCTCCACCGCCCAGGTTCAAGCGATTCTCCTGCCTCAGCCCCCAGAGCAGCTAGGACTGCTCACCACCACATCTGGCTAATTTTTGTATTTTTAGTAGAGATGGGGTTTCATCATGTTGGCCAGGCTGGTCTCAAACTCCTGATCTCAAGTGATGCACCTGCTTCGGCCTGCCAAAGTGCTGAGATTACAGGTGTGAGCCACTGTGCCCAGCCTGTTGTATAATCTTAATCTGTGCCTTAAACTGAGCCTCAGTTTTCTCATCTGTAAAATGGGTATATACAGGAATCAGTCAGGAATGGTAGGCTGTCAGCAATACAAACGCAACAGGAATGGGCCACGGCAGCAGTGCTTGTCCACAGGCTCATGTGACACATGCACAGTGAGGATCTGTGGCAGGTGGGAGCAGTCTGCTCCTCGTGGCAGTGGAGGAGGCGGGGCGCAAACTCAGGGCGGGTGGAAGGAGGAGGTGGTGAGGGCTCCGGGCAGGTCTCTTGTGGGTGCTGCAATTTCCTTGGTGAAATAAAAAGTGAGGTCATCCAATGGGAATGAGGATGGGAAGGAAACAGGCACATGGGAGCACCCCCCCGCCCCCCGCTCACCGCATTAATTACAAAAAGAAGATCCCCCCAGGTAGGATTGTCATATTTAGGAAAACACAAACCGGTTTTACAATTAAATTTGAATTTCAGATAAATCATAATTCACTCTTAAAATATAAGTATATCCCATGGATGGCTGGGCATGGTGGTACGCACCTGTGGTCCCAGCTACTTGGGAGGCTCGGATGGGAGGATCACTTGAACCCAGAAGTTTGAGGCTGCAATGAGCTATGATCACGCCATTGCACTCTGGCCTGGGTGACAGAGTAAGACTTTCTCTTAAAATAAATAAATAATAAAAACATAATCAGAGGTTGGGCACAGTGGCTCATGCCTGTAATCCCAGCACTTTGGGAGGCCAAGGTGGGCAGATCACCTGAGGTCAGGAGTTCAAGATCAGCCTAGCCAACATGGCAAAACCCCATCTCTACTAGAAAATACAAAAATTAGTCGGCCATGGTGGTGCCAGCCTGTAATCCCAACTACTCAGGAGGCTGAGGCACAAGAACCGCCTGAACCCCGGAGGCAGAGGTTGCGGTGAGTTGAGATGGCGCCACTGCACTTCAACCTGGGGGACAGAACAAGACTCTGACTCAAAGAAAGAAGAAACCTCATCAGAGACATCAGTGGCTGCATGCTATGGAGAAGACAGAGTTCACAAACTAAGTTGAAGCAAATTACAAACCAAACAGAAAACTAGCAGCGACAACAACCCTCAAGGGAGAAAAATAATACTTTAGGTCCGTTATAGTGAATCATTTAAAATGTCTGGTTTTCCACAAAGCCATTACAAGATATACAAAGAAACACAAAAGTATGACCCCATTCCAAAAAAAAAAAAATAACTGTCCCCGAGTGTCCTCTGATGTTGACTTTTTCAGACCAAAACTTCAAAGCAACTAATGTAAAGATGTTCCAAGAACTGAGGAAAACTACGTGTTTAGAATGAAAGGAAAGCATAGCAACAATGAATCAGCAAATGGAGACACTCAGTAAAGAGAAAAACATAAAAAATGTGACTTCATGGATTATGTTTGAAAAGTGAAAAAAAAGAAATTATAAAAAAGAAACACATGTATATTCTGGAGTTGAAAAGTATAATAACTGAAATTTTAAAAAAATCACTAGAGGGGCAGACGTCACATGACAGAAAAAAGAAACGATGAACTTGACCACGGATCAATAGAAATTATCCAATCTGGACTGGGCACAGTGGCTCACACCTGTAATCCCAGCACTTTGGGAGGCTGAGGCAGGCTGATCACCTGAGGTCAGGAGTTTAAGAGCAGCCTGGCCAACATGTAGAAGCCCCGTCTCTACTAAAAATACAAAATTAGCTGGGCATGGTAGCAAATGCCTGTAATCCCAGCTACTGGGGAGGCTGAGGCAGGAGAATCACTTGAACCCAGGAGGTTGTAGTGAGCCAAAACAGCGCCACTGGACTCCAGCCTGGGTGACAAGAGCGAAACTCCATCTCAAAAAAAAGAAAAGAAAAGTTATCTGAAGAACAGAGGAAAAAATGTAAAGAAAAATGAAAAGAGCCTCAGAGACTTGTGAGACAATAGGAACTATAACAACATGCATGTAATGGCAGTCCCAGGAGAGAGAATAAGGCAGAAAAAGTATTTGAAGACAAAAATGGCCAAACATTTCCCAAATTTAATTAAAATGGCATTCATCTACAAATTCAAGAAGCTCAGTCAACCCAAAGTGGGATAAATACAAAGAGATCTAAAACTAGACTCCATCTTAAAAAAAAAAAAAAAAAAAAAAAAAGAAAAGAAAAAAAAAAAAAAAAAAAAAAGAAGACAGAGAGAACAAACAAATTATCAAATTCAGGAATTAAAAAAGGGATATAACTGACCCTGCAAAAACTAAAAGGCTTATTAGAGAATATTATGAAGGCTTTATACCAACAAAGTAATATACTTAGATGAAATGGATGAATTCCTATAAAGACACAAATTTTCAAAACTGGCCAGCCGCAGTGGCTCATGCCTGTAATTCCAGTATGCAAAAATCCTTAACAAAAGATTACGAACTGAATAAGCAGCATATAAAAATGATCACACACCAGAACCAACTGGGATTTGCTCCAGGAATGCAAAGTTGGCTTGATATCCAACAATCAATTTCTATAATACATCACATTGATAAAATAAAAGACAAAACCACATGACCATATCTATAGCTACAGGAAAAGCACTTCAGAAAACCTAACCCATTTAAGATAGAAATGCATAATAAACTAGAAATAGGAGAAAATTTCCTCAGACTGATAAAGTGATCTATGGAAAACGTATAGTTAATATGTATAGTATATATAAAGTATATAATATATAAAATATTTTATATTATATAACATATATGCAATATATTAAATTTTTATATTTTATGTATATACATTTTTTGAGACAGAGTCTTACTCTGTTGCCCAGGCTGGCGCACAGATGGTGCCATTGGGCTCCAGCTTGAGTGACAAGAGCAAAACTCAGTCTCAAAAAAAAAAAAAAGATATCTGAAGAACAGAGAAAAAATTTAAAGAAAAATGAGAAGAGCCTCAGAGACTTGTGAGACAAGTCTCTCACTCCAGCTTCGACCTCCTGGGCTCAAGGGACCCTCCTGCCTCAGTTTGTCAAGTAGCTGGGACACAGGTGCACACCACCACACCTAGCTAACTGAAATTTTTTTTTCTTTTTTTTGCATACAGGATCTTGCTATGTTGCCCAGGCTGGTCTCAAACTCCCAGGCTCAAGCAATCCTCCTGCCTTGGCCTCCCAAAGTGTTGGGATTACAGGCATGAGCCACAGTGCCTGTCCCAGTTAAAGTATATAACAGTAAATGCCAGAATCTTTTCCCTTTAACAGGGGCACAAAGCGAGTGGGGCATCTGAGGTGCCACCGTTATTCAGCATTATACTGCAGGCTCTACTCAGTGTGATAAGGAAAAACCAAAATGAAATAAGACAAAAGAAAGACAATAAAAGCATCCAGATTGAAAGGAAGAAGTAAAACTATCTTTATGCACAGATGATGGTCTTGTATATCCTAAGAAATCACCCCAAAGTTATTAGAACTAATAAAGCTTAGTAAGGTAGCAGGATATAAGATAAATGTATAAAAATAAATTGTAGGCTGGGTGTGGTAGCTCACACCTGTAATCCCAGAACTTTGGGAGACCGTGGCGGGAAGATCACCTGAGGTCAGGAGTTCAAGACCAGCCTGACCAACATGGTGAAACCCTGTCTCTACTAAACATACAAAAATTAGCGGGGTGTGGTTGTGGGCACCTGTAATCCCAGCTACACTGGAGGCTAAGATAGGAGAATTGCTTGAACTTGGGAGGTGGAGGTTGCAGTGAGCCAAGATTGTACTATTGCACTCCAGCCTGGGCAACAAGAATGAAGCTCTGTCTCCAAATAAATAAATAAATAATTTTATTTTATTTTATATATACTGGCAACAAACATTCTGAAAATAAAAGAACAATTTCATTCACAATAGCATGAAGAATCACAAAATACTTAGGAATAGATGTAACCAAAGAAGTGCAAGGCTTGTATGCTAAAAAAGACAAACGTTGAAACAAATTAAAAGAGGCTTAAGTAAATGAAGAGGCAGACCATGTTCAAGGATAGACAGGCAGTGCTCCCCAAATTGATCTGTATACTCAACACAATCCTGGCTGGGCATGGCGTCTCATGCCTATAATCCCAGCACTTTGAGAAGCTGAAGCAGGAGGAATTCAACCCTAAAACCAGCCTGGACAACATAGTGAGACCCTGTTTCTACAAAAAAAAAAAAATTTTTTTTTAATCAGGCATGGTAGTGCATGCCTGTAGTCCCAGCTACCCAGACGGCTGAAGCAGGAGGATTCCTCGCACCCAGGGGGTTCCAGGCTGCAGTGGTGCAATCACAGCTCACTGCACCACTACACTCCAGCCTCGGCAACACAGCAAGATCCTGAGAAAGAGGGGAGGGGAGGAAGAGAGAAAAGAGAGAAAGAAAGAAAAGAGAGAGAGGAAGGGAGGGAGGGAGGGAGGGAGGGAGGGAAGGAAACCAGGAGTGGTGGCTCATGCCTGTAATCTCAGCACTTTGGGAGGCCGAGAGCAGATCACCTGGGGTCAGGAGATCGAGACCTGGCCAACATGGTGAAACCCTGTCTCTACTAAAAATACAAAAATTAGCCAGATGTGCTGGCATGTGCCTGTAATCCCAGCTACTTGGGAGGCTGAGGCAGGAGAATTGCTTGAACCTGGGAGGCAGAGGTTGCAGTGAGCTGAGATCGGACCATTGCACTCCAGCGTGGGCGAAGATGTGAGACTCCATATCAAAAAGAGAGGACAGGAGAGGAGGGGAGGGGAAGAGAGGAAAGAGTGGGGAGCCCATGTGAGGCCGGCCCCAGCTCCCTGCAGCCCTAGGACTGGGTTTTCAGGTGGCCTCTGCTTACAACTTCTGACCTGGGTTGCTGCCTCCCTTCCCCAACACCTCTTTATACTCCTGTGGATGCCTACACGATGCCGCTTGGACAAAGACTGTGCAGCCACACTGGGGCTGTGGTTCTGAGACAGGGGACCTGCCCCAGGGATGCTGGGAGAGGCCTTTGTTCCCCATGAAAAGCCTCTGCTTTAGCAAAGGATCCTTGAAGGGGCTTCCAGCTGCCGGCTCCAGAGGGCATGTAAAGGGGAGTGTGGGGTCAGAGGACTGGGCAGAGCTACTGACTGGTGGGAAGAGATGCCACATTCCTGCCATTGGGGGCACCTGGGCTGGCTGGACTGCGTGTGCTGGAGGTGGGACAGGGCCCTGTGCTCCCACCTCAGGGATGATGTGACCTTGGCCACCTACAGGGGAGAGGCTCAAAGGGCAGCCTCAGCCGGAGGTCCTGGCGGTGCATCTTGGGGCTTCAGGTCTGGGGGAGTGGGAGCCACTCAGCTCCTCGAGTCCCCCAGGGGGGCCAGAGCAGTGACCCCAACAGCAAGTGAGTGATGGAGTCAGTGTGCACTCGGTTCAAACTGGAAACAGGTCGCCCTCACGGACAGCGTTCAGCCGGAGGGCAGCTGCAGCCAGCATGGCCAGGATGGTGCTGAGGGCACTGTGGGGCCCAGTGGGGAATCACAGTGAAGACGGGGATCATGAGGATGTCAGAAGTCTGAGTGACAGGGCCCAGCCCTCCCATGGAGCCACCAGATCACCCAGTGCCCCCTTGGTCCAGCCACCCAGGGGGTTGAGCAGCCACTTCCTGTGCCCTCCACGGCCTGTCCAGAATCCAGACTGCACAGTCACCCACACCCTGACAAGGACCATGGCTCAGAGGCCCAGGAGAGAGGAGCATCCCTCGGGCTGGAGGGATGTTCACCCGGGTGGTCTCAGGGCTCTCAGACCCATGGGGGACACTGAATGACCAGGCACACACTCACTTTGGCCGGCCACCCCGTGCCCTGCGTGTAGCCGCGTTTAGCCGAGGGTGAGCTGCAGGCTGCATTCCTGAGCCGTGGCTGCCCCCTGGTGGAAGATGCCCAGGGCCTGGCCGGCCCAGCCCGGTGCCCGGCAGCAGGCCCAGGACTCAGAGGTGGATCCACCCCCGGAGGGAGCACTGCTAAGTGGCCCGGCTCACACCTTCCTCAGGCAGGCACAGGTCTCACCGGTTGGCGGAAACAGTTGAGTAAGCCCTTTCTGGGGCAATGGGAGGTTGGGGGCCTCTCCCAGGGCTGCAGGGCAGGCTTGGCATTGTGGCCAGAATCAAAGGGCCCTGGAAGCCCCTTGCCCAGGACAGAGAGCCAAGATCCTGGAACAGGGCCGGGCGCAGTGGCTCTCAGCACTTCGGGAGGCCAAAACAGGTGGATCACCTGAAGTCAGGAGTTAGAGAGCAGCTTGGCCAACATGGCGAAACTCCATCCCTGTTAAAAATACAAAAATTAGCCGGGCATGGTGGCTTGCACCTGTAGTCCCAGCTACTTAGGAGGCTGAGGCAGAATTGCTTGAACCCAGGAGGTGGAGGCTGCAGTGAGCCGAGATCATGCCATTGCACTCTAGCCTGGGTGACAGAGTGAGACTCTGTCCCCTCCTCCCCCAAAGAAAACCCACAAGGGGCTGAGCCACCTGCCCTGCCGGGGGTCCAGGGGATGCCAGGCCAGGCTGGGGGAAGCTGAGAGGAGCCCACCTCCCCCAGTCCCTGCAAGCCAGCCTCTGGGCTCAGCACTGTGGGGGCCTGACAGGAGTTTCCCATGATTCTGGGCTGAAAATGCTGGGTACCTAGAGTTGGGGGCAGGGGGACATATCAGCTTGGATGAGAGCCCTGGTCCCAGGCATGTGCCTATGTCCTGCTACAAAGATAAGCAGTGGGGCAGAAGCGGCCATGGGCTGAGACGCCAGGCGTGTGCAAGTGTATACGTGGGTGCCTGTGTTTTGTGTATATCCACGAGGGTAAAATGGGTGTTTTCTTCCTGTTCCCCAGGGATTCAGGGGGCTCCTGAGGAAATTCGGGTCCATGCTGGAGATGAAGAAGCTATACTGTCGTGGACATCCGGGGATGGGGTTGCGTGTCTGAGACCCCACGCAGGAAGGGGCCGGATGCCTTGGCTGACAAGGCTACAGCTCCAGGGGCTCCCACCTGTGCCCGCCTGCCTGGAATGCTCAGAGGCATCCCCCATCCCTGCAGGGGCCCCTCCCACTGTCTCTCCCCAGCAGGCACAGTTGTGGGTAGGTGTGGAGAGCTAGCACCTTGGCCCCAGGGAGGGAACTCTTTAGGCTTCTTTTTTTTTTTCAGATGGTGTCTCACTGTCTCCCAGGCTGGAATGCAATGTCGAGATCTTGGCTCACTGCAATCTCCAACTTCTGGGTTCAAGCGATTTTCCTGACTTAGCCTCTTGAGTAGCTGGGATTACAGGTGCACGCCACCACACCCAACTAATTGTTATACTTTTAGTAGAGACAGGGTTTTACTATGTTGGCCAAGCTGGTCTCAAACTCCTGACCTCAGGTGATCCACCTGCCTCGGCCACCCAAAGTGGTGGGATGACAGGCCCGGCCTGGTTTCTGTAGGGCAGTGATCTCAAGACCTCCCCTGCACACTGATACAAGGGGAGAGGGTCTTTCAAGTCCACACTCATCTCTGCACGTGGACTATGCTTAAGCCCTGCTCCACCCACCTAAGGAAAGGATCTCTTTGCTCTGTCACCCTGGTCACAGCCAGCAGCCAGCATGAGGCACCAGCCATTGTTTGAGGACACGTGCACCTGCACTTCCAGCTGGTCATCTGCCCATGCCTTCCTGTAAGAAAATGGCTCACAGATGCCCTTGCACCTGTGCACACGCATGCACACACACAGGTGCACACAAGCGCACCCCTGAGTCCTGCAGCCTGCACACGCAGGGACCCTGTTGCTGTCTCCACATTCACGTCATGCCCAAGCTCAGGGAAGGGCTGGGAAGTGTGAATGCTGCCGCCCCCAATTCTTGTTTAATACATGAGGTGTTTGGACAACACAGAGCTTGATGCCATTAAAGAAAAGATCAGGCCAGGCATGACAGTTCACGCCTGTAATCCTGGCACTTCGGGAGGTCAAGGCGGGAGGACTGCTAGAGCCCAGGAGTTTGAGACAAGCCTGGAAAACATAGCAAGACCCTGTCTCTACAAAAAATAAATTTAGCAAGGCATGGTGGCAGGCATCTGTGGTCTCAGCTACTCAGGAGGTTGAGGTGGGAGGATGGCTTGAGCCTGGGAGGTGGAGACTACAATGAGCCATGATTATGCCACTGCGCCCCAGCCTGGGCAACGGGGCAAGGTACAGTCTCAAAAAATATATATTTATTTTAAAAGAAGGCCGGGTGTAGTGGCTCATGCCTGTAATACCAGCATTTTGGGAGGCCAAGAACGGTGGATCACCTGAGGTCAGGAGTTCGAGACTAGCCTGGCCAACACGGCAAAACCCTGTCTCTACTAAAAATACAAAAATTAGGCAGGGCGCAGTGGCTCACGCCTGTAATCCCAGCACTTTGGGAGGGTGAGGTGGGTGGATCATGAGGTCAGGAGTTCAAGAACAGCCTGGCCAACATGGTGAAACCCCATCTCTACGAAAAATATAAAAATTAGCTAGGCACGCTAGCGAATGCTTGTAATCCCAGCTACTCAGGAGGCTGAGGCAGGAGAATTGCTTGAACTGGGACCCGGGAGGTAGAGGTTGCAGTGAGCCAAGATTGTGTCACTACACTCCAGCCTGGGTGACAGAGCAAGACTCTGTCTCAAAACAAACAAACAAACAAAAACAGAAATTAGGTGTGGTGATGGATGCCTGTAATCCCAGCTATTTGGGAGGCTGAGGCAGAAGAATTGCTTGAACCCGGGAGGCAGAGGCTGCAGTGAGCCAAGACTGTGCCACTGCACACCAGCCTGGGCGACAGAGTGAGACTCCATCTCAAACAAACAAACAAACAAACAAATAAATAAATAAATAAATAAAAGCCTAGGAGTTCAAGGCTGCAAAGAGCTATGATCACACCACTGCACTCCAGCATGGGCAACAAGAGTGAAACTTTGTCTCAAATAAATAAATAAATTTAAAAAGAAGACATGACCAGTCTGCTGAGCAGAGCAGGTTTTGGCCTCCTCACCAGCTCAGATTCAGAATTGCTCTAAACTGCTGCAGAAAGTCACACCAGCGTTTCTCTGCCAGTCTCCATCCACATCCCAAACATTCTCCAAGAAGTGGAGGAAGAAGCTGAGGGTGGGTGGCTGGTGTCCCCTATAGCCGCTGGGGCAGAAAGCGGGCTGCTCTGCCCCCAGTCTTACTGGCTTTCACAGGAGGAATGGGTTTTGTTCAATCTCATTTTTGTTCAATCCTGGGGAGAGAAGACATTGCTGCTTTCTGAGATCTAAGTGAATCTGACATAGAAGAGGACGTGGTATGCTCTGTGAGGTCCTGAGCTTCGAGGTTTGGACAAGGACTGGCAGGTGCCGTTAACGGGGTAGATTCAGCTAGATACAAGAGCGAGGCTGGTTATCCAGCTTGGCAGGGGCTGCAAGGGAGGGAGCCCCTGCCATTAAAGGCATGCAAGAGGAGGCACAGCCAACCTACCAGGAAGGCGCCTGGGGAGAGCAGGGTCTCCCCAAATCCACACTTCCTGGTCCAACTCCCTTATTATTCTAACTTAAAATTCTAACTTAAAATATGTTTGTGAGCCATATAGGTGTGATGGCTCATGCCTATAATCCTAGCACTTTGGGAGGCCAGGAGTTTGAGACTAGCCTGCCCAACATGGCAAAATCCTGTCTGTATAAAAAAGACAAAAATTAGCCAGGCATGGTGGTGTGCACCTATAGTCCCAGCTACTCAGGGTAGAAGTGCTTGAACCCAGGAGGTGAAGGTTGTGGTGAGCCAAGATCATACCACTGTACTCCTGCCTGGGCAACAGAGCAAGCCTCTGCTTAAAAAAAAAAAAAGTGTTTATTCAGGCTGCTCTGCCTAGGGAGTAGCCTTTATTTCTTACCTTTCTTAATAAACTCATTTTCACTTGTTTAAAAAAAATGTGTTTGTGTCAGCAAGGTGGCTCATGCCTGTAATCCCAGGACTCTGGGAGGCCAAGGCAGGTGGATCACTTGAGGTCAGAAGTTCGAGACCAGCCTGGCCAATGTGATGCAACTTTGTCTCTACTAAAAATACAAAAATTAGCTGGTGGCTCGCACCTATAATCCCAGCTATGTGGGAGGCCGAGGCAGGAGAATCGCTTGAACCCAGGAGGTGGAGGTTGCAGTGAGCTGAGATCATACTACTGCACTCTAGCCTGGGAGATAGAGTGAGACTCTGTCTCACACACACACAAAAAAAATGTGTTTGTTCATTTCACAAGAAGGTGTCAGAGTGTGGGGACCACAGCAACAAACTGCCTGAGGAGGTAAACTAACCTCTGACCCCCACGTTGACCCTAAGTCCTCCATGGGGAGGATCATGAAGGCAAGCACAGAGAGTCACTGAGGGGGTCCCCAAACAGGAGGTCTGCTGATGTAAGAGGGGGAGGATTTCGAGGAGGCCAGTGGCTGGGATGGTGGAGATGGGCACCCACATTCAATTCCCCGGGAAAGTGCAGCATCAGCCGCAGTGATTGCTGCTGCATGGGCCCTTCCTGCCTCTGTCAGCTACCCCATGACCCTCAGGCTCTCCGCAGCCCAGTGCGGAGAGCAGGCTAAGGGACCTCAGCGTGCCTCTCACGCACTGCCAGCCCCTACCTGGGGGGGTGGCGCTCTCCTCCGCCCTGCAGCTGCACCCTGAACCCCATAGCACATCAGGGCTGGATCACTGGAGCCCAGGGGCTCCCCGTGGCCAGAAGCCTCCAGGACCCCAGAAAACTTCTGTGTTTCTGGGTCCTCTCAGCAGAATGACTCGGGGCTTGTCTTACTGGATCTAGCCACTAGGCAGTGTTTCAGGCCAGGCTGTGTGGGACAGATCTGCCAGGCAGGGATGCCAGAGCCAGAGAATCAGTGGTGGGCCCCAGCACCACTCCAGTTTCCCACAGGGATGTCAGGATATGAGGCCCAGGGCTGGAGCACCCACCACCACACAGGGTTTATCTTGTACCAGAACTTCTTCTGTTTGATCATGTCTTTGAGCTCTGTCCCTTGGGCAGGGATTCCTCGGTCAGAGTGTTAGAAATGACATCTCCAAGGCACTTGGGACACCAGACAAAGCCCACAGGCCCCAGCTGGAGCAGGGAGGTCCCTGAACATCTCACTCTCATGGCAGGTAAGGAACGGAAGCCCCAACATGGGCACACCCAAGGGTCCCTGGACACAGCCCCAGCACTGAGCCCTGAGGCACAGGCAGTGGCTCCGTCATTCACGAACACAGTTCAGGCACGGCCTTGTTGGCTGCCTGGGGTGGAACCGCTTCCCCGGGCTGCATCGGGTTTATGCCAGGCCACGCCCTGGGCTGGAGAGGTTTTTCCTGAGAGCCTGGGATTTTCCTCTCTCCTCGCCTTTGCCAATCTGGCCAGCGATCTGCGTGTCGCGCAAGGCTCCCGTCCCCTGGACATGCGGCTGGTGCTCAGCTGTTTGTCCTTTTTGCCAACTCCCCGCTTTTTCCTGTCAACCGCCTGAGGTCCAAGGAAGCCCCGAGGCCCGTCCTGTGCTCTCCCTTCCAGCCCTCATCCAGCCCTGCTGCTGGCTCTTCTAGAGGTTGGGCCGGGACCCCGGAGACCTGGGGCTGGCTCGGACTCACTCGGGCTGTGCAGAGAGGGACGGGGGCAAGGCCAGGGTCAGATGCCACAACGGCCAGCAACACTCCCACAAAGTGCCCTTGAGAGGTCTGGGCAAAGCCAGGGCTGGGTTCTTACTGATCGTGTGCCCTCAGTCGGTCAACACAGCCTGGGCCTCCATTTCCTCATCTGGAAATGAGACCAATCGTCCAGACAATTCCTTCTGGCTCAGCCCATGACTTCAAAGAGCCAGCCATTAAACCCTGGTGTGCC
Source organism: Cebus imitator (assembly GCF_001604975.1). NCBI lineage: Eukaryota > Metazoa > Chordata > Mammalia > Primates > Cebidae > Cebus > Cebus imitator. Next base: position 1,141,012 of record NW_016107834.1, read on the forward strand.
CATCAGTACGCCTTTTCTCACACACACTGTCCTTCCCTAAAGAGTCCTGTTTCCAGCCCCAAGCCACTTTCTCCTTAAAGGGTGACACACATGGACAGGCACCCAGGGAGCTTGGCATCCAGGCTGAGACAGGGATGAAAAGGGCCTGTAGGGGCTGAGCATGGGGGCTCACACTTGTAATCCCAGCACTTTGGGAGGCCAAGGCAGGTGGATCACTGAAGGCCAGGAGTTCAAGACCAGCCTGGCCAATATGGCAAAACCCCATCTCTACCAAAAATATAAAAAATTAGCTGGATGTGGTGGTACACACCTGTAATCCCAGCTACTCAGAAGGCTGAAGTATGAGAATCACTTGAACCTGGGAGGCATAGGTTGCAGTGAGCCTGGGTGACAAAGTGAGATTGTGTCTCAAAAAAAAAAAAGAAAATGGCCCGTAGGAATGGAGAAACTGGAGGAACCATGGCCCTCTCACCAAGAGAACCACCCTTTTCTGAAATGCCCATGCTGGGGGGTGGCTGGAGGAGAAATACCCACCAGGAGCTGATTTCTGAAGACACAAACATTCACCCAGAGCCAGACCTGAGACGGGGTGTGCCAAGCCCTCCACCACCTCCCAGGGCAAGAGTGACCCCGCCCACCCTGCGTCCACTCACCAGGACGCCCTGCCTGGCCTCCTTCCCAAAACACCATCAGGGCTCTGGACTCCGGGAGAAGCGTCTGGCATGTCTGAGAGCCAAACCGGTTTTCAATCAAATCTTTCAGAAGCCCAGACCACTTTCAAAGCCACCACCCTTTGAAACCCTACCCTTCAAAATCCACTTTGCAAATCTGTGCCCCCAAATTTTAAAACCAAAATATTCTGGAAACCTACTGGAAGCAAGACAGAGACCCAACGGAAGGAGAGCAGCTCTCTTCATTCCTGTGCTTGTGTGCAGATTCAAGGAGGCAAGCTTGGCTGCGGAGTCCCAGCTGTGTGCTAGTTTCCCATGCCATTTTCAAGTATTTTTGGTAATAATGGAAGAAAACCAATTGAAACGGCAAAAACCGTTTCATCCAGATTGTTTTTTAAGGCCCCGTTGATTTTGTAAAATTCTTTGAAATAAAAGCAGTTTCGTCAAAGCCAGAGTTCCCACTATAATTTTCCTGGGAAGAACCTCAGATGATTGAATCAGGCTCACAGAACTTGTTGCTCTATGAGAACACACAAACTGTGAAGGAGTCCGGGGGGAGCTGGGGATTTTTGCCTTGCTGGCTCCCTCAGACTCTCCACCCAGCCATCTTGCAATACCATCCTCCTTGAGTGCCTGTGGGCGGAAAAACCCATTCTAGAACCATGCCTCAGAATCTCTCCATCTTGGCCTGGCCCACGGTTTCCGAGCCTAACAGTTTCCTTCTGGCCTCTGAATGGGCTCTTTCAGCCTTGGTGTTGACTGAGGCCTGGGCCGCAGAGAGAAGGACCCTGGTGAGCCCAGGAACAAGGCAGGCCAGGAGATAAAGGCCCAGAGATTAGCACTTTTTTTTGGCGGAGTCTCACTCTGTTGCCCAGGCTGGAATGTAATGGTGCAATCTCAGCTCACTGCAAACTCGGCCTCCCAGGCTCAAGAGATTCTTGTGCCTCAGCCTCCCCATTAGCTGGGATTATAGAAGCCCAGCACCACACCCAGCTAATTTTTGTATTTTTAGGGGTTTCGCCATGTTGGCCAGGCTGGTGTCAAACTTCCAACCTCAGGTGACCCACCTGCCTCAGCCTCCCAAAGTGTCTGGCTGGTGTCATTTTCTTTAAAAGACACCATCCATGGTTTGAGGGAGAAAAGATGAGACCACTGGTGGACCCTCCGGAAATGAGAAACACAGCAGCATCATTCACCTGCAGTTTGAGAATGCTGTCTCCCTCAGCACGCCATGCCTGCCTGCCCGTCTTCCACTGAGACCCAGTGGAAGGGAAGCAGCTCTCTTCATTCCTGTGCTTGTATGCGGATTCAAGGAGGCAAACTTGGCTGCAGATTCCTGGCTGTGTGCTAGTTTCCCATACCATTTTTAAGTATTTTTGGTAATAATAATTGAAGTTGAATTCCTTCAAAAATTAAACATAAATGACCATATGACCCCACAGTCCTGCTCCTAGGCATGTACTCCAGAGCAGCGGCCGCCAGCCTTTTTGGTACCAGGGACTGGTTTCATGGAAGACAATTTTTCCATGGATGGGGCAAAGGTATGGTTTTGGGATGAAACTGTTTCACTCCAGGCCAGGTGCGGTGGCTCATGCCTGTAATACCGACACTTTGGGAGGCCGACACAGGCAGATCACTTGAAGTCAGGAGTGAGACCAGCCTGGCCAACATGGTGAAATCTCATCTCTACTAAAAATACAAAAATTAGCTGGGCATGGTGGCACACAACTATAATTCCAGCTACTTGGGAGGCTGAGGCACAAGAATGGCTTGAACCCAGGAGGTGGAGGCTGCAGTAAGCTGAGATTGCAGCAGTGCCCTCCAGTCTGTGTGATAATGAAACTCACCCTCAAAAAGAAAATAAATATTATAAGTAAAAATATAAAAAATTAGCTGGGCATGGTGGTGTGTGCCTGTAATTCCAGCTACTAGTGAGGCTGAGGCAGAACTGCTTGAACACGGGAGATGGGAGTTGCAGTGACTGAGTCGACATCGTGCCACTGCACTCCAGCCTGGGTGAAGGAGCAAGACTCTGTCTGAGAAAGAAAAACAAAAAACGTTCCACTTCAGACCATCAGGCATTAGACTGCCATACGGAGAACCCTGGTATGCACAGTTCACAGTAGGGTTTGTGCTTCTATGAGAATCGAATGCTGCTGCGGATCTGATGGAGGCAGAGCTCAGGTGCTTGCTCACCTGCAGCTCAACTCCTGCTGTGCAGCCAGTTCCTAAGGGGGCTACAGGCCGGTATTGGTCCATGGCCCTGCCCAAATAATTAAAAGTAGGGACTCAAACAGGTATCTGCACGCCTGTGTTCACGGCAGCGTTATTCACAAGAGCCAAGAGATGGAAGAAACCCAGGTGTCCATCATGGGTGAATGGGCAAAATGTGGTCTGTCCATACAATGGGCTATCATCCAAACTTGGAAGGAAGGTGGGCTGGGCGCGGTGGCTCACGCCTGTAAATCCCAGCACTTTGGGAGGCCAAAGCAGGCAGATCATGAGGTTAAGAGATCGAGACCATCCTGGCCAACATGAAGAAACCCCATCTCTGCTAAAAATACAAAAATTAGCTGGGCGTGGTGGTG
>NW_016107834.1:1144420-1146794 GCF_001604975.1 Cebus imitator
AAGGCAATTCTGACCATGACATGAATGAACCTTGAAGACATTATACTACATGAAATAAGCCAGACAAAAAAGGACAAATATTGTACAAATCCAATTACAGGAGGTCCCTAGAGCAGTCACATTCAGAGACAGAAAGTAGAATGGTTGGTGCCAGGGGCTGGGGAGGGGAATGGGAGTTAGTGTTAGCGGGGACAGCGTTTCAGTTTTGCTAAATGAAAGAATTTTGGAGCTGGAGGGTGGTAATGGTGGCAGAAAACATGAATGTGCTTAATGTCACTGAACTGTGCACTTAAAAATGGTTAAGACTGTACATTTATGTTACAGGTATTTTACCACAACTGTTAAAAGAATCGAATTGATACCAATTTAAGCCATCACCACCACCACCATTCATCCAAGAAAATATACTTAAAGGTCAACCTTTTTTTTTTTCTTGTGAGAAACCAACTCTCCTAAATAGGATAGTCTTCCAATGATAAAATACAACAGATTTTTTTTTTTTTTTTTGACACAAGGTCTCACTTTGTCACCCAGGCTGGAATGCAATGGTGCAATCAAGGCTCATTGTAGCCTTGGCCTCCCAGACTCAAGCAATCCTCCCACCTTAGCCTCCCAAGTAGCTGGGACTACAGGTGCACACCACCACGCATGGCTTTTTCTTTCAGTTTTGTAGAGACAAGATCCCACTTTGTTGCCCAGGCTGGTCTCAAACTTCTGAGCTCACGCAATCCTCCTACCTTGGGCTCCCAAAGTGGTGAGATTACAGGAAGAAGCTGCTGTCCTAGCCATATTCTTATCATTATTATTTAAATGAATGAAGAAAGCATATTCAAGGTTCCTATTCCAATTTTGCTTAAAAGATGAACTCCAGCCCAGGGCCAGGAGACCAAGGCTAGAAGGCATTGCCAGCCCTAGGCTGCTCCTCCCTGGGTCCTTGGGTCTGGGCTGAGCAGGCAGCAGCTCTGCTGTTTCCCTCCCCATCTAGGCAGGCCTGGATGCTGCCCCAACATCGCATGCCACACAGGGCTCCACACGCTCCTCCCTCTCGCTCTGGTCTTCCCTGGGCCCTGTGGGAATTCTCGAGTCAAGCCCAGTGGCCCCTGCTGACCCAGGTCAAGGCTCTCACGGAGCATGAGGCGGCCTGCACTCTTTGAACCTCTTGAAACATTATAAGCAGAACACTGCCCCAGAGCCTGAGAGGCACAGCCGTGTCTCTGCTAAGGATGGTGCTTAGAGAAGGAAAAAAGACAGGGCCTGGCCTTTTTTATCCTGGGATTTCAAAGTGCATTTAGACACGCTAACTTATTACCACTCACGAGGTGGCAACTTCACATAGCCAGAGAAATGACAGCACAAGAAGTATCGTTGACTCCCAACCCCAAGACAAATCCAGAATGACACAGGATAAAAAAAAAAAAAATGACACAGGATTGTGCAACCTCCAGGCCTTTGTTCAAACAGCTTCTTCTATTAGATAAACCTGAGCTGTGGCGTTCTTCTTGGCAGTTTCTATTAGTGTGAAGGTGAATTCCTATCTAAAATGGAAGTTGACTACAGGTATAAAACACCGCCTCCCAAATCAGCTTGCAGACCCTCCACTGTGGGCACCTTGGGCTGGCCACGCAGGCTCACTCTGTCTTCTCTTCAGTGGCCCACACTGCTCCTACCTACACGCGAACCTCATCTGGGGTGCCCAGTTCCCATCATCGTAGGAAAGTGTGGGACCCTCTGACTTTGAGTTCAGGTCAAATACTACCCCAAACACCTGAGCTAGAATTTTCAAATCCAATTCTCCAGACACACACATACACACACACACACACACACACACACCGTACAGACTCACACTTGCACACATACTCCCACACATACTCAGCCAGCTTCTAGCCAGTACTTCAAATCCCCAAACTATAAGTAAAGCGCAAAAACACCCAGATAGGCTGTGTTCATTTATCATGGTCAAAGTCAACCAATAGATCCTCATCAGACAAGTGTGACAGGTCCGTCACAGTGGGCAAATGCTCTCCAGATGGCACCATGACAGCCACGGGAGTCATTTCAGGCCGGCCTATGGAATGGCGTTTGGTTCAGATCAGCAGCGCCCATAGACAGACATGGAGAAGCCTTCAAACCAGGTGTCCTTTCTGCATTAGCCTCCCTGTCAGAGATGCACTGAAATTATTCCTGCCGGGTGAGGTGGCATACGCCTGTAATCCCAGCACTTTGGGAGGCTAAGGCAGAAGGGGCACTTGAGCTCAGGAGTTTGAGACCAGCCTGGGCAACACAGCAAGACCCCATCTCTACTAAAAATTTAAAAAATTAGCTGGGCATGGTGATGCATGCCTGTAGTCCCAGCTACTTGGGAAGCTGAGGC
>NW_016107834.1:1146977-1151798 GCF_001604975.1 Cebus imitator
AAGAAGAAGAAATTATTTTAAAAGGGGAAAAAAATCACACATTCTCCAATTAATCCCTGCTAGTGAAATGGTATCACTTGGGTCCTGGCAGAGCAAGAACGTGTTTATAAAATCTCAAGATGCTACTAAATGACTTGCGTCTACATGACAGTAAGCTGCACCTTAGGTCATGTGGCTTCTCTCTTCGCTGATGGAACTCCTTCAACCCTGGTTTATCAAACACCAATATATTAACGCAATTGTGTGTGAGTCTAGATCCTGTATGTGAAATGCTAGAAATTCAACCCAAATTAGCTGAAGCAGATGTTGATTCCACGACGGCATAGCTGAGGGGTGCAGGTAGACCCGGCTTCAGTGCTCACCCCATCCCAGCCCCCATCTGATGGCCCTTCCTCCCTCAGCAGTTGGTCTCAGTCCCAGGACAGCTTTTATAGGGAGTCACAGCCCTGTAACTTCCATCACCTCCGCCTGCCAAAACCCCTTCCCAGAGACTCACAGCAAAGGGCACTGGGTCTCAGGGGTCCAGGATGGGGAATCAGCCATATCTGCCCTTGGACCTGGTGGGGCGAGGGCCCAGCTCAGCCCTCCTGGGGTAAGGGAGGGGGTGGAAGAGACTGGCTCTCTGACCAGGAGGAGGAATGAATGCAGGCAAAAAAACAACAGCTGTGTGCAAACAGTCACTCTAACACTCAGGAGAAATGTCTAAACACTTTTAGATGAATTACGTCTCTGTGATCCAAGCTTTACCTTTTGATAGTCTTAGCTTTGGTAGGGTAGAAAAAGACATGTGTCTTGTAAGTAAGAGAGCAAAAATTACCCCTGGATAATGGGCATGGGAGGGCCCCAGCCTGGTGATGGCCTCCTCTGGGGCTGGGTGGTATCTTCAGCCTGTGTGATATTTGGGAATCTGTTACTCTGCAGGGTGGGGCTGCCAATGGGAACAGACCGTCCCCAGCTCTCTGCCAAGAGCATCAGCCACTCCTCTGGGCTGCCTCCATCCAGGCGGGTAAGCACACATGGAGGGGAGCACCCCAGGAACCTGGGCTTCCTTTCAGAGACACTAGGGAGAAGGCTCTGGGGAGCTGGTGTGGCCCTGACGTCCTGCCACAGGGAAACATTTGGCACCATGTTGAAAAAAACAGATCCAGGAAAGGTCCCTCCACAAAGGTAACCAAGGCAGCTCACATCCAGGCACAGGCACCCCGGCAGCTCAGCTCAGGAGGGTCCCTCTGGGGAGATCTGGGCTGCACCAGGAAGCAGACCACATGTTCACAAAATGTACATGCCACCCACTTTGCCTGGACCCACACAAGAACAATGTCCACAGCCTCCAGCTCAGATGGCTGCTTCCATCCATGCTGCTGTCACTCATGGGGACCAGGGAGGGCTTAGCCACCCTGCACTCACTCTCTACCCCTGCTGCAGCCCTGGCAGCCTCTCACCTGCGTGCAGGAGACAGGGCAGGGAGAGAGGGCGCGGCCATCCAGGTCCTGATAATGCAGCTTGCCTTGTCGGAAGGTTTGTAGGAGGGAACATGGAATACAACTCCTATATCCTCTGGAAGAAGGAAGCAAGAAAAATATCGATATCTATCTATATAAACATAAATATGTATACATACAAAATCCAACTGCTAAGTGACAGAGCTGGGTTAAGCCCCACCTCCACCAAACCACCCACCTCAGGGCACAGACATGCTCAGACCTCACCGGGAAGACAAACTGAAATCCTAACCCTTGCCCTCCATCAAGACATAGGGCCAAAACCAAACCTGAAATTTTTCCAATAGTCCAAATAAATGCAAAAGAACTACAGCAAACCCCACTAAACATCCATCAGGGGTTGCAAGTATCAGTGAATGAAGAAGCATCGGATGCTTTAAGAGGAAAGAGGAAGGGAAGTGTCACCCACACGCCTGCAAGTCACACCTGTGTCAGATTCCTGAGCCAGATGGAAAATACACAGCATCAGACACCAGGAAGTGAGCCCACGAGCAGCCAGGCCGCCCAGCCCAGGCCTTGCCCAGCTGTGAGCAAGCGCAGTGTCCTCCCACTGATTCGAGGCGCAGCCATCACTCAAGACAGGGCTTTGTGACATGACCCCGCAGCCACTATGGCATTCTTGTGACTGTGCTAAAGTGTAGACATAGCTGGAGGATGGGGGCCAACAGGGTAAAAGAATTTTAAGTTTATGGTTAATTTTCCAGTTGTACAATGTCAGTTTTTACAAAATGTATAATTTGTTTTGTTTAAGCGGAAAAAAAACAGACCCAAATTTCTCTATGCGATGTGGTGCTGTGCATCAGGGAAACAGTGAAGAATCGGAGGAAGTAGGATCTTCTCTGGGCAGGCGGCCTGCAGGATCTCCTCTGGGCAGGCAGCCTCCAAACAGCCTGCTGGGCGGAGGGGAGGATCTCCGGGAAAAACGGCACACACCTCCCGCCCTTCCTGGAGATGCCTCCCCTCCCCGCCCAGCAGGCTGTTTTCTGCCTCTCTCATCCAGAGTCATCCCCATGGGCCGTGGCCCCAACCACGGCCCAGGAAGCCATGGCCTAGGAATCTGGGCAGGTGCGTGGATGTGGGTGGTGTCTTCTCCAGGAACCCCTCCACATTCCTGCAAATACCCCAGATGCTCAGGAAAACCGACTCTCTGAGGAACCACAGCAAGAACCAAAAATGCAGAAATGGAGGGGACGCAGGACCCCCTCAGTGAGCGAACCACCAGCGGGTTCTGACATTCGTCTAAACATCCTATAAACAAAACGTCCCGGGGAGGTGTTCCAGCAGAGGCAGATGCTGAGGGCCATGCCCAGAAGAAGGGAAAAGAAGGCCTCAGCAGATTCACTGATGCCCTGTTCATAGCAGCACCCAATTCACAATAGCAGGGAGGTAGAAGCAACGCAGTGTCCAACCACTGATGAACAGATAAACAAACCATGCCCCTTCCACACAATGGGACATTATTCAGCCTCAGAAAGGAAGTAAGTTCCGACACCTGCCATGACACAGATGAACCTGCAGAACACTGCATTACGGTCAGTCCCAAAAGGACCAACACTGTGTGGCTCCGCTTCTATGAGGGACCTCGGGTAGTGGAATTCAAAGAGGAGGAGGTGCTGCCTCTGCCCGTGGGGAGTGAGTGCTGAGTGGGGACAGAGTTTCCATTTGGGAAGATGAGAAAGCTCTGGAGACGCTGGTGGTGATGGCGGCACGGCAATGCCAATGTGCTTAATGCCACACACTGTGTACTTAACAATGGCTAAGATGGTACATTTAAAATTACAAATTTCTATCATAATAAAAAAATTTAAAGGGGCCAGATGTGATGGCTCATGGCTGTGGGAGGGTGAGGCACTGTGGGAGGGTGAGGCAGGAGGGTCACTTGAGCCCAGGAGTTTGAGACAAGCCTGGGACACACAGTGAGACCTCATCTCTGCTAAAAATAATAAATTAGCTGGGCATGCTGGCGCTCACCTGTAACCTCAGGTACTCAGGAGTCTGAGGTGGGAAGATCACTTGAGCAGGGAGGCTGAAGCTGCAGTGAGCTGTGATCACACCACTGCATTCCAGCCTGGATAACAGAGTGAGACCCTGTCTCCAAAAACAAAACAAAACAAAAAAACAAAAATAAAAGAAAGCAAAGCTTCAGAAAGGAAGGCAGGAGTTGTCTAATATGGTGGAGATCTGAGGCAGGCAGGAACTCAGAGGCCAAGACCCACACAAGCCTCAGCCCACCTGAGCCTGGGAAATGCAGGGACATCACACACAGTGGACACCAGGGAGGACGTCCCAACCAACCAGCAACCAGGGAATGGGCAGCGGCGACAAACACCACCCATGAGGAAGACAGGTCAAGCAGGGTGCCCGACACCATGAGATGACTGCAACCACCTCTCCAACTACGGGTTAGAAGCAGAAATAGCAAGAGTTTCAGCCAGATGTTTCATGAGCCTCCTCTGTTGCTTTTACCAAGATGGGGCCCATCAAACCTGAAGGTTCAAGGTCAGTCATGTCCTTGAGGGTGAAGGCACTAGAACTAAACCAACCAGAAAGCCACAGAGACAGTCACATGGAGCCTCTTCTCGGTGACACTGTGTACTGCCATCCAATGTGTTCTAAACGCCAACGCACTCTGCTCCTAACTGTAAACCTCAACGGCCATAGTTTAGTTTCTATGTTATTTATTTTATCTATCTATATCTATCTATCTAGAAACAGGGTCTCGTTGTGTTGCCCAGGCTGGAGTGCAGTGGCATGATCATAGCTCACTGCAGCCTTGAACTTCTGGGCTCAAGTGATCCTCCTGCCTCAGCCCCCTGAGTAGCTGGGACTATAGGTGTCAACACCACATCTGGCGAATATTCTTATTTTTTGTAGACACAGCATCTCGCTATGTTGTCCAAACTGATCTGGAACTCCTGGGCTCAAGTGACCCTCTCTCCTCAGCCTCCTGAGTAGCTGGGTTTACAAATATATACCACCACACCCTTTTTATTTTTTATAGAGATGAGGTCTTGCTACGTTTGCCCAAGCTAGTCTTGAAATCCTGGACTCAAGTCATCTTCCCACCTCAGCCTCCCAAAGTGCCAGGATTGCGGGCATGCGCCACCGTGCCTGGCCTTAACAGCCATAATTAATTAATTGGTTTTTATTTATTTTGAAATGGAGTCTCGCTCTGTCACCCAGGCTGGAGTGCAGTGTTGCAATTAGTGAGCTGAGGCTCACTGCAACCTCTGCCTCCAGGGTTCAAGCAATCTGCCCACCTCAGAACTCCTGAGTAGCTGGGACTACAGGTGCACACCACCATACCCAACTACTTTTT
>NW_016107834.1:1151858-1155597 GCF_001604975.1 Cebus imitator
TTTTTTTAAGTAAAGACAAGGTGTCACCATGTTGGCCAGGTCTCAAACTCCTGACCTCAAGTGATCCTCCTGCCTGCACCTCCCAAAGTGCTGGGATTACGTGCCTGAGTCACCCGCCTGGCCTTAACTGCCATGATTTAAACTAGACACTAAAGGGAATAACTGGCGTTAGAAATCCAGCTTCTGTAACTGACCGGGTTACCTCTGACTTGACTTCAAACAGGAAGCCCTGAAGATTGACCTTTTCAAGTACAACACTTAAAGAACTTTCCCTCTTGAAGGATTTGTCGGCTAGCCATTTAAAAATATCCAGGTGCGGCCTGACTTCAAGTGCAGGCCCTGCCCTCCACCTGTTAGCGCTGGAGCCCTGGAGGCAGCTCCATCAGCCTCAGCATCCCCTCCAGGGGCCGCTGCGCTCAGCCAGAGAAACCACAGGAGCTGGCGGGCAGAGGGGAGATTTTACTCCAGCATTCCCTTCCACGTTTCGTATTAAATATCTGAAATATATTAATCTTAAAAAACAATATGGACACAGTACTCAATGGATAGAGGCAGTGGAGTAAACAAGAAGCCCAGATTGTAAAATTGTAGGTCATAAAAAAACTGGAGCGCACGTGCGGCAGGTTCTGGGCACAAGCGGAAGGACCTGCCGCGGAAGCTTTCAGTCTCGGAGGAGGTTTTCGGGCTTGGGGTAGCCGAAGAGAACAAAGTCGGCCTCATAGAGTTTGTATAGCTGCTGCCTCCAGGCCAGGGGGATCTTGGCGAACCAGTCCTCCTCCCAGCTGCTGGCGGTCCTGTTCCGGTAGCTTGGGGGGAAGCGGAGGCGCTGGTCCACCTGGAGCAGCTGCAGCAGCTGCGCGGCGTCCTCGTCCAGCGTCTCCAGCTTCCCCACGAAGTCATAGTCGATCTGGCATGGGTGGCAGAGGCGGTACACCTGCCGCCAGTGCTCGTTGAAGGGCGCCAGCTTCTCGGTGTGCGGGTCCAGCAAGTACTGGATGAAGTTGGCGAAGGACACCTTGAGGCCGGCGCGGAAGGCCTCCCGCGCTGAGGCGGGCAGGCTGGTGTGGTTGGCGTACAGCCGCAGCATGGGCACAGCGAACTTGCGGTAGAACTCCTCGTTCTCCAGCTCAAACTTGCTGCGGAAAGCGGAGATGAGGCGCACAAAGGGGTCACGCACGAAGAGGAACTTGGTGTACTTCTTAAGTTTGACCTTCATGAGGTGGCGGGAAAGCTTCCCATAGCGGCGCCAGAACTTGTTGAAGGTCAGGTGCGCGCTGGCATTGTGCACATGCTCGCGTGGGATGCGCAGGGGGTCGTGGTAGGGCGCGCCGCGGTGCAGCAGGCTCCCGCTCAGCACGATCATCACGCGCTTCCAGTTGGTGCAGGCCACCTTGGGCACATAGCAGTAGATGGCGCCGTGCCGGTCGTCCACGATCAGATGGCTCAGCTCCGAGTTGGGGATGTCGTCAAATGCGCGCTCCTTGGTGGGGAAGGCCAGACTAGAGTTAGCGCAGAAGCCCCGCAGCACGCTTCGCCGCTCCGCCTGCTGCCGGCCCTGGTCGGGGCTGCGCCGGGCGTCCCGCGGGGACCAGTCGTAGCCTCTCACGCTCTCCTCCATGCTCCCCGGGGCGGGTGGCTGCTCCGTCTCCTTTCTGGGAAGGTCGCTCTGCTTCACACTGGCACTGAGAAACTTGTCCAGAAACTCGTCGACATCGGAGTCGGCCGTGAGCTCCCTGTCTCTGTCCGGCCCGGGGGTGGGCAGTGGCGGCCCTGCGTGCGGCCTGGAGAAGGATGTGTGCAGGTAGAAGTGAGCGGCGCCCGCGCTGTCCCAGTACACGATGATCAGCAGGATCATGAACGCCGACCCCAGCACCAGCCACAGCCGGAACAGCCGGGCCTTGGTCATCCTGCCCCCGGCGGGCTGGGCCCTCTCCGGGCCTCTCACTTCAGCTTCCTGCAGAGCCGGGGCATCGCGCTGAGAACCTGCAGAGGCAATGACACACTAGTTAATGACTGAGGTTCACTGGGGCTCTGACTCCTGCCTTTTGATCAGTGGGAGACTGGGCCTGGAGGAGCAGGAGTGCTGGGCCACATGATAACAAGCTTGTCCTTCAGAGGGGCTGGAGGCTGAGATCAGCCATGCAGGGAGTCTAAGTCTACACATCCATGGAGCTGAGCATCAGTAAAGACCCTGGATGCCAAAGCTCGGGTGTGGCTGGCAGTACTCCACAGGTGCTGACACTCACCACCCCGTGGGGGAAAGTAATGTTGCCAACAACTCCCCAGAAGAGGACACCCGCCAGGGAGTGGAGACCAGCTCCAGGCATGAGCCCTCCTGGACTCCGCCCTCTGCAACTCTTCCCAAGGCTGATTATAATTTTTGAATCTATCTCCTTTCCCTATAATAAACCATAACCACGAGAATAACTGCAGTCAGTGAGCTCTGTAATCCTAGCAAATCATCAAACCCGACAGGGGACTCAGGGATGCCTGCATTTGCTCTTGGTGTCATAAGAGGGGTCTTGGGAACCATTCCTTAACTTCACAGTGAGCCAACTAAAGAAAAATTGTTTTGGCAACACCCACTTTACTTAAGTCGAACACCAGTGGAAGAACTGCACCTTACAACTTCATCAGGGCCACCCTGGGAGCAGACCTTCCACACCACCCCGGCTTCCCAAAAGTAGGTGACACATTCCTGTTCCCCTGCCAGGCACCAGGGGGTATTGGTGGGGCTGAGCAGAGAGCTGATCCCCCTTCCTCTGCCCATGGAAGTAAAGGTGCTTCCTCTGTCTGTCCCATCAGCATACTGTCTGTCTGTCCCACCAGGGCACTGTCAGTGTGGTCCAGCAAGAACAGTCTAAGCCTCGACCCCACCTGGCATCCACAAGGCAGAAGGAGATGGTGTGAGGCAAAGGAGTCCACACTCTGACTGCTCTCCCCTGGCCACATAAGGGCCCAGTGGGAGCTGAACTCTAACTTATCTCCACCCCTATTTGGAACCCCTGACATGCCGTGAGGTGGTTAGAGGTGGGGCTAGTTGGCCCTCTACTTTCTGGCCTCCTTTTTCCTGGGAATGGAAAACATTAATCATGCAAACATTAATCAAAAGAAAGCAGGAGTGGCTATATTAATATCAGATGAAGCAAACTTCAGAAGGAAGAAAACTACTAGAGACAAAGGGACATTACATACTGAGAAAAAGTTCAATCCCCAGGAAGACATAATAATCCTAAATGTGAATGCACCAAACCACAGAGCCTGAAAATACAAAAAGCAAAAATGGATAGACCTAAGGGATAAATAGACACATCTGCAATTATGGCTGGAGACTTCAACACTTCACTCTTGGTAACAGAGAAAAGCAGAAAACCAGCAAGGATACAGAGTAACTCAACACAGCAACCAACAGGACCCAACCAGCCTATGCAGAATACTCACCTAACAAGAGAACACAGTTTCTTCTAAGTGTCCAATGTTCACATGGTAGACGAAACTTCAACTAACTTAAAATAATTGAAATCTTGACCAGGCACGGTGGCTCGGCCGAGGCAAGTAGATCACTTGAGGTGAGGAGTTCGACACCAGCCTGGCCAACATAGTGAAACCCCGATTCTACTAAAAATACAAAACTCAGGCTGGGCACAGTGGTTCACACCAGTAATCCCAGCACTTTGGGAGGCCGAGGCAGGTGGATCACCTGAGGTCAGGAGTTCAAGACCAGCCTGGCCAACATGGT
>NW_016107834.1:1156927-1175876 GCF_001604975.1 Cebus imitator
AAAAAAAAAAAAAAAAAAGACACAAATTATCTTTATCTGGAATAAGATGGGATGAAATTATAGATTCGGCAGCCATCGAAAGGATAAGGAAATACTACAAACAATTTTACTCCCACAAATTTTGCAACTTAGATGAAACAGAACAGACCAATTCCTTGACAACCACAAACTACCAAAATAAATAATCCTATACTAAGTAAAGAAACTAAATTTGTAATGTGAAAGTTCCCGAAAAAGAAATCTCTAGGCCCAGATGGTTTCACTGAAGAATTCGATCAAACATTCAAAGAATAACGACATCAATGTTACACAATCACTTACAGAAAGGAGAAGAGAGGACACGTCCAACTCATCATCTTGATACCCAAACTAGCAAAACCCAATACAAAAAATAGCAAACTACAGGCAAAACTACAGGCAAAAATGCTCTAAATATTAATAAACCAAATCCAGCAGTGGATAAAAAGAATCATCGCATGACCAAGTGGGGTAGGCAAGAACAGCTCAACATTCAAAAATCAACCATGTAATCTATCCTATTAACAAGCTAAAAAATCAACTCCCACAGGAAGCATCAACAAAACCCATATCCATTCATTATAAACACTCTCAACAAACTTAGAGAAGAAGATATCCTCAACTCGATAGAGCATCTACAAAAACCCTACAGCTTTACCCTTTTTCTACCATTTCTGTGGTCGGGGCGAGGGGGCAAGGGGGAATGGGAGGCGCCAATTTCAGTTGCAGGAGGCCCAAATCGTGTTGAACTTTTCATCTTCAAATAAATGTGCAAATTAACTATTTTCTTTCAAGACAGAGCCTTGCTGGAGTGCAGTGGCATGATCACAGCTCACTACAGCCTTGACCTCCTGGGCTCAAGTGATCCTCTTGTCTCAGCCTTCCAAGTAGCTGGGACTACAGATACACACCACTGGGCCAGGCTAATTTTTTTTTAAATTCTTTATAGAGCTGTGGTCTCACCACGGTGCGCTGGCTGGTCTTGAACTTCTGGGCTCAAGCAAGCTGGCTACCTCAGCCTCGCAAAATGCCAGGACTTTCTTAAACTGAGTCTTTTTTCATTTGTATGTCTCTGTTGTTTTTTTTTTTTTTTTTTCTTTCATTTTTATGTGTCTTTTTTTTTTTCTTTTATGAGACAGGGTCTCGCTCTGTCACCCAGGCTAGAGTACAGTGGCATGATCTCGGCTCACTGCAACCTCCGCCTCCCTGGTTCAAGGGATTCTCATGCCTCAGTCTCCTGAGCAGCTGGGATTACAGGTGCCCACCCTAACACCCGGCTGATTTTTGTATTTTTAGTAGAGACGGGGCTTCACGTTGGCCAACCTGGTCTCAAATTCCTGACCTCAAGTGATCCACCCACATCAGCCGCCCAAAGTGCTGGGATTACAGGCGTTAGCCACCACCGTACCGGGCTTGCATGTCTCTCTTGATTGTATTCTTGTATGTTACATTTTTAAATATAATATTAGCAATGATCTGAGTGGTTTAAAAAAAAAAAAAAACCCTACAGCTAACCTTATAATTGAGGGTGCAAAAGGGAGTACTTTACCACTAAGATCAGGAAAAAGGCAAGGATGTCTAACCACCTGCCTCTGCCCTGTCATCAGTAGACACCTACTCATCCCCAGCTCAGTGAAGCCTTTCTCAACTGGGACAAGTTCCAGACCATGCACTCTTCATTTATCCCACCCTGTGTACTTATTTGGGGTATGTGTATCTTGAACTACTCCCACTCTCGCTCACACAGCCAGGAGGGTGGGCTCCATCTGATTGTGCTTACCACGTGCAGATACACAGTAGGGTGCAGTCAATACCGGGTGAATGTCAGGCTCAGAGGCCCACATCCCATCAGCCTTGCTGTGAAGCCCCTTGTGACCAAGACCCTCAGGTTCCATGCCAGGTCCTCTCCTGGGGCATCCCTGGGCCACCTTCCTGCCTTGGCTTCTTGCTAAGGACATTGGTTCCTTTACAGGAATGAGTCCCAGCCCCTCAATATTCATCCCCACAGCCAGCTGCCCTCTTCTCACTGCCAGTCCCTCTATATGATACCCATCTACCTCCTCCCACCCTGGAGTACACAGGTCCTCCGACAGTCCCCTGCTGATCTAGCCAGCCCCGTGGTCCCCAACTGGTCTCTCCCTCCAGCCTACTGCCTTCTGCCAGGCCCTTCCCCCAGAGGGTTTGACCCCTGATGCCTGGCACCTCTGCCCACCACCACCAGAGTGCAGGCTTCCCCAGAATCTGCATTCAGAAAGATGACAGCCTAGAAAGACGAAAAGTAAAGCTGAAAATAAATAAGAGATGGAACTGTATGCTGAGATAAGCAGTAAGTTCTCTGCCTAAAAAAATAAAGATCAAATAGACAGGATGGGAGAAGACTTGCAAGTTGGATACAAGAGAAAAAGAGACAAGCTTGACAAAAAAAAAAAAAAAGCAAATGCAGTGCTATTTTGCATTTTAACACACACACACACACACACACACACACACACACACACACACACCCCTGCAGGGGTGGGCCCCCTGCACTGCCCCATGTGTGGGCCTTACAGGTGACTCACCACCACCTGTGCTCACAACAGTCCTATGTCCTCACTCACATCCGGAAACAATGGCGGCCACAGGGCATGGATTCCCAGAGGCACGCATCTCTAGAGGTCAGATTCCATTTCTTTCCTAGATGTTTGAGCAGGGCCATCTCATAGCCCCATTCAGGGGTGGAGGGTAAAAAGGAAACGAATGCACCCATATTCAGTGGCTGTGACCTGGTCGTCTGGGGTTTCTGAAAGAGCCCGACAGTCTGGACCTCTCTCTCCTGGCACTCACCCTTGTCTGCAATGTGGTTGTGTGCACACCTGTCTTGACTCACATGCTGAGCAAGCGCGGTCCTTACTGGGGCGGCTTTTTTTTTTTTTTAGACAGAGTCTCTCTCTGTCACCAGGCTGAGGTGTGGTGGCAGGATCTCGGCTCATTGCAACCTCCGCCTCCCGGTTCAAGAGATCCTCTTGCCTCAGCCTCCCGAGTAGCTGGGACTACAGGCATGTGCCACCACACCAAGGCTAATTTTTATATTTTTAGTAGAGATTGGGTTTCACTATGTTGGCCAGGCTGGCCTTGAAATCCTGACCTCAAGTGATCCGCCCACCTCAGCTTCCCAACGTGCTGGGATTACAGGCATGAGCCACCCCGCCTGGCCTGGGGTAGGATGTTGCCTTCTCCTCCAGCTCCTTCACAGGGCATGCTGATTACAACAGGCTCCAGCCGGCTCTCAGTGTCTCTTGCCCACACCAGCACCTTGTGGAAAGGGAGCGCTGTGGGAGCTGGGGCTGTTCAGGAGGAGGAGGAATTCTGTTGGTGCCTCAAACCCCTGAAGGCCTGTCACAGAGGAGGGAGAGCAGGCTTGTCCTCTGCAGCTTCAGAAGACAACACTCAGACACCAGGGTCAGTCAGTGAACGAACAGGTAAGCTAATGAGTTAAGTGGCCAAAGCCTGCAGTGAGATCTCTGTTCCTGAGGGCATCCAAGCACAGAGAGGTGGATCATCCCTGGGGGTCCTCTGGGGGAGTCTCGAATTGGGGGACCCTCTTGGACTGCTCCTGGCTTAAGTGTCTCAGAGTCTATCTGCCTCACACACATTGGACTATACTCTAAAAGCCACTGTGCCTGGCCCTGAACAGATTCTCATGAAATGAACCTCAAAGTTCATGAGGCTGAAATGTGGCTGTACTCTCCATCCACCTCTGCACTTCTGTGGACTCTTAATTCATGTTCTTTCTTTATATTCTTTAGAGTCAGGGTCTCACCCTTTCCCCCAGACTAGAGTGCAGTGGCGTCATCATGGCTGACTGCAGCCTCAACTTCCTGGGTTCAAATGGTCGTCCCAAGAAGCTAGGGCCATAAGCACACAACACCACACCTGGCTAATTCTTTTTTATTCTTTCGTAGAGACAGGATCTCCATATGTTGCCCAGGCTGCTCTTGAACTCCTGGGCTCAGGAGCTCCTCCCACCGCGGCCTTCCAAAGTGTTGGGATTACAAGTGTGAGCCATTGTGCCCAGCCTCAATTAATTAATTAATTTTGAAATACAGTCTTGCTCTGTTGCCCAGGTTGAAGAGAAGTGCTGCAATCTAGGCTCATTGCAGCCTAGACTTCCCAGGCACCTCAGTTTCCCAAGTAGCTGGGACCACAGGCGTTTGCCACCATACTCAGCTAATTTTTGTATTTTTGGTAGAGAAAGGGTCTTGCCATGTTGCTCAGGCTGGTCCCGAACTCCTGAGCTTAAGTGATTTACCCACCTCTGCTTCTGGCATGAGCCACTGTGCCCAGCCTCTTAATTCATTTTTTCAATGGCAAGCGTAATAACCTACTCATAGTAAAAAGGTCGGTGTACAGAGGGTGGCGGGCTTCCACATGAAAGAAGATGGGATGATTCTCAGACAGAGAAAAGGATGCCCTCTGCCCGTCGCCACCTTCACTTAGTGCTTCCTGGGCCCCTAGAGTTCAGCAGGCCCGATGGAGGCAAAGAAGCCCAGCACCCAGCAGACTCTAACCTGGAGAGAGATGGCACCTCCTTTCGCCCTGCACCTGCCTGTAGTCCACCAGCATCACACACAGCTAATCCCTGTTTCAAACCTGAGAAAAGCAATGACCCTGCTAGAGAAATCACGCAAACATGAGGATCAGAGGGCCTGCTGCTGTCTCTCCACAGCCCCGCCGCATTCCCCACCTGCCCTCCTAGTGTGTTCGCGGGTGTGAGTGGGATGAGAACAAGCAGTCCTATACCAGCTTTCAATACCCTCTGAACAGTTATAACCACATGATTTTACAGCCTAGTTTTTTTTACATTCATTCATTCATTCACTCATTCATTTATTTGAGACAGTGCCTTGCTCTGTTGCCCAGGCTGGAGTGCAGTAGTGTGACCTCAGTTCACTGCAGCCTCTGCCTCCCCAGGTTCAAGTGATTCTCGTGCCTCAGCTGCCTAAGTAGCTAAAACTACAGGCATGCATCATGCCTGGCTAATTTTTGTATTTTTAATAGAGACGGGGTTTCTCCACGTTGGCCAGGCTGGTCTCGAACTCCTGGACTCACGTGATCCACATGCCTCGGCCTCCCAAAGTGCTGGAATTACAGGCGTGAGCTACTACAGCCTATTTTTAAAACTACATCCTAAGTATCTGTGCTGTTCAAGTGTTCAAGGCCACCCCTCTCGAGGATGTATAACAATGAACAGTTTCTTGAGATGACAGTAAAAGAAACCACATGAAAAAAAAAGTTTTCTGAAGGCTAAGTAGTGAAGGGGAAGAGTAACATGTCAAAAAACTTGAGAGGGAAGTTGCCAATTAAGATGAAGACTAACAAGAAGAGTGAAGCTTCAGTGGAGTCAGTCACATTGCAGACACAGGCAGATGCCAGAGGCAGGGATGCTGCCACCCTCCACGCATTCTGCGCGTAAGAACCAGATAAGGGCATTACTAAGCCAACGTAAGCACTTCTGCTTATTTTTCAGCCAAGAAGCATTACATACACACAACCAACGCCAGTGACTATATCATTTTATAAAACCTATGACTTTTCTTTGATAATAAAAATTAATAAGACTTCACTTTGGGAGGCTGAGGGGGGAGAACTGCCTGAGCCTAGAAGTTTAACACCAGCCTGGGCAACACAGCAAGACCCTATCTCTATAAAAAAATGTTTAAAAAGGATTGGCATGGTGGCTCATGCCTATAATTCCAGCACTTTGGGAGGCTGAGGCAGACAGATCACCTGAGGTCAGGAGTTTGAGACCAGCCTGGCCAAGATGGCAAAACCCCACCTCTACTAAAAATAAAAAAATTAGCTGGGCATGGTGGTGCTGGCTTATAATCCCAGCTTCTTGAGAGGCTGAGGTGAAAGGATCATTTGAACCCGGCGGGTGGAGGTTACAGTGAGCCAAGATCATGCCACTGAACTATAGCCTGGGCAACAGAGCAAGACTCCATCTCAAGGAAAAGAAAAAGTAGAAAAGCAAAAGAAAAATTAGCCAGGCATGGTGGTATGTGCCTATAGTCTCAGCTACTTTGGAAGCTGAGTTGAGAGGATTGCTTGGGCCCGAGTTCCAGGCTGCAATGAGCTATGATGTTGCCACTGCATTCCAGCCTGGGTAACATACCAAGACCATTCTCTACAAAAAAATGTAACAACAACGAAAAAATTAGCAGGATGTGGTGGTGTACATTTACAGTCCTAGCTACTCAAGAGACTGAGGCAGAAGGATGGCTTGAGCCCAGGAGGCAGAGGTTGCAGTAAGCTGTGATGGGGCCACTGCACTCCAGCCTGGGCAACAGAGTGAGACCCTGTCTCAAAAAAATAAGTAAACACAAAATTATCACATAAAATTACCATATGAGGGGCTGGGTGCAGTGACTCATGCCTGTAATCCCAGCTACTCTGGAGGCTGAGGCAGAATCGCTTGAACCCAGGAGGTGAAGGTTGCAGTGAGCTGAGATTGCACCACTGCACTCCAGCCTTGGTGACACATTGAGACTCTGTCTTAAAAAATAATAAAATAAAATAAAGTTACCATATGATACAGCAATTCCACTTCTATGTATATACCCGAAAGAACTGAAAGCAGGGTTGTTTTTTTCCTGAGACAGCGTCTCACTGTGTTGACCAGGCTGGAATGCAGTGATGCCATCAAACCTCACTACAGCCTTGAACTCCTGGGCTCAGGTGATCCTCCTATCTCAGCCTCCTGAGTAGCTGAGACTACAGATGATTGCCACCAGGCCCAGATGCTTTTTTTGTAGAGATGGCATCTTGCTATGTTGCCCAGGCTGCTCTTGAGCTCCTGGCCTCAAGCAATCCTCCCACCTTGGCCCCTCAGAGTGCTAGGATGACAGGCATGAGCCACTGCACCAAACTTAAAGCAGGGTCTTGAAGAGATGCTTGCACACCCATGTCCACAACAGCATGATTCACAGTAGCCAAAAGGTGGAAGGAACCTGTGTTCATGAACAGATGAGCAGATAAGCAAACTGCCGTCAATACATGTAGAATATTACTCAGCCTTAAAAAGGAAATTCTGACACATGCTACAACATGGATAAACACTGAAGACACTATGCTCAGTGAAATCAGCCAGAAACAAAAGGACAAATACTTCAAGATTCCACTTCTTGAGGTTCCCAGAGCAGTTACATTCATAGAGACAAAGTAGAATGGTGGTTGTCAGGGGCTGGAGAAAGGGAATGGGGAGTTTGGGTTCAGTGGGGACACAGCTTTAGTTCTGCAAGGTGAAAGAGTTCTGGAGATGGATGGTGGTGGTTGCTGCAGAACAATGTGAATGTGCTTAACACCACTAAACTGCAGGCTTAAAAATGACTACAATGGTAATTTTTTTTTTTTTTTTAAGAAGGAGTTTCACTCGTTGCCTGGGCTAGAGTGCAATAGCACCATCTTGGCTCACCACAACCTCTGCCTCCGGGGTTCAAGCAATTCTCCTGCCTCAGCCTCCCGAGTAGCTGGGACTACAGGTGCGTGCCACCATGCCTGGCTAATTTTTGTATTTTTAGTAGAGACAGGATTTCACCGTGTTGGCCAGGCTGGTCTCAAACTCCTGACCTCAGGTGATCCGCTCACCTTAGCTTCCCAAAGTGCTGGGATTACAGGTGTGAGCCACTGCACCCGGCCATTTTTTTTTTTGGAGACAAGGTTTTACTCTGTCACTCAGGCTGGAGTGCAGTGGTGTGATCTTGGCTCACTGCCACCTCCTCGCCCACGTGAGCTTCCCACCGCAGCCTCCTGAGTAGCTGGGGTTACAGGTGTGCGCCACCATGCCTGGCTAATTTTTATATAGATGGGTTTCACCATGTTGACCAGGCTAGTCTTGAACTCATGAGCCAACACGTCCGGCCAAGTTTTCATTTTAAAAGGCAGTTTGGACAGCCAGACATGGTTGTTCATGCCTGTAATCCCAGCACTTTGGGAAGCCAAGGCAGGCGGACTGCTTGAGCCAATAGGGTTCAAGACCAGCCTGGTCAACACAGTGAGACCTCATCTCTTCAAATAATTTTAAAAATTAGCTGGGCATGATGGCACACACCTGTGGTCCAGTTACTCTGAGGCTGAGGTGGGGGAATGGTTTGAGCCCAGGAGGTCAAGGCTGTAGTAAGCTATGATCGTGCCACTGCACTCCAGCTTGGGTGACAGGGTGAGACTACATCTCAAAAAACAAAACAAAACAACAATAACAACAATGACAGCTTGGACATACAGGAATGTCTGGCCCAGTGACTAAGGTGCCTCCAGCCTGAAGCCTGTGTGACTTCCGCTGCCTTCTGGGCACGAGAGAAGCATTCAGGGAAGAGTCTGATAGAAAGAACAGCTGGGCTGAGAACTGCAGTCATGATCTCACCTGCTTCCAAAACACATCATGGGCAACACTGACCCCAAAAAGTAATTTTTCCTTAAAAAAAAAAAAAAAAAAGGACATGATTTCCAAATGTAACTCACTATTTCGACAAAAAGCAGAGCATGCAGAGGCATATCAGATGAACAGACATGTAACCTGTGCTGCCTCAACCACGGGCTCCTGCCTCCAGCAAGGGAACCCACAGAGCAGTTTCACCGAGAAGCATCATCTGCCAGGAAACTTTAGGGGTGGGGGTGCTTTTCCACAAGGACTGTGTCAGATGCCCTCATATATGGCACTGAAAATTATTGGGTTAGTTTTAATGCAACACTGTGGTTAGGCTGACAGTTTTGTCTTAGCTCCGGGTGGGGTTGTTAAATATTTCTTTGCTCACACACAACATGCAGGGCATGAAGCCAGGGGCAGACTCTGCGGCCCCAGGGAGCAAGCCCATGCTGGCTGCCCACGCAAGGCCACTGGTCCAAATACCCCCTTTTGCTAACTGTGGGCAAAACTGGCGAAAGAAAAGGCAGCTGGCAGTGGTCAGCTGTGGCCTTAGCTCACTCATGTTCAGCTAGTGTGTCACCCTGACATGACCACAGTCATCCTGCTCTAGAAGACACTGCCACGTGGCCAGATCTACATTAAGCTCCAAAGAAGGGCATTTTTCACATTTTTACAGCAGAACTGGCATCTATCATACAAAAGATCATGTAATACATGGTTAATTTTATGTGTCAACTGGACTGGGCCATGGGGTACCCATATATTTGGTTAAGCATATATTGAGTGTGTCTATAAGCATGTTTCTGGAGGACAATAACATCCAAATGGGTGAAGTGAGATACCAGATGCCCTCCCAGTATGAGTGGGCCTCAACCAGTCCATTAAGGCCCATGTACAATAAAAAGGTGGAGTAAGGCCAGGCACAGTGGCTCGTGCCTGTAATCCCAACACTTTGGGATGTCAGGAGCTTAAGACCAGCCTGGCCAACATGGTGAAACCCTGTCTCTACTAAAAATACAAAAATTAGCGGTTGTGGTGGCACACACCTGTAATCCCAGCTACACAGGAGGCTGAGGAAAGAGAATAGCTTGAACCTAGAAGGCAGAGGTTGCAGTGAGCTGAGACGGCACCACTGTACTACAGCCTAGGCAACATTGCGAGACTCCAACACACACACACACACACACACACACACACACACACAATTAGCCAGACATGGTGGTGCATGCCTATAATCTTAGCTACTCAGGAGGATGAGGCAGGAGAATCACTTGAACCCAGGAAGCAGAGGTTGCAGTGAGCTAAGATTGCGCCACTGCACTCCAGCCTGGCTGACAGAGCAAGACTCTGCCTCAAAAAAAAAAAAAAAAAAAGTTGGGCCAGGCGCAGTGGCTCACGCCCGTAATCCCAGCACTTTGGGAGGCCGAGGCAGGTGGATCATGAGGTCAAGAGATCGAGACCATCCTGGCCAACACAGTAAAACACAATCTCTACTAAAATGCAAAAATTAGCTGGGCGTGGTGGTGCATGCCTGTAGTCCCAGCTATTCAGGAGGCTGAGGCAGGAGAAGTGCTTGAACGTGAGAGGCAGAGATTGCAGTGAGCGGAGATTGCGCCACTGCACTCCAGCCTGGAGCTTGGAGACAGAGCAAGACTCTGTCTCAAAAGAAAAAAAGGTAGAGTAAGAGAATCAACTCTTCCTGCCTGCTTGTCTTTGAGCTGGAACATTGATCTTCTGCCTTTGGACTCCATCTCAGACTGGAGCTATACCATCGGCTCTCCAGGGTCTGAATTTCTCAGCCTCCATAATCGTGTGATCCAATTCCTTATCACCAGTCTATCTCTCTGTTTATACATTGTGAAAGAAAAATAAAATCTCGAGACTCCAAACTCAACATGCTAATGGGAGAGTTAATCTTAGTAACCAAGTCACACACACACACAAAAATCTATCTTCTTTTCTTTCCTAGATAAAGTAATTTACACGCTTACTTCATCTTATGTAAAATGTAGGTTTACTGTGCAGAGAAGGTGTATGTGACTCAGCCCCACTCCCTTCTGTTCACGTGTAAAATGTAGATTCACTGAATGGTACTCAAAGCCTCGCGAAAATGTGACCACTGGCCTCATTGCCTACTTCCCCTCATCTCCCCCTCTTCCCCTCCTGCTTTTTTCCCCTTTAAATACCGAAGTTTCCAAAACCCTCTTTGGAAAAAGCACAGGCCACAGATCCTATGGTGACTTGTGTTTCTTTCTCAACTTTGGCAAAATATACCTCTAAATCGACTGAGATCCATTTCTGTTTTCATGCCTGCTAACACAACCATTCTGCAGCCCATGGATCACGGAGTAATTCTGACTTTTAGGTCTTATTACTAAACAGATACATTTTGTAAGACTAAAGCCTTCCAAAGTGATTTGTAAGGCTAGTGATTCCTCTTAGGATCTGGGCAAACTAAATGAAAACCTGGAAAGGATTCACCATTCTAATGGTCATGAAGAACATTCGGGATTCACAGGGGGGAGATCAAAATAGCAACATTAATAGAAGTTTGAAGAAGTTGATTCCAACCCTCATGGATGACTCTGAGGGGTTCGAGACCCCAGTGGAGGAAGTAACAGCAGATGCAGTGGAAACAGCAAAAGAAGTAAAATTAGAAGGGGGGCCTGAAGACGTGGCAGAATCACTGCAATCTCATGATTTTTTTTACAGACGAAGAGTCACTTCTTATGGAGGAGCAGAAAAAGCAGTTTCTTGAGAAGGAATGTACTCTGAGTAAAGATGCTGTGAACTCTGCTGAAATGACCATAAAAGATTTAGAGTATTCCACAGACTTAGTTGATAATGCAGTGGCAGGGTTTGAGAGATTGGCTCGTTTTAAAAGATGATCTACTGTGGGGAAAAGGTTATCAAACAGCATCACGTGCTACAGAAAAACGTTTTGCAAAAGAGTCAATAAATGCATCAAACTTCACTGCTGTCTTCAGAAATTGCCACAGTCACTGCAGCCTTCAGCAACCACCACCCTGATCAGTCAGCAGCCATCTACATCAAGACAAGACCCTCCACCAGCAAAAAGATTGCCATTCGCTGAAGGCTCAGATAATTGTTAGCATTTTCTTTTAGCAATAAAGATTTTTTTATTTTTTGGTCACTTCACAATTCTTTTATGACTGACAAGCAATAAAGTATTTTTAAATTAAGGTATGTACATTGTTTCTTAGACATAATGTTATTGCACACTTAATAGACTACAGTATAGTGTAAACATAATTTTTTTTTTTCAGATGGAGTTTCACTCTTGTTGCCTAGGCTGAAGTACAGTGGCACGATCTCAGCTCACTGCAACCTCCGCTTCCCGGGTTCAAGCGATTTTCCTGCCTCAGCCTCCTGAGTAGCTGGGATTACAGGTGCCTGCCACCATGCCTAGCTGATTTTTTGTATTTTTAGTAGAGACGGGGTTTCATCATGTTCGCCAGGCTGGTCTCGAACTCCTGACCTCAGGTGATCTACCTGCTTCAGCCTCCCAAAGTACAGGGGTTACAGGTGTGAGCCGCTATGCCCAGCCAAACATAACTTTTATATGCACTGGGAAATGAAAAAACTTTGGCTCACTTTATTACGATATTCACTTGATTATGGTGGTCCGGATTCAAACCTGCAACATCTCTGAAGTATGCCTGTAGAGATAAACGAAACAGAAAGTCCAGAAAAGGATCCACATGTATGTGGCTAATCTATTTTCAAAAGATGGCAAAGTAATTCAATAAGAAATGGACAATCTTTTCAACAAATGGTGCTGAAGCAACTGGTTATCTGTATGGAAAAGAATGAACCTCAACCCTATGCCTCACATAAAAATTAACTCACAATGAATCACTACCCTACACATCAACACTAAAACTAAAACTTTCAGAGGAAAACAAGAAAAAATCCCCATGACTTTGGAGAAGGCAAAGATTTGTTGGGATACCAAAAGCAAGAACCATGAGGGGAAAATGTGGTAAACTGGACTTTATCAAAAATTTAAAACTTAGGATTTTCAAATTTTACCATTAAAGAAAGTAAAAGACAGACTGGGCGAAAACATTCTCAGTATGTACATCTAACAAAGTACCTATATCCAGAATACATAAAGAGCTCTTACAACTGAAAAGAAGAAAATAAACCTGACTAAAAAATGAGCAAAAAATTTGAACAGACATTTCACAAAAGAAAAGGTACAAATAGAAAGCACACAGCAAAGTGCTCATTATCATTGGTCATCAAAGAAATGCAAATTAAAATGAGATACCTGACCAGGCATGGTAGCTCATGCATGTAATCCCAGCACTTCGGGAGGCCAAGGTGGGCGGATCACCTGAGGTCAGGAGTTTGAGACCAGCCTGGCCCACATGGTGAAACCCCATCTTTACTAAAAATACAAAAATTAGCCAGGTGTGATGGTGGGCACCTGTAATCACAGCTACTCAGGAGGCTGAGACAAGAGAATCACTTGAACCCAGGGGGCAGAGGTTGCAGTGAGCCAAGATGGTGCCACTGCACTCCAGCCTAGGTGACAGAGTGAGACTGTCTCAAAAATAAATAAATAAATACAAATAAATGAAATAAAATGAGATACTCACCTCATACTACTAGAATGGTTAAGGTGAAAAAGACTGATAATAGCAAGTGGTGGTGAGGTTGTGGCTTGAGCCAAAGAAAGCATAAAATGGCATCACCACTGAAAAACGGGCTGGCAGTTTCTAAAAAAATCAAACATATTTACATTATTCCCTGCAATTCTACTTCTAAGTAACTATCCGAGGGAAATGAAACCATGTCCATGCAAAGATCTGCATAAGAATGTTCACTGGAGCTTTATTTAAAATAGCAAAAAACTGGCCAGGCACAGTGGCTCACACTTGTAATCCTAACACTCTGGGAGACTGAAATAGGTGGATCACCTGAGGTCAGGAGTTTGAAACCAGCCTTGCCAACATGGTAAAACCCTGTCTCTACTAAAAATACAAAAAAAAACCCGCACACGTGGCGGCACCTGTAATCCCAGCTACGCGGGAGGCTGAAGCAGGAGAATCACTTGAACCCAGGAGCTGGAGGTTGCAGTGAGCTGAGATGGCATCATTGTACTCCAGCCTGAATGACAACAGAGTGAGACTCCATGCCAAAAAAATAAAAAAGAAAAAGAAACTTAAAACAACCCCAATGTCAAAAAAAAAAAAAAAAAAAACAACCCCAATGTCCATCACCAAGTGAGTGTAAAAAGGGTAAAATGCTGATTCGTGGGTGAATGTCACAGGTCGAATGCTAAAGAAGGAGCCAGACGTAAAAGACTGCATACTCAGTGGTTCCATTTATATGATGTTTAAAAGAGGCAGAAATCATAGACTGTGCCCACGAGCGCGAGGAAACTCGGGTGATAGAAATGAAATGCACTGCTGTTTGACTGCAGAGGCAGTTACAAGGTGAATATGTTTGACCACATTCGTCAAACTGCAGGCTTAAAATGGGTACATTTTATTGCATGTAAATGATACCTCAATACATTTGATTTAAAGTTAAAATGTGTGTAGTTTTATGAAGCTGATCTCCAGAGGCCAAAACTTCTCCAACATGAATGCAACGGCCTGGCTCTCACCGATGTCCACAATACAGAAGAAAAACACCAGGGCAGAGTTCCATACAGACACAGAGGGACTGGGAGGAAGAGGGAAGGGATAGTGAGAGCAAGTCTGGCCTCTGCTAAGTGGGCCATTTTGTAGATGTCTTGAGTTTCAGTCCATCTGCAAAAGAACAAACCAGGCCTTTCTGCTAACCAAAGCTACCAAGTATAAAAACGAGAAAATACCAGCTAAGTGTTTCATAAAATAGCAAAGCACTTTCTTTAAACTCCACCCCAGCCTTACTTATCTGTTTTCATCAGGCCCTCAAATATTTGTTACATAAATATGTGTTATTTTTATTATTAGTCATGCTTTCTAACAAGAGCCAGTTATCAATAGTCAAAAAAGACTGTCCATTTGCAATTGTTTTTAAAATAACAATAACAATAGCTAACGCGTTTTTAAAAGTAAGGTTCTAAGGGGTTTGCACACATTGTTTAATCCTCACACAAACTGGGATGAAACCGGGGCAAAGTAGCTACACACTTGCACGAGTCTACAGAGCTTGCAATGTTTAGAGTTGGCATCAGAATCAGGCTGCTGTTGACGGAAAGCCCCCCCTTCCTTGCCACTCTGCTCACTGGCCTCTACAGTATATGTTTATGCAGAATTGGTAGGTTTCACTAGACAGTCAGATTTCTATTTCCTTTATTTCTGGGGAAGTAGCTTCTTTGTGTCCAAATAACCAAGCTCTTGAGCACTAAATCAAGCGGCATGACCTTAAGATGTCCAAGAATGCTTCAAGTGTATTTATTTAAGCTACTGGCATATACACCAGAAACTATCTACTTATTTTCCAGCTCTACAGATACTATATAAGGCAATAATTCACTGCAGTTTCCCATCGCTGTAGTCAACAAAAATTTGGAAAGTTCCTGTTACTGGTGTCAACATTCGCTTTCTGCACATCCTGGACTACCTGCAATTTACACACGGTGGTGCTGCATTAAAACCCCCAGTGTAAGACACATATGTACTCAGTACCTCCAGGACTATAATTTATTTGCTTATAAAATTACTTCGTGCTGTTAACTACATCTGACAGTACATCCAAATAAAAATATGTAATAAACAGTCACATTGATGAGAATGGAATGTTGATTTATATCCCAGGAGACCTGAATGAAAACTGAGCCCCAAGTTAGCCCCTGAAGTAAAGTAACTTCCCCACAGAGTTGGTCCTAGAGCACAGAGGCTAATCAGCTCACACTGTTCTCTTCCTTCCTGTCTCTAAGCCCTCAGTGGGCACTTGCCAAGTAGACAGGAAATCAGCACATGTACACCAGTCCAATATTCCCAAACTGGGTTTCAAGTTCTTAGAAGATAAGGTTCCTATCTCATGTATCTTCTGTATTCCTCATAAGGCTCAAATATTTCTTGTATGATATTTGACTCTAGAATCCAAATGATAACTCATTTGACTCAACTGACTTAAGAATTAAGTCAATTCTTGGCTGGTCACGGTGGCTCATGCCTGTAATCCCAGCACTTTGGGAAGCCGAGGTGGGTGGATCACCTGAGGTCAGGAGACCAGCCTGGCCAACGTGGCAAAACCCCATCTCTACTAAATACAAAAACTAGCTGGGCATGGTGGCAGGCAGCTATCATCCCAGCTACTTGGGAAGCTGAGTCACAGAGAACTGCTTGAACCTGGGAGGTGGAGGTTGCAGTGAGCCAAGATTGCCTGGGCAACAGAGTGAGACTCTGTCTCAAAAAAAAAAAAAAAGTGTTAAGTCATTCAAAGAAATTATTCCAGAAGAAAATGATAATAAACTTCACCATGATCAGTTTAAGAACCTGCTTGGGGCTTTACATGCAAAATATATCCAGGCTCAGGCCAGGTGCAGTGGCTCATGCCTGTAATCCCAACGCTTTAGATGGCCAAGGCAGGATAACTGAGACCAGGAGTTCAAGATCAGCTTGCGCAATGTAGCAAGAATCCATCTGTACAAAAACTTAAAAATTAGCCAGGCATGGTAGCGTACACCTGTAGTCCCAGCTACTCAGGAGGCTGAGGTGGGAAGAGCTCTTGAGCCCAGGAGGTTGAGGCTGCAGTGAACTGTGATCACACCACTGCACTCCACCCTGGGACAGAGATCTTGTCTCAAACTTTAAAAATAAATAAATAATTAAAAAAAAAAATAAATAGGTATCCAGGCTCTAATTTGTCTCATCCTCTCTGTCCCACCTACACCCCACCCTGCCCCAATCACCATAAGCTTTCACCTGAGTTATTGCAACAGTCTCCAAACCGGTCTCCCTGCTTCTGCTCTCAGGCCCATACAATCCAATCTCCACCCCAAAGCCATGGTTATTCTGTTAAAAGTCAGATCATGTCATCTCTGATCGATGGAGTCCAGTGGCTTCCTATCTCAAGTCCTTCCAATGGCCCATGACTAGGACTCCACCGACCTCATCTCCTACCACAGTCCCCCTCGGCGACCCTCTCCAGCCTCAACAGTCTCCTTGCCGTTCACCCACCGCACCCAGCAGGCTTCCAATGCTGGGCCTCTACACTGCCGTCCCTCAGCTGGGGAATCCCAGGGCAGTCCCACAGTCCTTCGGATCTCTGCTCAATGCTCACCTCCTCAGCAAGGCCTTCCCTGACCACCCCGAGAGAGTAGGTCCTGGCCTCTACCCTGCACTCCCTGCCCCCATACCCTGGTTTTCTCCATAGCAGCACTGATCCCATCCCTACCTCAAATGTTTTATTTATTTATTATTTTTAGAGTAGGGTCGCACTGTGTCACCCAGGGTGGAGTGCAGTGGTGCAATTGCAGAACCCCTGAATCCTGGGCTCAAACAATCCTCCTGCCTCAGCCTCCCAAAGTGTCAGGATTACAGGCATGAGCCACCGTGCCCAGCCTCAAATAATTCATATTCACTGGTTAATCCACTCATTGCCTGTTTCCTGCACTGAAACCTTAAAAGGAAGGTCCTCATCCTGTCTCACAGCTGCGTCTGCCATTCAGTAGTTGCTCAGGAAAGAGGTGTCATTTTAACCAAAAAAACAGACAAACATGACAGACTGATTGCCTAATTTCTGAAACTCGGGGACAGGTGAAGAATGACCTATAATGTTATTTTCTCTACTGGTAGGTATGTTTTAAAACCACCTTACAAAAAGTCTAAAGAAAAAGAATGATGAAAGCGCTCAGCTGGGAATGGCAGCTCACACCTATAATCACAATTGCTTGAACCCAGGAAGCAGAGGCTGCAATGAGATCATATCACTGCACTCCAGCCCTGGTGACAGAGCAAGACTCTGTCTCAAAAAAAAAAGAAAAGAAAAGAAAGCACTCAGAACCTCTGATAAATGACCACAGTGAGGAGACAGGATACAGGAAACAATGACATAACCAAGAGGAAATCAGAGCAAGGAAACCCTCCCTGCTAATAGGCTTGTGCATAGAGGCAGGCAAGCGCCCCCACTCCGTCAGAGCAGAAAGCCGATCTGAGACTGTTCCCATTTGTGTCAATTCAGTGCTACACATACATATCCATAAAGAGTGAAATCATTCTGTGAGGTGACATTTATTAGGAAACCCAGCAGTCCCTGTCCCTCTTTCCCTTTCTCACTTCTGCCCTTCTCCATGATTTTTTTTTTTTTTTTTTTTTTTGAGACAGAATCTTGCTCTGTTGCCCAGGCTACAGTAGAGTACAATGGCTCACTCTTGGCTCACTGCAATCTCTGCCTCTCGGGCTCAAGCAAAGTGATCCTCCCACCTCAGCCTCTCAAGGAGCTGAGACTACAGACACATGCCACCATGTCCGCCTAATTTTTGTATTTTCAGTAGAGACAGGGTTTCGCCATGTTGCCCAGGCTGGTCTTAAACTCCTGGACTCAAGCTATCCTCCTGCCTTGGCCTCCGGAAGTGCTGGGATTACAGGTGTGAACCACCTCGTCCTGCCCTCTCCATAATTCTTTTAACATCTGAGTGAGACTTTGGTTGTTCAGCTTGGGGGCATTAGTGACTGATTTCCCATGGCAACAGGTGAAAATGTAGCTCTGTCCTCCCCAACCTTTCCACTTCATCTCCTCCCCACACCTTCTCCACCCAGGAGCATCATAATTTCAATGAGAGCAGCAGTCAGTGTTTACATAAATTATTATCATTGTGGAGAGGCTATCCACAGCTGCGCCTTGTGTATACCATAATTATTTTTCTTTTCCCGCACGACGGTTTATTTTCTCTGGAACTAATAAGAGTCTTGTGTTTTCATTTGCTTTGTTTAATAATTATCACTAATCCCGCCCCAACTCTGCCAACTGTCTCAACTCCTCTCCAGATGTTCCAGCACGTCAGGTGTCCCGCTAATTTCACCTTCTCCTCAAGAATCTCTTCAAGGAGGCTCTGACTAGCTGGGTTCAGAACATGTCTGCTCTCCACGCAAGCACCTGGCTGGCATCTCCCTCCGGCAGGTTCTGCCCACCTCTCACCTGGGGGAAATCCTTTTCCCACCAGCCTGTCTCTGTCTAGACTTACTGCCTCATCTGGGGAGCCCACATCTGCCAATCGCCTCCTTAAAGCACAGGAGCAAATCTAGGAGCATGTCTGAAGATGTCTTTACTCTACCTCCCTTGCCTGAGCGAAGACTTCCAGGCTGGAACGCCTTCGCTCAGAATTTTGAAAGCAAGGCCCTCCCGTCTCCTGCCCTCCAGTGCTGCTTTGAAAAAGTCCAAGCCCTTCTGCTTCTTTTCATTTCATTTGGAGTTAGTTCTTTCGTCTTTTCCCACCTGTGTTAATCTTCTGTCTCTTGACCTGTGATGACCTATTTGTGATTCGTTTTTACTTTTTCCTCATGATTTCACAACAGTACGTCCTGGAGTGGGTATGCAAGCATCTCTTTCCTTTTTTTTTTT
>NW_016107834.1:1175901-1183030 GCF_001604975.1 Cebus imitator
TGTTCTTTGAGATATAGTCTCACTCTGTTGCACAGGCTGTAATGCAGTGGTGCGTCTCGACTCACTGCAACCTCTGCCTCCCAGGTTCAAGCAATTCCTCTATCTCAGCCTCCCCAGTAGCTATATTTACAGGCTCGTGCCACCACACCCAGCCAATTTTTTTATTTGTAGTAGAGATGGGATTTCACTATGTTGGCCAGGCTGGTCTCAAACTCCTGGCCTCAAGTGATCTGTCCACCTTGGCCACCCAAAGGGCTGGAATTTCAGGCGTGAGCCACAGTGCCCAGCCTCTGAACTCTTATTATCCAAATTCTGGGGTCAACAGCTGCAGACATGCTATCAAATAAATCCTTCCCCTCCCAAGCTCTCACTAGTCTCTATCTGAAATTCAGCCTCACTATCCAGGCATTTAGTTATTTATTTATATTATTTATTTTGAGACGGAGTCTTGCTCTGTCACCCAGGCTGGAGTACAGTGGCACGATCTTGGCTCACTGCAACCTCCGCCTCCTTGGTTCAAGTGATTTTCCTGCCTCAGCCTCCCAAGTAGCTGGGATTACAGGTGCTTACCACCATGCCCAAACAATTTTTTTGTTTTGTTTTATTTTAGTAGAGACGGGACTTTACCATCTCGACCAGCCTAGTCTCAATGGAACTCCTGACCTCAGTGATCCACCTGCCTCCCAAGTTGCTGGAATTACAGGCATGAGCCACCACAGCTAGCCTTCCCAGGCCTTTAATATCGGAGTTGGGAAGTGAAGAGGCTAGGAGAGTGAAGGATACCTGCATTTTCACCCATGGTGTTAGCCGCTGGGTAGGCCTCTTTAACCCAGAAAGTTTGGGTTCTAGGAAATTATTTTGTGAATTTCATCCTGTTTTCCCTATTCTTTCTTGCTGAAACTTTTTAAAAAGTATTTTATTTTTTTAGAGATGGGGTCTTGCTCTGTCACTCAGGGTGGATTGCAGTGGCATGATCATAGCTCACTGCAGCCTCGAACTCCCAGGCTCAAGTGATCCTCCCACCTCAGCCTCCCAAGTAGCTGAGACTACAGGTGCACACCACCACACCTGGCTAATTTTTAAATCCTGTTGTAGAGATGGGGTCTTGCTATATTGCCCAGGCTGGTCTTGAACTCCTGGCCTCAAGCGATCCTCTCTCCTCAGCTTTGAAACTCTTATTATTCAGCTGCTGACTCCCTGATCTAATCCTGTTTCTTTTTTCTCTTTTTCCACCTCATTGCTTTTCTGTTCTATTTTCTGAGGGAGTTCCTCAACTTTATTTTTCACCCACTAACTGATTTTCTTATTTCTGCTTTTAAATATATATATTTTTTTGTATCTGAGAGTTCTCTTTTTGGATCTCTGAATGCTCCTTTTGGTGGCTTTTTTTTAGAGCTTCCTGTTCCCGCCTTGTGTATGTGATATTTTCTCCATGTGTCCATTAATGGCAGCCTGTTTTCTACGGCTCCTTCCTGCACGCTCTCTTTGCTTCCCCGTGTGTATTGCAGTCTCTATCTCCCGTAGCAGGGGTTTTATTCAGATGCCCTTGGTTATCTGCTCATATTTAAGGGATGAGGATTTTTAAATCTTGATGCCTTGAACACTGGGAGGGGGTTATTAATTATGGGCTTCGTTAGCAAGGGATCCAGCTGGGCCTGCTGACGTGGGACACTCTGATGTCATTAATTTTAGGTCTTTACTCTTGGCCTACTCAGATTCCCCAAAGACATATCCAGCCTCCTGCCTAGAGGGAAAAGCCCCAGCTGGTCATGTTCTAGGAGCCAAAGGGGCCCTGTTCGCTTCCTCCTCCTCTGCCCCATAGGGCACTGCACCCCGACTCTGCACTCAGCTGTGCCTGGTGTTTCCCATTCTTCTCTGAAATATGTTTAAAGTTCCTAAATAGTTACAGAAACCACCACCTTGGTTAACAGCAGGAAGTAATAAGTTGGAGAGTCAATTATCTCCAGGGCTGGAGAACCACAGCCCTGCCTACAGCCACAGACCCACTAAACAGGTGTGAAACTAACAGCTACTCTCTGAAAAGAAAGACAATTTAAGAATTGAAACTCAAGATGCAAGGTTTTTTTTTTTTTTTAAAGACAAAGGAGCTGCAAGTGTTACAGTATTATCAATAACTGCTCTTTTTCCACCAATGGCTCCTTCAGCCCTGGGACCAGTCTAGAAGAGAATGACCCGCCAGCCTCAATGACTGCATAGTCAAGGAACGGCACGTCCAAGGTCAGCCAACCAAAATGCCTCTCTTCCACCCTCGATCCCTTCCCACTGGGGTTCCTGGGGATTCCCTCCTTGTACAGGCTGTCTCTTCTCTACAAGGTTACATCTCCTCCAGGATGGCCACAAATGCCTCCAACTCTGCAGGTCTAACCACCCAGCCCCAGCTCTCCTCATTGCAGGTGAGAAGTCCCAGCTGCCCTTGCTGTTACAGGTCATATCCCACAGAGTGCCACAGCCCAGTGGATCTGGCACCATCTTTCAGCTACATGCCTATCCCCACTCTCTCAGCTACTGTCCCAGACCCATACCCCACAAGGCTACTCAACTCAGCTCCACTGCCCAGACATGAAACCCACCTCCCGTATTCTCACTAGTACCATTTTTCTGAGACACATCTAATCGCATTGCACCCAAACCCTCACCAAAGGAATAAAAGCTCGAACTCCCTCGCACAGCCTTCACAGCCCTGCACAATCAGAAACCCATCTTTCCAGTCTTTTTTTTTTAACTCTGTCACCGAGGCTGGAGTGCAGTGGCCCAAAGTCAGCTTACTGCAACTTCCACCTCCGGGTTCAAGCAATTCTCTTGCCTCAGCAGTTGTGCGCCACCACACCCAGCTAATTTTTGTATTTTTATTGAGACGGAGTTTCACCGTGTTGGCCAGGCTGGTCTCGAACTCCTCACCGTGGTGATCCACTCCCCTCGACCTCCCAAAGTGCTGGGATTACAGGTATGAGTCACAGCACCCAGCCTTCCAGCCTTAGCTTCCAACCCAATCCTCAAACTCCACCTCATCAAGAACACAGCAACCCACCATCTCCCCCAAATGTCACTTTCACTTCCACATCTCTGCATGCCTTTGCCTCCACCTGGAATGTTCTGAACTCCATTCATGCTTCAAAGCCCAACTCATAGGTCCCCTCCACTGTGTAAAATGTCTCCACATTCTGTTAGCGCCTGGACCACAGCCTCAACCCCACACTGTGGTCGCCAGGCTGACCATGAGCTCCCAGGGCAAGGCCCACGCTATTTCGGACATCTACCCCAGCTTGGCATCTTGCACTCAACTGGAGGTTCGATAATAAAGCCGGAGCCTGCTGAGTGACAGCAGTTACTGCTGGCCCCAAAGCATCAGCCCAAAGTCCCATCAACTCCTATGCAGGGAAATCAAACATCTATGCCATTCCAGGCAGGCACTCTTTCAGATGTCAACCGTTGCACCTTTGTGTAGCAATTTCCTCACTGCCCCCATTTTCTTTCCGTCCTCACTCTGACTCCAGATACTCACGGAGAGGGGCTAACCCGTGTCCCGGTGTAAGGGTTGGGGGAACCTGCTGAGCTGTCCCCAGCCACCCACAGCCGGGAGCACCACTGTAGGGCCTGGTGTCCTGGAAGATGTACCACGTCCAGCACTGCGCCTGCAACTCACATTCCTATTCACCCCGGGGCTTCCGAGTCCCCACAGCCCCGACTAGGAACTAAATAATTTAATAATGCTGGAAACACTACTGCTTGTTGTGCTGCCTGCCAGACGGAGGCTCTGCCCGAGCCAAGGCTTTTCCAGTGGTGTCCTGGTGGCCGGGAGCCCGCAGAGAAGGTCTGAGTCCCACTGTTCCCGGACTAAATGCACGGTTTCCTCTTGCAGAGGGGCAGGGCTGCGGCTTCTGGAGCGAGAGGTCATTTAAGGGATACCCTGAGCGGCCTGGCGGTGCTGCTGGCCTCTGCAGGTTCCAAGGCTGCGGTCGGAGGGGCCGGGGAGCCCCGTTCAGGTGACAGCGTGCACCGTGGGTGGGGGGGAGGGAGTTCGAGGGGGAGATCCGTTCAGGTGACAGCGGGCACGGGGTCCCTAGGGGGCCGGGGGCCTTGGAACTCCATGCCAGGGAAGCGGTCATGCCCCTACGGGGCAGCAGAGGCTGATGTCGGGCAGGGGGACTCCTGGGGGCCGGAGGGACCGCTGCAGCCTCTGCTGTCGCTGAATCAGAACCACGGATTTCTCGTCCAGACCCTAAGGAACCGCAGAACGCGCTGATCAGGGCCCCAGGGCTGGGTCCCCAAGGCCGAAGGCGAAGAGCGGGGCTCAGAGAGGGCGCGCGCCAGGCCAAGGTCACAGAGCGCGTCAGCGCGGGGACTCGAACCCGGGCCCATGCCGCGCCCGCCAAGCCGGGCTGAAGAGAACCGACCCGTACCCCTCAGCGCGGCCCGGGACTCCAGCCCCGGCCCCAGGAGCTCCGCACTGGCCGAGAGAGAGGGAGGCCGCGCCCCGAGCCCGTCGCCTGCCGCCTGCCGCCCTCCGCCCTCCGCGCCCCTCAGCTCGCTCGTCTCACCTAGCGCCCGCAGCCGCCGCCACCGCTGCGCCGCGACTAGCGGACCCTCCGAAGGCCGCCCTCGCCGGCCCCGCCCCTGGCGCCTGAGCCCCGCCTCCCGCTCATGTTCTCGCGAGATATCGCTGTCGCCGGAGGGGCCACGGAGGCCGAAGGGCTCCAGCCCTCAGCGCGCCTGCGCCCCGCCAGCCCGCCCCCGCTGTCGCGAGTCAGTGCCATGTGGCGCCGTATTTACGGCCAGAGATTAGCCCCGCCCACCTGCCGCCACGAGCCACGCCCCCTTTCTCAGCAGCTAATCTGCGGCGTAGACTCTGCCCCGGCTGGTCGGGCGCGCGGCGTCTCCGGGGCGCGCAGCTGTCTCGCTGCTCCAGCCCGGAGCGCCACGCTGCAGTCAAATATGATCCCGTTAGTCAACCTTGATGCAGTGCCTGTTGTTTACCCGACCGGTTCTCGAGCATCGGCTCATTGGCTGAGGATCGTGATGCTTACCGGCTGGGGCTTGCAACTCGCTGTGTGACCTTGGGCAAGTGACTTAACCTCTCTGAGGTTGTCTCCGATCCATAAAATATAATAGGTTAGTGACCCTACCTTGCAGGGAGTTTGTGAGACAAATGAGATGGCACGGGTAAAGAGCTTAGCTAGATGCCTAATGCCTAGTGAGTATGCAGTAATTGTTCTTGGCATCAATGTAGTTTTGTTTGTGTGTGTGTTTGTTTAGAGACAGGATATCACTGTCGCCCTGGCTGGGGTGCAGTGGTGCAATCACAGCTTACTGCAGCCTCCACCTCCTGGGTTCAAGCCATTCTCCCACCTTAGCCTCCTGAGTAGCTGGAACTACAGACAGGTGCCACCTCACCCCGATAATTTTTAATTTTTTTTTTTTTTTTTGAGACGGAATCTCGCTCTGTCACCAGGCTGGAGTGCAGTGGCGCGAGATCTCGGCTCACTGCAGCCTCCACCTCCCGGGTTCAAGCGATGCTCCTGCCTCAGCCTTCCGAGTAGCTGGGATTACAGGTGTGCACCATCACCACCAGCTAATTTTTGTATTCTTAGTAGAGACCGGGTTTGACTATGTTGGCCATGATGGTCTCCATCTCCTGAGCTCGTGATCCACCGGCCTCAGCCTCTTAAAGTGCTGGGATTACAGGCTACCTTCCAACCCAAGGTCATCTCTTTATTCTTCACTCCCTGCAGCCAATCACAAAGGAGTCCTCACCTGCCAGACCCTGGAAATGTGGAAGTGAGGGAGATGGGCAAGGCCCCTGCCCTCCTGGGGCATATATTCTAGTAGGGGGAAAAGCAAAAAACGACCACCACAAAATATATGTGTATATTATATATACACACTCACAGTAGATAATATGTTTATACACATGTGTAATGCATACATGTTATCTACTATGTGTATGTATGTAGTATATACATTTATATATTGTACACATACATATATAACTGTATTATGCATGTATGTGTATATGTTGCATACATACATATATGTAACTGCATGTACATAAATAATATGCCAGCCTCTAGCAATGTCTCCCTTGATCCCCATCTCAGCTTAGAAATTTCTCACTATCAGCGGTGCACAGTGGCTCACACTTGTCATCCCAGCACTTTGGTAGGCCGAAGCGGGGGGATCACGAGGTCGAGAGATCGAGACCATCCTCGTCAACATGGTGAAACAGGGGTCTCTACTAAAAATACAGAAAATTAGCTGGGCATAGTGGCGCATGCCTGTAATCCCAGCTACTCAGGAGGCTGAGGCAGGAGAATTGCCTGAACCCAGGAGGCAGAGGTTGCGGTGAGCCAAAATCACACCATTGCACTCCAACCTTGGTAACAAGAGCAAAACTCCATCTCAAAAAAAAAAAAAAACAAAAGCCAGGCTGGGCAAGGTGGCTTATACCTGTAATCTCAGCACATTGGGAGGCTGAAGTAGGTGGGGGGGTCATCTGAGGTCAGGAGTTCGAGACCAGCCTGGCCAACATGGTGAAACTCCATCTCTACTAAAAATACAAAAATTAGCCGGGTATGGTGGCAGGCACCTGTAATCCCAGCTACTCAGGAGGCTGAGGTGGGAGAATTGCTTAAACCTGAGAGTAGAGGCTGCAGTGAGCCAAGATCATGCCATTGCACTCCAGCCTGGGAGACAGAATAAGACTCTGTCTCAAAACTAATAAATAAATAAATTAAATAAATAAACAACATTATTACTTTTGTTATGTCAGTTTCACCTCTTACATTAGCAGCATCTTGAATACACTAAATGCCCCTGAATTGCTCACTTTAAAATGGTTACTTTTACCTTATGTCAGCTTCACCTCTTATATCAGCAACATGCAGATATATTTTACTTACCCTCTCTGAAGTGGCTATACCATATCTCCTGGTTTACAGATAAGGAGGCAGGGTACCAGAGAAGGTAACCAACTAGCCAGAGACACAGAGTTGTATAAGCGACAGAGCCAGGACCCGAATCCAAATTATAGGCCCCAAAGATGGAGCCATGCTACAGCCTTGTGACTTCCTTGGCCAGGGCCTCAGCTTGGCCCTGGAGACACCTCACTGTG
>NW_016107834.1:1183756-1188340 GCF_001604975.1 Cebus imitator
TGATTTCCTAAAAGAAAAAAAAAAACAAGGTCTGTGAATTGAAAATTCAACTGACCATGTAGATGATATGAAAATCCAAGAGGGGACAGACACAGTGGCTCACACCTGTAATCCCAGAGCTTTGGGAGGCTGATGAGGGCGGATCACTGGAGGTCAGGAGTTCAAGACCAGCCTGGTCAACATGGTAAAACTCTGTCTCTACTAAAAATACAAAATTGAGCCAGGCATGGTCGTGGGCATCTGTAATCCCAGCTACTCAGGAGGCTGAGGCAGGAATTCTCCGCTTGAACCAGGGAGGTGGAGGTTGCAGTGAGCCGAGATCGTGCCACTACACTGCAGCCTGGGCAACAGAGTGAGACTCCGTCTCGAAAACAAAAAAGGAAAATCCAAGAGGGCCAGGCACAGTGGCTCACACCTGTGATCCTGGCACTTTGGGAGGCCAAGGCGGAAAGATCATTTGCACTCAAGAGTTCCAGACCAGCCTGGGTAACAAGGTGAGACCCTGTCTGTACAAAAACAATAAAATAAAATAAAATAAAATAACCTAAGAGCATGGACGAAGGAACCCTCCTGATTCACTGTGAGCTCACTCTTCCCCACCCCCATCCCTGT
This sequence comes from Cebus imitator, assembly GCF_001604975.1. Classification (NCBI taxonomy): domain Eukaryota; kingdom Metazoa; phylum Chordata; class Mammalia; order Primates; family Cebidae; genus Cebus; species Cebus imitator. The sequence continues at coordinate 1,184,369 of NW_016107834.1, forward strand.
CTGTCTTCACTGCATTGTTTTGGGACGCTAAGAGGGAGGTGGTAGGAACCCAGGCCTGGGTGCTAAGGCCGTTACTCAGCTGCAGTATGACCTTGGACTTCCATTTCCTTCTCTGCATACTGCTTGAAATAATTGCCCCTCCCCTGCCATGGCCATGCGTGGGAGCAGAGACATGCAAAGTGCTAGCACCTACCAGGTTTGCACCCAGAGCGGGGCTGCAGGTGCTGCGGTGGCTCCAGTGGAGGCGATGGTGACTTAGGTATACGCAGTGGTGCAGGAAGAGGATCAAGCTGACACATAGTGGGGAGACAGCAGCTAGAATGGATACAGCAGGTTTGGGGATCAGCCAAAGGAGGGAAGGAGAGGAGCCGGGGTGATGCCCCGATTGCTGGGCGGGCAGTGGAGTGGATGGTGGTACCAGATGAGAGATCGGAGACCACAGAGGAGAATGGTTTTGGGAAGCAAACTTTATGAACTTGGTGTTGTATATGCTGACTTAGACACACCCACAGGACATCACACTTGTCAGGAGGCCGTTGGATGTTCGTGTTTTGAACCCAGGGGAAAGGAGATACAGGCACCGGAGTCATCACTGTGGCAGCTAAAGGGATGTGTATGGTGTTGTCACCCAGAGGCCACCATACATGGCCCGTCTTCCCGCCTTGTCCCATGCCCCAGTCCTGCCAAGCCCTCTCCGCCTCCTCCTACCCTACCCTCCTGGTGGCTGGAATGGCCAGTAGAGGGCAGAGGCTGTGGAGGTGACAGTTCGTTCTGTAGGCAACAGGAGCCCCCCCGAAAGGGAGGGAAGGGGGAGGACTCTGGGCCAGTCCTGTGGAAGCCAAGGTGGAGTGGACCTGGGCCCTGGCTTCAGGACCTCTCAGAGAAATGGTGGATCAGCCTAACTCCCTGTTCCACATGCTGAGGCCTAGCACAGGGGTGTGGACAGGAAGTGTCAGGGACTCTGTCGGGGAAGGCACTGTGAATTGTAGCCAAGTCCTAATGCTCCATGCTTGGACTGCAGCCACCAGAATGTCTGTGTCCTTCCTTCCTGAGCTCATGTGTTCACACCAAGGTGATGGTGTTCAGAAGTGGGGCCTTTGGGAGGGGAAGGGGTCATGAGGGTGGAGCCCTCAGCAATGTGATTAGACCCCAGAGAGCCCCTCCCCTTCTTTTTTTTTTCTTTTTTTTTTTTTTTTGACAGAGTCTCACTCTGTCACCCAGGCTGAAGTGCAGTGACGCGATCTCGGCTCACTGCAACCTACACCTCCCTGGTTCAAGCGATTCTCCTGCCTCCACCTCCTGAGTAGCTAGAATTCCAGATGCCCACCACCACACTCGGCTAATTTTTTTTTTTTGTATTTTTAGTAGAGACGGGTTTTCACTATGTTAGCCAGCCTGGTCTCGAACTCCTGACCTCAAGTGATCTGCCCACCTTGGCCTCCCAAAGTACTGGGATTATAGGCATGAGCCACCAAGTCCAGCCTCCTCTTCCTCCTCTTTCTACTGAGTAAAGTTACAAAAAGAAGGTGGCCGTCTGCAACCCAGAAGAGAGCCCAACCACACTGGCACCCTAATCTTGTGATTTTAGGAGAAATAACGTCTGTTGTTCATAAGCTACGCAATCTACGGGACTCTGTTGTAGCAGCCTGGACTGACTAGGCCCCTTATCTATGCAAAAACTTCAGAAAGACATGGGGGGTGGGAGTGGAGGGGGGCATGCATCTTCAGCCTCCTCAACGGAATTAGCATGGCCTGTTCTCCCAGGAGTTTGAGACCAGCCTGGGCAACAAAAAAAGACCCTCTTTATACCAAAAACAATGTTTTTTTTTAAGTGGGTGTGGTGGTGTATGCCTGTAGTCCCAACTGCTCTGGACGACAAGGTGGGAAGATCATTTGAGTCCAGGAGTTAGAGACCAGCCTGGGCAACACAGCAAGACTCTGATTTTTGTTTTGTTTGTTTGTTTGTTTGTTTTTTAAAGACGGGGTTTCACCATGTTGGTCAGGCTGGTCTTGAACTCCCGACCTCAGGTGATCCGCCCGCCTTGGCCTCCAAAGTGCTTGGATTACAGGTGTGAGCCACCACGCCCGGCCCTTGTTTGTTTGTTTTTTGAGATGGAGTCTCACTTTGTCACCCAGGCTGGAGTGCAGTGGCCCTATCTCAGCTCTTTGCAACCTCCACCTCCGGGGTTCAAGCGATTTTCCTGCCTCAGCCTCCCGAGTAGCTGGGACTACAGGCTGGCGCCATGACGCCCATCTCATTTTTGTATTTTTAGTAGAGATAGGGTTTTACCATGTTGGCCAGGGTGGTCTCAAACTCCTGACCTCAAGTGATCCACTTGCTTCGGCCTCCCAAAGTGCTGGGATTATAGGCATGAGCCACGTGCCGGCCCGAGACCCTGTTTATACAAAAAAAAAAAAAAAAAAATTTAATCGGGTGGTGGTGTATGCCTGCAGTCTCAACTGCTCTGGAGGGCAAGGCAGGAGGATCGTTTGAGCAACACAAGAACCCTGTTCACATACACAAAAATTTCAAAATTTGGGTATGGTGGTTCTTACCTGTAGTCCCAACTGCTCCAGAAGCTGAGATGGGAGGATCTCTTGAGGCCAGGAGTTCAAGATCAGCCCAGACAGCAGAGGGAGACCCCACCTCTACCAGAGGAAAAAAAAATGAGCTAGGCATGGCGGTACACACCTGCAGTCACAGCTACCCCAGAGGTCAAGGTGAGAGCATCACTTAAGACCAGGATTTGAGTCTGCAGTGAGCCGAGATTGTGCCACTGCACTCCAGCCTTCATGACAGAGTGAGACCCTGTCTCTAAAAAAATAATAATTTTTAAAATTTTAAAATTAGGGGCCAGGTGCAGTGACTCATGCCTGTAATCCCAGCACTTTGGGAGAGCAAGGCAGGTGGATCACCTGAGGTCAGAGATGCACATTTGCACCTGAGGCTTGTATTAATCAGCTTGGCTACCATAACAAAAATACCGTAGGCTGGGCGCCATGGCTCATGCCTGTGATCTTAGCACTTTGAGAGACCAAGCAGGGAGGGTTGAGGCCAGGAATTTGAGACAAACCTAGGCAACAAGTAAGAACCTATCTCTACAAAATATTTTTTAATTAATTAAAAAATATATTAGCTGGACATGTTGGTGCATGCCTGTAGTCCTAGCTACTCAGGAGACTGAGGTGGGATGATCCCATGAGTCCAACAATTGGAGGCTACATTGAGCTATTATTGTACCCCTGCACTCCAGCTGGGCTACAGGAAGAGACCCTGTCTATTTAAAAAAAAAAAAAAAAAAAAGGGCCAGGCGTGGTGGCTGAGGCCTGTAATCCCAGCACTTTGGGAGGGCAAGGCGGATGGATCACCTGAGATCAGGAGTTCGAGACCAGCCTGGCCAACATGGTAAAACTTCCTCTCTACTAATAATATAAAAATTAGCCAGGCATGGTGGCAGGCGCCTGTAATTCCAGCTACTCAGGAGGCTGAAGTAGGAGAATTGCTTAACCTGGGAGGCAGAGGTTGCAGTCAGCCAAGGTCGCACCACTGCACTCCAGCCTAGGTGACAAGTGTGAAACTCTGTCTCAAAAAAAAAAAAGCCGGATGTGTGATGGTGCATGCCTGTAGACCCAGCTACTTGGGAGGCTAAGGTGGGAGGATTACTTGAGCCCAGGAGTTCAAGGCTGCAGTGAGCTATGATCACGCCACTGTCCTCCAGCCTAGGGGACAGAGTGAGGCCTTATCTCTACAAAAATAAAAATGAGGAAATTAGCCACATGTGGTGGCACACCTGTAGTCCCAACCAGTCAGGAGGCTGAGGTGGGAGGATTGCTTGAGCCCAGGAGGTCAAGGATGCAATAAGCCATAATTGCACTACTGCACTCCAGCCCAGGTGACAGAGTGAGATCCTGTCTCAAAAACAATAACTACAACAAATTGTTAAGCAATACACAATGTAAAAAATAGTAAAC
>NW_016107834.1:1191425-1194599 GCF_001604975.1 Cebus imitator
GAAAGAAAGAAAAAAGGAGGAGGCTGAAGCAGGAGAATTGCTTGAACCTGGGAGGTGGAGGTTGCAGTGAGCCGAGATTGCACCACTGCACTCCAGCCTGGGCGACAAGGGTGAAATTATATCTCAAAAAAAATAAAGCAAAAAAAGGGCCGGGTGCAGTGGCTTATGCCTGTAATCCCAGCACTTTGGGAGGCCGAGGTAGGCAAATCACCTGAGGTCAGGAGTTTAAGACCAGCGTGACCAACATAGAGAAATCCTGTCTCTACGAAAAATACAAAATTATCCAGGTATGGTGGTGCATGCCTGTCATTTCAGCTACTCGGGAGGCTGAGGCAGGAGAATGGCTTGAACCCAGGAAGTGGAGGTTGCAGTGAGCCAAGATCTCACCATTACACTCCAGTATGCCCAGCTAGACTCCTCAGGAGACCCTGGAAGGACAATACAGCTTTAAGGAAGCCCCCAAGCCATCTTCCTACACAGCAGGGATGCTGCTGTGATGTTTAGCTTTGCAGTTTGTACAACATGCACTGGGTGCCCACTGCGGGGCAGGCATGCACGGGGCCAAAAGCCACCCTCTATTCAGGAGGGGTGAAGGAGGAGGCTGCCACCTCTACCCAAAGTCCATAGAGCTTGTCCCTGTTCCCCATGTTACTCCTGCCAGCTTCGCAGCCCAACACAGAAAGGGGTCTCCTGTCGCAAGGGAGATGGCTGTGACCCCCATGGCCTCCAGACAAGGGGTCCCTGAGAGCAAGGGATGAGGGCTTTTGGTTGAAAGCTGGGTGAATCACACCAGACAAGGTGTGATTCAGCGCCATTTCTCCACAGGATGGCGCTCAGAGTTTTTCTATAGTTTTTTTTTCTACATTGAAAAACTGTGTATAGCCCTAATGCACTTAGAACCATGACCTACAGCTTCCCAGCTCCCACGGCTTTCGTGTCCATTTCCAGGTGCCTTGCAAGTCTATCCTGTGTCCAGGCCTTTGCAGCTTTTTCTCTCTACATCACTGGAGTGCTGGGAGAGACATTAGAATGTGGTGGGGGATGGGGATGGGAGAATGTTCTAGTCTTTCCCTGATGCCCACTTACACAAGAGCCTATGTGGCATAGGGAAGGGACCCAGGCCACTCTGCAGGCTGGCCTGGGGTTGTGGGGGTAGAGGACAAGCTCTTCCTGACCCTGCAAGCTGTGGCAGCTTGGGTATCCCTAGTGGCTTCTGCAGTGTGACCCTGAAGGGTGGGCAGTGGCCTAGTGTCCCCATATCACAGAAAGTGTTCTCCCAGAGCAGAAACCAGGATGTGGAGTGATCTCAGAAAAAGCATCTGCAATTGAGAATGGTCCCAAAAAGGTCTTTGGGAAGGGCCCCCACACTCCACGAACGGCTCTTTTCCTGCAAGGAGGCAGCCACTGGCTCTGGCACAAGGGCTATGGAAAGCTGGGCTTGGGGGTTCTGCCCGCAAAGTGTCCCTGCCGAGAAAGTCTACTGTCTCTCACATCGAGCTTCAGGGCTAAGAGCTCCTGTGCCGTGGACTGGTGTTCTGGTCTTCCCGTGGCCGGCACTGCTTGACACCACCGCTATCCTATTTTGGTCTTCTTGGCTTCTTGGCGCTGCCACCCTGGCACTTGTAGGGGCGGCTGGGGGGCAGCGGGCTGTGGCGCTGGCCTCCTCTGTCCGTGGACCCTGGGAGGGATGAAGAGACTTCAGTCTGAGGCTGAGGCAGGCTCAAGTGGAGCTGGTGCCCCAGCAGGGGTACCCTGGCCAGGCGCCCTGTCTAGTGTGGGCTCCCTGGCTCTGGCCTGAGCCTCCAACACACACAGTTCAGCACACACAGGACCCTTCCTCCTCCAACCTGCCTGGGCCCTGGGGCACTGTCTGAGCCCTCTGGGACTTCACCTCGTGAGCCCAGGCCACCCTTCCCAGTCTGACTTGGCCTCTGCTGTTCTTATAATGCTGGACCTGTCCCTAGGACCCTCCTAAAGCCACTTTCCCCAGGTGGTGGGCGTACCCAGCAGCTCCAGCCAGATGTGACAACTACAAGGGGATCCTTGTGGACCATTTCCCATCCCTCATGTTTAAAGACACACTGTTGGACCTGGCCATGCACCATTGACTATTGTGTAGTATGCTCTGGGGTGGGAGCCTCCAGCCCAAGGTTGTGGCTTGGAAACACTTCTGAGACCCTTTGCCCAAGATTCCTTAAAGGAATGTCATAATAATAAGTTCCTAGCCTTTTCTGAAACAGTAATGCAAGGGAATGGGTTAAAGGTACAGCAGGAGAAACTGAGGTTAGACAGAAGAAGGACCTCCCACAAGGGCCCAGCCCTCCCAGTGGTCTTTTTCTTTTGAGATGGAGTCTTGCCCTGTCACCCAGGCCGGAGTGCAGTGGTGCGATCTTGCCTCCTGGGTTCAAGCAACTCTCCTGCCTCAGCCTCCTGAGTAGCTGGAATTACAAGCACCCACCACCACACCAAGCTAATTTTATATTTTTAGTAGAGACGGGGTTTCATCAGGTTGGCCAGGCTGGTCTCAAACTCCTGACCTCAGGTGATCCCCCTGCCTTGGCCTCCCAAAGTGCTGGGATTACAGGCGTGAGCCACCACACCCAGTCCTCCCAGTGGTCTTGAAGCCTATTGATTTATAACCATCCTTCCTGGATGATTTGGTTGTCAGCTGGTTCAGGGAGTGAAAAATAGTGCCAGTGATTCCAGAGAGAGTTTCCTATCTCCAGAAAGGAATCCAGGGAACAGCTGCCTCATGGGTTGTGGTGAGGATGACAGGGACACAGACCCTAAAATGACTTAAACGGTAGCTGAGATTTAGCAAATACCCTGCAAAATCTGTGGCCTTCTTGGTTCAAGACATAGAAAGAAGAAGAAAAGAAGAGGGTATGGGGCACAGTGACTTAAGCCTGTAATCCCAGCACTTTGGGAGACCAAGTTAGCAGGATTGCTTGCGCCCAGGAGTTTGAGACCAGCCTGGGCAACATAGCGAGATCCTACCTTTACAAAAACTAAAAAAAGAAAAAATTATCTGGGCATGGAGTCCCATGCCTGTAGTCCCAGCTACTCAGGAGATTGAGTGGGGAGAATTGCCTGGGTCCAGGAGTTCCAGGCTGCAGTGAGTTATGATTATCCTACTGCACTCCAGCCTGGGCAGCAGAGGGAGAACCTGTCTCT
>NW_016107834.1:1195217-1198244 GCF_001604975.1 Cebus imitator
TAAAAATACAAAAATTAACCAGGCGTGGTGGCACACACCTGCAATCTCAGCTACTCAGGAGGCTGTGGCATGAGAATCACTTCAACCCAGGAGGCAGAGTTTGCAGTGAGCTGAGATGTCAGCACTGCATTCCAGCCTGGGTGATGGAGTGAAACTGTCTCAAAAATAAATAAATTAATTAATTAATTAACTAAAGTTCATGCCCAGGACTGGCCATGTTCCAGAGCTTTGCTGTCCACTGTGGTAGCCACTGGCCACATGTGCCTACTGAGCCTTGAGATGCAGAACTGGGATGTACTGTGCTGTTGGTGGGGAGCAGAGGTACACGTGTACTGCTATTCCTCCCCTGGATGAGGGCCCTGGTGGTGAGGAAGCTGATGTGCACCGGTACTGCTATCCTTCCCCGACTCCTCCCCATGGAGGTCAGCTTGAGAATCCCAGAAGCCAGAAGCATGGAAGCTACAGGATCACAAGGGGTGGGAGGAGACAGGCACTGACTTTGGAGGTCCCGGGGCAGGAGGGGCGCCCTGCTTGGGCTTGCACTGCTCTGCCACAGAGCGCTGGGGAAGGTGAAGCTGACTTCCGGCACATGGAGAGTGTTCTCATCTAAACAGTGAGACAGAGGCAAAAGAAGGAGATGATTTTTAGGGACCACCCAGTGAATCGCGTGAATAAAACTAAATAAGGCATAATACCTACAACAGATTGAGTACCTACAAAAAGCCAGGCTCTTTACTTAAGATACTTCATGTGTGCACCCCACAGCCTTGGGAGGGGATTATTTTTTTATGTGAGCTCCTGTCCTTCATCCTTTCTGGAACCTCTACTGTGCCAGAAAAAGGGTCTTGTCCCAGACCCCAAGAGCTGGCTCTTGGATCTTGTGCAGTAAAGAATTCAGGATAAATCAGAGTATGGTGAAGTTAAGATATTTTATGACTGGGTGTGGTGGCTCGATCCTGTAATCCCAGCACTCTGGAAGGCCGAGGCAGGTAGATCGCCTGAGGTCAGGAGTTCAAGACAAGCCTGGCCTACACAGTGAAACCCTATCTCTACTAAAAAATGCAAAAATTAGCTGGGTATGGTGGCATGCTCCTGTAATCCCAGCTACTCAGGAGGCTGGGACAGGAGAATCACTTGAACTTGGTAGGCGGAGGTTGCAGTGAGCTGAGAGACAGGAGAATCACTTGAACTTGGTAGGCGGAGGTTGCAGTGAGCTGAGATGGTGCCACTGCACTCCAGCTTAGTCGACAAAGTGAGGCTCAGTCTCCAAAAAAAAGACAACACTATTACAGAGAACAGCATCTTCAGTAAGCAAGAGGTGGGGCCAGGCACAGTGGCTTAACATGTATAATCTCAGCACTTTGGGAGGCTGAGGCACAAGGATTGCTGGAGCCCAGGAGTTCAAGACCAGCCTGGGCAACACAGCAAAATTCCATCTCTATAAAAAATATCAAAATTAGCCAGGCATGGTGTTGCACACCTGTAGTCCCAGCTACTGGGGAGACAGAGATGGCAAGATCCCTTAAGCTAGGGAAGGCAAGACAGCAGTGAGCCATGACTGCACCTCTGCACTCTAGACTGGGTAACAGAGCAAGACCCTGTCTCAAAAAATAATTAAAAGTAAAAATAAGGGAGAGTATTCTTTATTTTAAACGCTGTGATCAGCTTTTGACTGGCTACTAGTATTGTTACTTTCCTACATTACTATTGACTTCAGCAAGAATTTAAGAGTGTCCTATTATTTTTAAAGCAAAGCCTATTCGTAAACTAAAAATGACTTTTGTTCTTAAAGCACTGGGTCATTTCCATGAGTTCTGGGTCTTTATTAACATCATTAACTCATTCCCTCAACCATAAACATCTTATAACCAAAAGGGCCCAACCCCCTGGGAATGTCACCAGCAGGTTTGGCTTTGTCTGGCCTTTATTAAAGATGGCATCAGTCTGGTTAGGACACCTCTAACACTACCCCGCCCTCAACTCTTGGGTCTTTTTTCCTTCTCCAGCAGCAGCTATGCCCTTCCTTTTCTTCTTTCTTCTTTCAGCTGGCTGTTACATGGCAATAAAGATGATTGTCTGGGTTTACTGAACAAAGTTTAATCAGACATCACCCTCAAACAGAAGAGGGGCCAGGTGCAGTGGCTCACGCCTGTAATCTCAGCACTTTGGGAAGCCAAGGTGGGCGGATCACTTGAGACCAGGAGTTTGAGGCCAGCCTGGCCAATGTGGTGAAACCCAGTCTCTACTAAAAATACAAAAATTATCCAGGCATGGTGGGACGCACCTATAATCCCAGCTACTCAGGAGGCTGAGGAATGAGAATCACTTGCACCTGGGAGGTGGAGGTTGCAGTGAGCTGAGATTGCACTATTGCATTCCAGCCTGGGCAACGAGAGTGAAACTCCATCTCAAAAATAATAATAAAATAAAATAAAAACACAGAATCTAGGCCATTGATCACCAATTGTAGCATCATCAAATACCCATAGAGGTCTCAACTTCTGTGCTTCCCTTGGTGCAGTTGGAAACAATTGGTGGACACCTTTCAAGGAGCAGTGACACCACAAATCTGCTTTCACCACAGTGACAGATTGGAGCGCTAATATCCCACAGTGGGGTGGGGTGCAGATGTTCATGCCACTGTCCCTCCGTAGTGAGGAAGTCATCTCACAACGACTATTTCTGGATGGTGGGGTTTACAAGTGATTTCTTTCTTTCTTCTTCTTTTTTATTTCGAAACAGAGTCTTGCTCTGTCGCCAGGCTGGAGTGCAGTAGCATGATTCTGGCTCACTGCAACCTCCACCTCCCGGGTTCAAGTGATTCTTCTGCCTCAGCCTCCCAAGTAGCTGAAACTACAGGCGTGCACCACCACCACGCCCAGCTAATTTTTGTATTTTTAGTAGAGACAGGGTTTCACCATGTTGGCTAGGATGATATCAATCTCTTGACCTCATGATCTGCCTGCCTCGGCCTCCCAAAGTGCTGGGATTACAGGCGTGAGCTACCATGCTGGGCCAGTTTTTTTT
>NW_016107834.1:1198322-1207094 GCF_001604975.1 Cebus imitator
TTTTTTTGAGACAGAGTCTTGCTGTTTTGCCCAGGCTGGAGTGCAGTGGTACAATCTTGGCTCACTGCAATCTTGACTCACTGCAACCTCTGCCTCCCGGGTTCAAGTGATTCTCTTGCCTCAGCCTCCTGAGTAGCTGGGATTACAGGTGCCTTTCACCACACCTAGCTACTTTTTTATATTTTTAGGAGAGACGGGGGATTTCACCATGTTGGGCAGGCTGGTCTCAAACTCCTGACCCTGTGATCCGCCCACCTCGGCCTCCCAAAGTGCTGGGATTACAGGTGTGAGCCACTGCACCTGGCCTTGTTGCAAGATTTTCACAACCAACATATATTCTCTTTGAAATAAGAGCAGCTCCAGGAGCCGGGCCGCAAACCTATGAACAAGGCCCAGGGGCCGGGGTACAGCTGGCAGAAGGGCAGCCTACTGTTTATGCCCAATGTTCATCATTATTTTAACTTCTGTTGGGATGCTGGACAGGCCAGAATCAAAACTGAACTCCTTGCTAATAATTCTTTTCCCAACGCCACTGGCCTTGGCTCACTCACTGCCCTAAGAAAACCTGAAACTCACTCACAGCAAAGAGCAGACAACTGATAACAGCCCAAACTGTCACACTCTCTCAAGATGTACATTCCAAAGGAGGGAGGGAGACTTAAGATACAGGAAGAAAAGTAATGTGCTATTTTCTTTCATGATCCTGTACCTGCGTGGAAACTGAGGCTGGGTTTTATCTTGGAGGCCGCAGGGACAGCAGGGAAAAAGCTCTTTCCTGTCGACTTTGACAGTGGAAGGAGTGCTGGGGGCAGCTGACCCTCCGCCGAATGCTCCACACAGGGAGATGGCAGCTTCTCCCTCGCCTGCAGGGAAAATCACACAGCAGGGCTGGAGTGAGGAATGGGTGGTGTAGGGATTGTGCATCAAGGTCATTCTGAGCTAAAGTCATGCACTGATTAGACACCTACTGAGTACCACACTGCTATAAGCACAAGGTACCTCCATGAGCATAATTAACAGAATCACTGCTCTCCTTTTCCTTCAACCCCCAATAAATGAATAAATGATTGTTCCTGGCTGTTTGTCCTCCTCCCCTTTTCTTTGTCACCCCCTTCCCCACAATGGAGGCAGTTCTCATCTAAACCAATGTGATGGGTAATTACATATGCCAACCTGATGAGGTGCCCAGATATTTAGCTAAAAATTACTGTCTGGGTATTATTTCTGGATGGATGAGACTCACATTTAAAACAGGGTGAGGCTGGGCTCACGCCTGTAACCCCAGCACTTTGGGAGACAGAGGTGAGCAGATCAACAGATCAGGAGTTCAAGACCAACGTGAGCAACATGGTAAAACCCTATCTCTACTAAAAATACAAAAAATTAGCCGGGCATAATGGCCTGCACCTGTAGTCCCCACTACCAAGGAGGCTGAGGGAAGAGAAACGCTTGAGTGCAAGAGGTGGAGGTTGCAGTGAGCTGAGATCACACCATTGCACTGCTGCCTGTGCAACAAGAGCAAAACTCTGTATAAATAAATAAAGAAATAAATAAATAAACAGGCCGAGTAAAGCCCTCACTAATATGGGTGGGCCTTGTCTAATCAGTTGAAGACCTGAAGAGGCCAGAAGAGCTGACTTTCCCTCTAACAAAAGAGAAATCCTGCCTGACAGCCTCTGAGCTGGAACATCCACCTTTCCTGCCTTTGGACTTGAACGGAGACGTCGGCTCTTCCAAGGTCTCAAGCCTGCTACACAAGTCCTAGCACGTATTGCCCAACAAGCCAGCTCTCACGTTATTGACTCACTGTGCTTTGGAGCCAAGCAATGTCCCTCTTTTTTTTTTTTTTTTTAATCACTCAGGTTGGAGTGCAGTGGTGCGACCTCGGCTCACTGCAACCTCCACTTCCCGGGTTCAAGTGATCCTTCTGCCTCAGCTTCCTAAATGGCTAGGACTACAGGGGTACACCACCATGCCTGGCTAAATTTTTGTAGTTTTAGTAGAGACCTTGACTCTAAAAAAAAGAAAAGAAAAAGAAAAAAGAAATCACTAAACGATAATTTCACTGGGATTATAACTACATAAAATACATACACATGTTGCTTAACATTAGAGGGAAGTTTGAGAAATATGATGTAAGAATGGTGTGGGATGGGGTGCTGTTTCTTTTTCTAGCCTCTAAGACCAGGGCCTCCTGTGTCCCCAGAACTTTGTGCAAATCCATGACCTCTCCTCTGTCCTCCTCCTCCAGCTGCAGCCCTGGGACCGGGCAAGGAGCGCCCAGGCCGATGTCCACCCGCCGGCTGCATGCTCCCAGGGAGGAAGGGTGACCGCTTCTTCCTGGTCTTCCTCTCCATGGAGCGGTCCCTGCATGGGTTGGTGTGGGGCCACCTTCTGTCTGCCAGGCTGGGGTCTGGGCTGGTGCTGGACCTCGGGTCCCTGGAGTCTGGGGCCATCTCCTCCAGGAGGTGGTGGGAAGAGCAGCCACTGCTGCCCCCTGGGTCATGCACCTTGAAGTGCCGAGTGGCTGCGATGAGGGTGATGCTCTTGGTGCCCTTGGCCATCTCCTGGAGGGCCTGAGCACTCAGGGCCGGGCCGCTGGCCTCCCTGGCCAGCCTCAGGGTGCCTGGCTCCGGGCCAGAGGTGTACAGCTTGGAGACCAGGCTCTTCATGCTCAGGGCACTCGGCTTCTGCAGGAAATCAGATGCCACTGGGCTGTCACTATGGTCTCAGGTGGAGTCCCCTGAAGCAGCAGCAGGACAGCGGCGCCAGGCAAGTCGTTTATTAGGGGAGAAGGACCGCAGCCGGGGGACAAGGCAGGAATTTGGGCTGATCTGAGAGGGTCAGATGATGGGTTCCATCAGGACAAGGGCAAAAGAAGGGCCAGGGTGGCTGAAGAGACAGGCACAGTCCCCGTGGACAGGATGGGGTGAACTTGGGGTGCACTGTTGCTGCCTGAGAAGTTCTCAGGCCAAGTCCCCTGGACCTCAGCCTGGTGATTGAGATGCTTCCTGGGAGGCTGCTGTCAGGGACCACCCACACACCCACCCCAGGGGCAGCATTGTCCCTTCTCCAGCCCAGACATTCTCCATCTCAGCAGAGGGCACTGTCCCCGGGCCTGAAGGGTAAATGGCCCAGCACCGCGGTGGCCACTGAGTAGATCCTGCCTGGCCCTGCATACCCCCTGCTCCTGCTGCATTCCTGCCCCTCCCAGGTATGTGATTAAGCCTGTTTCTGCTCTGGTCATAGCGTTTAAGCTCAGGCCTCAGGGTCGTCCTCACCCAAGCATGGAGGGGGGTCTCCCAAAGTCACTGCAGGGGCTTCTCCCAGGGGACACAGAATTCCTGGCACTTCCACAGAGGCGGGGCAGCCTCCCCAGGGGGGTGGGGCATCATCAGCATGGTGGCCATGTGCTGGTAGCTGGACGTGTCTCCCACCAGCCTGCTTAGTCTAGTATCAGGAAGAATGAGTATTGACCGTTCCCTGATAACAGTTCATGTGAAAGGGCCAAAATCACCGTGTGAATATCCACAGCTTTCTCTGTCTCCCCAGGCCCACTGATCTGACAGGGAGGTTCTCACATGTGGCTCCCACCTCCTACTCCTCCCCACTCCAAGAAAGGGAAGACTTCTTGCTTGCCAGGAGACAGGCTACACTGATCTACTCAAAAAATGGGTGGAAAGACAGCTGGGCACTGCGGCCCAGCACTGTGAGGTACCAAGCCAGGTGGATCACCTGAAGTCAGAAGTTCAAGACCAGCCTGGCCAATATGGTGAAACCCCATCTTTACCAAAAATTCAAAAATTAGCCAGGCATGGTGGCACATATTTGTAATCCCAGCTACTCGGGAGGCCGAGGCAGGAGAATCGCTTGAAACTTAGGAGGCAGAGGTTGCAGTGAGTAGTGATTGAACCACTGCACTCCAGCCTGGCCAACAGAGTGAGACACTGTCTCAAAAAAAAAGTGTAGCGGGGTGGTGATGGTGGAAAGAAAGAAAAGGGGAGGGAACGTAGAGAGAATGTGAGCAAGAGGGGCTGAGCACGGTGGCTCATGCCTGTAACCCCAGCACTTTGGGATGCGGAGGCTGGTGGATTACTTGAGCCCAGGAGTTTGAGACCCCAGCCTAGGCAACATCGTGAGACCTCATCTTTATTTATTTATTTATTTTTTGAGAGAGTCTCACTCTTGTGACCCAGGCTGGAGTGCAGTGGCATGATCTCAGCTCACTGCAACCTCTGCCTCCTAGGTTCAAGCAATTCTCCTGCCTCAGCTTCCTGAGTAGGTGGGATTACAGCATGAGTCACCACACCCGACTAATTTTTGCATTATTAGTAGAGACAGGGTTCCACCATGTGGGCCAGACTGGGCTTCAACTCCTGACCTCAAGTGATCCGCCTGCCTCAGCCTCCCAAAGTGCTGGGATTACAGGCATGGCCCACCGCACCCAGCCTTCATCTTTATGAAAATAAAAAAAATTAGGGGCCGGGCGCGGTGGCTCAAGCCTGTAATCCCAGCACTGTGGGAGGTCGAGGCGGGTGGATCACGAGGTCAAGAGATCGAGACCATCCTGGTCAACATGGTGAAACCCCGTCTCTACTAAAAATACAAAAAATTAGCTGGGCATGGTGGTGCGTGCCTGTAATCCCAGCGACTCAGGAGGCTGAGGCAGGAGAATTGCCTGAACCCGGGAGGCGGAGGTTGCGGTGAGCCGAGATCGCGCCATTGCACTCCAGCCTGGGTAACATGAGTGAAAAAAAAAAAAAATTAGGGGGATGTGGTGTCATGTACCTCTATTCCCAGCTACTTGGGAGGCTGAGGCAGGAGGATCACTTGAGGCAAGGAGTTTGAGGCTGCAGTGAGGGGTGACTGTACCACTGCACTCCAGCCTGGGCAACAAAGCAAGATCCCCTCTCCAAAACCAAACAAAGAACGTGAGAAAAGAGGGACCTGAGAAGGGGGAGTCAGTAAGTGTCTCAGGAATGAGGGGTGAGCCTCCTTGTTCTTCAAGAGAAATGCAGAGAAATGAATGGGGCATTTCCTTTGGGTTGCGAGACCATTTTTCCTTGAATCTGGCACCATGCGAAGGTCCCTGGATTCACTCACTTTACAGATGAAGAAATGGAGGCCCAGAGACTTGAAGTAACTTCTTCAAGGTCACACAGCTAGCAAGGGATGCAAGGATGATGGAACCCAAGTCTGACTTATTCTTGAGCCTAATCTCTCAACAATTAGATAATACAGAGCCCCTGTAGCCCCACACCCCAGAAAGGCTGGAGAACCAGTAGGAGACCACAGAAGCCTAGAAAGCACTTTTTTTTTTCTTTTTTTGAGACAGGGTCTCACTCTGTTGCCCAGGTTGGAGTGCACTGGCATGATGTCAGCTCACTGCAACCTCCGCCTCCCAGATTCAAGCGATTCTCCCACGCCAGCCTCCCAAGTAGCTGGGATTACAGGTGCCTGCCACCGTGCCTGGCTAATTTTTATATATTTTTTTGTTAAGACAGGGTTTTGCCATGTTACCTAGGCTGGTCTTAAACTCCTGAGCTCAAGCAAGCCACCTGCCTCAGCCTCCCAAAGTGCTGGGGTTACAGGTGTGAGCCACCACGCCTGGTTCAGAAAGCATTTTTAAATTTTTTCACTCATTGAATCCCTTCAAGGACCTGAGAGGTAGATGTGACTGTCCCCAATCTACAGATGAGCAAAGTGAATCTCAGCAAAGCCACCATGACCAAGGTGTCAGGACACAGTGGGGAGTCACTCCTCTCCTCCAAGTCACAGTTCCTTTCTTTTTCTTTTTACAGACAGGGGCTTGCTCTGTCACCCAAGCTGGAGTGCAGGGATACGATCACAGCTCACCACAGCCTCTACCTTCCAGTCTCAAGCCATCCTCCAACCTCAGCCTCCTGAGTAGCTGGGACCACAGATGCCCGCAGCAGCACACCCTGCTATTTTTTTTTTTTTTTTTTTTTGAGACGGATTTTCACTCTTGTTACCCAGGCTGGAGTGCAATGGCGCGATCTCGGCTCACCGCAACCTCCGCCTCCCGGGTTCAGGCAATTCTCCTGCCTCAGCCTCCTGAGTCACTGGGATTACAGGCACGCGCCACCATGCCCAGCTAATTTTTTGTATTTTTAGTAGAGACGGGGTTTCACCATGTTGACCAGGATGGTCTCGATCTCTTGACCTCGTGATCCACCTGCCTCGGCCTCCCACAGTGCTGGGATTACAGGCTTGAGCCACTGCGCCCGGCCTATTTTTTTTTTTTTTAAGTTTTTGTAGAGATGGGGTCTTGCTATGTTGCCCAGGCTGGTCCCAAACACCTGGTCTCAAGTGACTCCCCCTGCCTCGGCTTCCCAATGTGCTGGAATTACAGGCATCAACCACCATGCCTGGTCCTCATTTTTTTTTTTTTTAATTTGTTTTTTTTAGACAGAGTCTCATTCTGTTGCCCAGGCTGGAGCGTAGTGGTGCGATCTCAGCTTGCTGCAACCTCCGCCTCCCCAGTTCAAGCAATGCCTCAGCCTCCAGAGTAGCTGAGATTACAGGTGTGCACCACCACACCTGGCTAATTTTTGTAGTTTTAGTAGAGACGGAGTTTCACCATGTTGCCCAAACTGGTCTCAAACTCCTGACCTCAGGTGATCCACCCACCTTGGCCTCCCAAAGTGCTGGGATCACAGGCATGAGCCACCATGCCTGGTCCCTGTTTTCTTAGTCTACATAGTTGGAGAGAACGGTTCACCTCCCCCACCACATGGCACAGCTGGGAGGAGTCTATACTGCGGTGAATCATGTCCCCCAAAAATCCACGTCCACTCAGACCTCAGAACACGTCCTTGTTTGGAAATAGGATCTTTGGAGATGCAGCTAGTTAAGGATCTCAGAATGAGATCATCCTGGGTTTGCAGTGGGCCCTAAACCTAATGACGGGTGTCCTTGCAAGAAAAGGAGAGACACAGAGAGACAGAGAGAAGGTCATGTGATAACACTCGCAGAGATTGGAGTGGTGCAGCCACAAGCCAGAAATGCCTGGAGCCACCAGGAGCTCGAAGACACAGGAAAGGATCCTCTCCTGGCATCTCCCAAGGGAGCGAGTCCCTGCCCATGTCTCGGTCTCGGACATTTCTCCTCCAGGACTGCAGGAGAACACATTTCTGTTGTTCAGGGACTGGATCGTCATGTTTCCTTTCAGCAGCCACGGGAGGCCAACACAGTGATTAAGACACTGACTTGAGGCTGCGTACAGTGACTCATGCCTGTAATCCCAGCACTTTGGGAGGCCGAGGCAGTAGGATCACCTGAGGTCAGGAGTTTGAGGCCAGCCTGGTCAACATCGTGAAACCCTGAATTGACTAAAACTACAAAAATTAGCCAGCTGTGGTGCCACGTGCCCGTAGTCCCAGCTACTTGGGAGGCTCAGGCAGGAGAATCGCTTGAACCCAGGAGGCAGAGGTTGCAGTGAGCCGAGATCTCACTCCAGCCTAGGACACAAGAATGAAACTCCTGCCAAAAAAAAAAAAAAAAAAAAAAAGACACTTAATTTAGGGCCAGGCTTAGTGAGCAGCCACTACCACTGTGACGATTGCTTAAGGAGAGTCTTCCTTCTGGAAGCTTCTCTCCTGCTCTCCCCTGGCCCAGGTGGCACTGATGATGAAATCCATGACCCTGATGGGAAAGGGGGTGGCCTCCCCAGAGCCCAGGCCCCTGGTCAGAGCTGCACACCAACTTCATGAACGGGCGGAGTTGGCAGGATGCGGACGGAGGGCGGAGGGAGAAGAGAGTCTGGCTTTCCCGATTTTCTTCATGGTGTGGCTTTCAATGACTTATAACCCTCACTGTGGATCAAACACAGAAGCATCAGTGCCAGCAGGGCCAGCTGCCTGGGGCCTGCATCCTTCATTGCAGCCAGGGAAAAGACAGAGCCTGGGCCTCTGGGGCCCACACATCATGTCAGAGCAAGTGGCCTCTGCCACGCTTTGGTGATTTGAGACCAAACTGGGCTCATTCATCCAATGCATACATGCCGGTCCCTGACAGCCAGACCCCATACGGAGAACCAGGCGTGCATCAATCTTAGCAGACATGGCCCCTGCCCTAACACACCATGTGTATGGGGAAAGATGTGAAGTCTCCACGAAGAAGACAGGAGGGGGAAGGACAGGAAGAGGCCTTCACAGACAGGTCATCAGCACAGCCCTCCTGGCGTCTCTGTCCCTAGTTCCTGGTTCAGACATTCAAAAACCGCTGGCTGTCTTGAGTGATGGGAATATCTTTCCTCTGCTACTGGGTGAGCTCCTAGATAGCATCAGAAGGGGCTAGTTACCCAAAAGACCAAGCAAGTGACTACAGAGTGGGAACCTTGGATGGCCTGACCTCTTCCAGGCAGGCAAAGATGGCTGGAGATTCAGTCCCCAGCATAACCACTCATACCTGTGTAATGGAACCCAGTAAAAAGTCTAGGCACCGAGGCTCAGGGGTGGCCTCCTGGTTGGTGAACTCAGTGATGTTCTGGGAGCTGGCAGGCCCTGCCCCAGAGAGGGACAGCATGGCTGGACCTCACCTGTCCTGCTCCCTGGACTTGGAGCCACTGTTCCAGCTTGCAGCTTGGAGGTAGCTCAGCCCACTGTTTCACCAGTCTCTGCTACTGCTGCATGTATGGCTCCAGGAGAGGCGAGGTGGAAGTGCGCCTCTCTCTAGCTCAGAGGCTGGAGGGCTCTGAGTTCACTTGCATGGACTTACAAGTAGTCCCATGTCAGTGCTTCTTTTTTTTTT
>NW_016107834.1:1207179-1212268 GCF_001604975.1 Cebus imitator
TTTTGAGACAGAGTATCACTCTGTTGTCCAGGCTGGAGTGCAGTGGCCTGATCCCGGCTCACTGCAACTTCTGCCTCCCAGGTTCGAGCAATTCTCTGCCTCAGCCTCCCAAGTAGCTGGGATTACAGGTGCCCACCACCACGCCCAGCTAATTTTTATAGGTTTTTAGTAGAGATGGGATTTCATCTTGACCAGGCTGGTCTTGAACTCCTGACCTTGTGATCCACCCATGTCAGCCTCCCAAAGTGCTGGGATTACAGGCATGAGCCACCGCACCCAGCCTGTGCTTCTTTTTCTCAGAGTGAGGTTGACATCTGTCTTCTCTAATCCATGGCCAAGATGCAAGTTCACAGACAGATGCAGGCCCACAGTAGGAAGGCAGCCCGGGGCACAAGAGAAGGTGGGAGTGGCATCTCGTTCTGATCAGGGGGATGGGACACTGTTTTTACACTCATATGCACACATGTACATGCATGCAGACAGAAAGGCATGTGTACACACATACATGTGCACACACATGCACACAAACTCACAAAAACATGCACACACAGAAATACATATGCGCACAAACGCACATGCACATCTAACACATAAGTATGAGCACACAAAAATGCACAAGCACACACAAACATAGGCGTGGGCACCAGCACCATGCATGTGCACACACACTAAGAAATCCACCCCGTCCTCAGCCTGGAGCCTGGGGTTTTCACCACGCCACAGAGGGGATGGGTTAGACCTGGGCATTGCAGACCGTGTGCAGGCTTCACTGCATCCTGGGGTGAACACACCAGCCGCAAAAGGCATCTGGGGGAAGACTGGGGAAATGTGATGATAGGCAAGACGCCAGATTACTGAGGAAGTATTGCTAATTTTGTTGGGTATGATAACCACACTGTGGTTTTGGAGTGAAATGTTCCAGTTTTGGAATGGCCTACTAAGTATTTAGGGGTGAAATATCATCATGTTTGTATATTACTTTAAATACGCAAGCAAGGCTGGGCACAGTGGCTCACGCCTGTAATCCCAGCACTTTGGGAGGCCGAGGCAGGCAGCTCATTAGAGCTGAGGAGTTTGAGACCAACCTGGCCAACATGTTGAAACCCGGTCTCTACTAAAAATCCAAAAAAATTAGCCTGACATGATAGCAGGCACCTGTAATCCCAGCTACTCAGGAGGCTGACGCAGGAGAATTGCTTGAACCTGGGAGGTGGAGGTTGCTGTGAGCCATGATCACGCCACTGCACTCCAGCCTGAGTGACAAAGCATGACTCCATCTCATAAATAAATAAATATTTTTTTAAAGATACATATCAAATGTAGAAAGGGCATATAGAAAGGGCATTTCTAGCCGCAAAGGTCCCAGGCTCGGAGCTGCTTCATACAGCGAGCAGCTCCCAAAATGTGTTTCTTATTCTCAGACACCCCTCCAAGGAAGGGGCGATTCAATGCACTTTGTGAAAGAGGACATGGCCTCTGGGCTGGCACAGGACTTGGGATTCACACCTGCCTCCAGCGCCCGTCCCTGCCACCTGGCCTGGGAAGCAGGGTGGCAGGAGGGAAACTTGGTGACACCCTTGTGTGGGAGAGGAGGAAACCCACCTACCTGTCCCTGTCCAGCAGCACTGGAGGCAGCTGAAACTGGGCACCCCATGGCAGCTCCTTCCTGTCGTCCAGCTGGTCTCTGCTGCACTCCTCCGGCGGGGGAGATAGATTCAGAACAGAACTATCCTGGGACCAGATGGAGGGCTGTGTGAGGCCAGCAAGGACACAAGCGAGCTGTGTCGCCAAGCAGGGCCTCTGAGGGGTCACCGGAGGTCCACTGTGTTCCTGCCACCACCAGGAACTACCAGTTTCCTCTGGTAGTTTCAGAGGAAACTACCAGAGCAGGGAGGTGGGGAAAAGCCAGCAGGCCAGCTCCATCCCTCAGGCCCCACGACGGAGACAGAAGGAGGCTCTGCTGCTCCAGAGGATCCTTAACGACTATCCGCACAGACTTGGCCTGGAGAGAATGACGCACGAGGGGACACCTGTTTTCGGAGCACCCTCGAATGCCTGCAGGAGCCAGGCATGGTGGCACACACCTGCAGTCCCGGCTGCTTGGGAGGCCAAGGCAGGAGGATCCGTGAGCTCAGGAGTTCAAGTCCAGCCTGCGCAACATAGCAAGGCCCTATTTCATTAAAAAAGAAAAATAGCCAGGGCCTTGAAAAGTTAAACAGAATTACCACGTAATCCAGCAGTCCCACTTCTCGATACATGCCAAGGAATTAGAAGCAGGGTCTTGAAAAGATATTTGCACACCAACTTTTACAGCAGCACTATTCACAATAGCAAAAGGTGGAAGTAACCCACATGTCCATCAACTGGGAATGAATAAACCATAAAATGTGGTCTGTCCATTCATGGAATATTATTCAGGCTTAAAAAGGAAAGAAGGCTGGGTACAGTGGCTCATGCCTGTAATCCCAGCACTGTGGGAGGCCAAGGTGGGTGAATCACTTGAGGTCAGGAGTTTGAGATTGGCCTGGCCAACATGGTGAAACCCTGTCTCTATTAAAAATACAAAAATTAGCTGGGCATGGTAGCATGCACCTGTAATACCAGCTACTTGGAAGGCTGAGGCAGGAGAATCATTTGAGCCCAGGAGGCGGAGGTTGCAGTGAGCTGAGGTTGCACCAGCACACTCCAGCCTGGGCAGTAGAGAAAGACTCTGTGTCAAGAAAAAAAGAAAGGAAAAAGAGGGAAGGAAGGAAGGAAGGAAGGAAGGAGGGAAGGAGGGAAGGAGGGAAGGAGGGAAGGAGGGAGGGAGGGAAGGAAGGAGAGAGAGAGAGAAAGAAAAGAAAAGAAAAGAAAAGAAAAGAAAAGAAAAGAAAAGAAAGAAAGAAGGAAGGAAGGAAGGAAGGGGAAAGAAGGAGGGAAGGTAGGAAGGAAGGAAGGAGAAGGAAGGAAGGAAGGAAGGGGAAGGAAGGAAGGGGCGAGCCAGGAGCGGTGCTCACACCTGTAATCCCAGCACTTTGGGAGGCCAAAGTGGGAGGATCACTTGAGCCCAGGAGGTCGAGTCCAGCCTGGGCAACATAGCAAGATCCTATCTTTAATCCAATATACATATGTATAGATTAACTTTTTAAATATGAAGGAAGAAAGTGAGTACATGTAGGTACATTGGACCAGTCATGTTTGGGGAGGGGACAAGGGTAGGAATGGGTTTGGAAACTTGAGACACGTAGTTCCCACCAAGGCCAAAAAAGTTTTACCATTCACAGTGAAAGATATGTTTGAATTCAATCTAATTAGAAGTCAATCATGGCCAGGTACAGGGGCTCACATCTGTAATCCCAGCACTTTGGGAGGCCAAGGTGGTGGATTACTTGAGGCTGGGAGTTCAAGACCAGCTCTGCCAACATGGTGAAACCCTGGCTCTGCTAAAATTACAAAAATTCGTTGGGTATGGTGGCACATGCCCATAATTTCAGCTACTAAGGAGGCTGAGGCATAAGGATTGCTTGAGCCTAGGAGATGGAGGTTGCGGTGAGCTGAGATTGTACCACTGCACTCCAGCCTGGGTGACAGAGCAAGGCTCTGTCTCCAAAAAAAAAAAAAAAAAAAAAGCAATCGTGGAGTGAGAGATGCTTATGCTAGGGCATCTAGCATAACCAAGAGGTTCTCAGCACATGGACTACATGGACAGAGACAAATTTAATCCTGGAGTGAGAAGTAGGTGGAGACAAGTGATAGGCGTGTAAGATGGTCCAGGCCCTGCAGAGGGTAATGCTGGCAAGCTTTTTTTTTGTGAGATGGATTTTCACTGTTGTTACCCAGGCTGGACTGCAATGGCATGATTTTGGCTCACTGTAACCTCTGCCTCCCAGATTCAAGTGATTCTCCTGCCTCAGCCTCCAGAGAAGCTGGGATTATAGGCATGCACCACCACACTCAGCTCATTTTTGTAATTTTGGTAGAGACAGGGTCTCGCCATGTTAGCTAGGCTGGTCTCAAACTCCTGACCTCAGGTGATTTGCCTGCATTGGCCTCCCAAAGTGCTGGGATTACAGGCGTGAGGACCATGCCCGGCCACTGGCAAGAATTCTAAAGGGATTGCAGATGCACTCATGGAGTTCATGCCAAGGATGCACAGGGTATGGGGAGACAGCATCAGCTAAGGCTGACACGGCATGTTGCCAGCAAGACCCACTGATGGGCAAAAAAATGCATGCATGATGCCAGGCATGGTGGCTCACACCTATAATGTAAGCACTTTGGGAGGCCAAGGTGAGAGGATCACTTGAGGCCAGGTGTTTGAGGCCAGCCTGGGCAACGAGTGAGACACTGTCTCTACAACATTGCTTGTAATTAGCTGGGTGTGGTCGTGTACACCTGTGGGTCCAGCTACTTGGGAGGCTGAGATGGGAGGAGATTGCTTGAGCCCAGGAGGTTGAGGCTGCAGTGAGCCGTGATCACATCACTGCACTCCAGCCTGGGCACCACAGTGAGACCTTGTCCAATAAAATAAAATAAATAAAATTAAAATAATATAAATAAATATAAAATTATGCTACATTACATGCACAAGCGAATGAGGAGAGGCAGGATATTTGCAAAGTCTCAGCGTATTCCCCAGAAGATCCTCATTCATGACAAAAGGAAAATAGTGAAATGGAGAAACTGGTTGCCACCACCTTAACCAAGGCCCCAGTGAAACTCACAGCAATGAGACAAATCAACCCTGTGAGCCACTGATACACAACATTGTTTCTGTGGTTTTCTTGCTAAAAATGCATAACCTGAATCTAATCATGAAAACATCAGCAAACCCCAAACACGGAAATTCTACAAAGTAACTGACAAGTGCTCTTCAAATGTTAAAGTCATGAACAGTAAAGAAAGACAGAGGGGGCCAGGTGTGGTGGCTCACCCCTGTAATCCCAGCACTTTGGGAGGCAGAGGCAGGTGGGTTGCCTGAGGCCAGGAGTTCCAGGACAGCCTGGCCAACATGGCCAAATCCTATCTCTACTAAAAATACAAAAATTAGCTGGGTGTGGTGGTGCACACCTATAGTCCCAGCTACTCAGGAGGCTGAGGCAGGAGAATC